>NW_027468774.1:44625117-44677617 GCF_046254945.1 Alosa pseudoharengus
TTTTCAAGTCATTTGAGAAGGAAGGAGTATAGCAAGCTCCCAAATTGACGCTCGTCTGAGAAATTGAGTTTTGGATAATGTTCAGCTTCGGCAGCTTTACAATGACTGAGGAAGCCTAGAGACGAGTCCATAGCAACAAGTTCATGTGTTGAATTAGTTATTACCCAGTTTGTTGAATGGTCTCAATGCTTTATTGTTTTATTTCATGTGAATACTTACTAGAGGAGTAACTTTTCAAGTAGGCTAATGCAGTTGCAGGAAGTGTGCATTTAGTTTCCATGCTTATTGTGTTTCCACAACAATGTTAGGGAGTAAATCTACTGAAATGGCCACCATCTTGGTGAAGTGTGATGTGTAAGATCAGAAAGCAGAGGTTGATTTTAGGACGGTAGCATATGTTGATGTATTACCATAGCATAGCGTGTCAGAGCGTGGTTGGAACACGTCGACAATTGGCCGGGGAGGGTCATGTCATTTTTGAAAATGCTGCTTGAGGGTCGTTGAAAATTATATTGCAGGTAGGGGAGGGTCATGCAACTTTTGATCGAAGCACTCAAAATCCCTCCGGTGATCCCGTTTATAAATAACGAACGGTTCCTAATGACATAGCAAACATGATGAATTGAATCCACATATCCTTGGCTTGCACTTGCGAAAACTATTTTTCACTAGCCTAAAACAATGAGGTCACAAAAACAATGACTTCACACCTGACTTGCGACTCCACTCAGAAGACTTCAGACTTGACTCGGACTCGAGCTTCGAGACTCCTGAACAAGCTGTATTTCATGCAATTATTTCTTTTTTTAATATAAATGTATTCATGTATTTCTATTTTATTTTATTGCTACATACAGAATAAACATATAACGAGCGGTATGGCCCCTTTGCCATAATGTGCAACGTAACGCATGTGCGCACTCACAGAAGTAAAAAAAAAATGCATGCGACAAGAAGTCCTCCCGGAGTTGTGCCTTTTATCATTACTTTCGGTTACAATAACTTCGTGCACAGAGGAAATAAGCGAACAGCTACATGCAAGGTGTGTGGCACCAGGATAAATGATGCCTATTCAACCACGTCTGATTTCATCAAACGCACCCAGATAGGTCATGGCCTAGCATATCGTCACAGGTGACAAGCTAACCATCGCAAAGTGTTGTGCTAATGCTGGGAACAGACAGGGATGGACAAAAAATACATCAGAATATATTTCAAAATAAAATACCTAATAGGCCTACCCTAATTTTTAATGTATCAAAAATACTGTATTTTTGTATTTAGAAAATACTCAAAATAAATTTTTCAAGGAAGTATGGAGGCACTGCAAAAAAACGTTTTTTTTATCCCAAACATTTAGCCTATTAAAACTATGTAAAAAACAATAAAATTTGGCCCCTATTATAGCAAATAGTATAGGGGAGAGTGGGGTGATTGGTGCCAGCGGGGAAGTTGTGCCACCCCCTATTTCTAGGGAACCATAGAAAAAATTGGTCATGTGACCACACATTTTTGAAGACTCAGCCAGACTCAATCATCCTGCAGAGCAGAGAGCCTCATTGCATTAGAGGTAAGCACATTTAAGTTAAAAAAACGGTTTTTTGCCTTTCAAAGTAAAATTTCTATGATCATGTTTTTTTGATTGTTGTGTCAAAACAGTTATAGACAAGTTTGAAAACATTTCACACATGTTTTAGTGCTTTGGTTAGCTACATTATGAGTCTATACAGCTAGCATGATGTTAGCTCAAATCTGATGGATGATGCATTTTTTCCAAAATGGTGGGGTTGGGGTGATTTGTGCCAAAGGGCCTGGGTTAAGTTGTGCCAGTGGCACAACTCACCCCCACTTATAAATAATGTTTTAAACATATTATTTTATTGTAATTGTGCATTTTATTTTTACATTTTATCACTAAAACTATGTGACATTCTTAATTTAGACCAAAAATAGAAATATACCATCATGCCACAGAGTTAAGAGGAAGACAGGCAGGGCATACAGTACTGTATGAAGAAGGAGCTGGCAGAACATATAAAGGCACTAGCAGGAATGCTCAATGCTCATGCAGATAAGAGAAGCAAAATTGGGTACTTATTTAGAGCGTATATCATCAACTTATCTAAAGACAAGGGACGCAAGGGCTCAATAAGGGACAATTTAAGAGATATAATACTAATAAACTTTTAATATTTTCTATGTGATTGGTTTGGAGCCTTTAAAGCACGCCGTCATTTGTTATGCCGCACTCCTGAAGCAACCTCTGTTGGTAGAGCTACTGCCATTAATAGGCACAACATGAAAGAGTTATTTGATAACCTAAAGTGACGGACAGGTAATCATATGGCTTTGACATGTCAGCCCCAGAAAGACACTCCTGTATACAGGACTCTCTCTCTGTCTCTCTCTCTCATACTCTCTCTCACACACACATACTCTCTCTCCCTCTCTCTCTCACACACACACACACACTGACCAGGAAGCCTGGGAAGGAGAGGGGGAACATCATCTCTAGGTAGTAGCAGTGGCAGAGTTGACATCTACACAACCACATCCAACCACCTAAATCTGCTGTAAACTTCTCTGATCAACAACACTTTAATCTCATTTCAGGTATGACTTCCCTCCACACAAGATCTACAACATGGATGAAACTGGTGTGACAACGGAAAATGACCTTTGATGTGCTCATGTGGTGCAATAGGCTTGTAGAAAATTGGCCTTTGGTGTTGTAAAATAACTTTAAATAATCCTTAAATGAGTAATTTTGTATTGAATTTGTCTAGCTTTTATAAAGCACTACAGTGTCTGAGATCAAAATATACTGTTTTACTTCAATAATCAATGGCACAATTTACCCCAATGCATTCTCTTCAAAGGCACAACTTACCCAGTACCGGGGGCAAGTTGTGCCACAAGACCACTTTTTTTCAGAAAGCTATATCTCTTAAATACTATATTTCAGATCAAAAGTGATTGTTCCCAGAGATGCACCACATCCTGAAATATATGTTCATATTGTAGTTGGAAGCATTACTATCATGGCCTCCCTTTAAAGTCACTTTAAGTAAAAACTGGCACAACTCACCCACTCTCCCCTACCGTATGCAAGTTCATGTAGTGTGATCAGAATTAAGAATAATTCAAGAATTTACATTTACATTTAGTCATCTAGCTGATGCTTATCCAAAACAACTGACAGATTCGGCAGCCGTGGCCTACTGGTTAGCGCTTCGGACTTGTAACCGAAGGGTTGTCGGTTCAAACCCCAACCAGTAGGCACGGCTGAAGTGCCCTTGAGCAAGGCACCTAACCCCTCACTGCTCCCCGAGCACTGCTGTTGTTGCAGGCAGCTCACTGCGACCGGGATTAGTGTGTGCTTCACCTCACTGTGTGTTCACTGTGTACTGAGTGTGTTTCACTAATTCATGGATTGGGATAAATGCAGAGATTAAATTTTCGGGATCAAAGAGTATATATACTTATACTTACTTAATTAACCACATTATAATCAATAGGCCAAAATCATAATTGTGTATCTGTGCCGAATTTCGTAATTCAAGTCCAGTGCAGAACTGAATAAGAAATCAGAAGGCTATGTATCTTGAAGTTCCAGTATGTGAGAAACTTGACATGCCTTAATATCTCCAACCTCAAGTATGCAGCTAATAAGGAAATATATATATTTTTTTAATTAAACAAGGATAACTTCTCCCCACTGTGGAATGCAGATAAGGATGCTACAAGGAAGGGAATTCAAACACACTCAACACCTTACCATCTATTGATGTCATTGTGGTTCATTGAGATATCTGACATTTTTTCTGTTAAAGATCGGCATGGAGACAATAGGACATTGTTGCTTTTGTCTGTGTCCTTATGTGAACTTGCACAGGTAAACTTGCTCATCTTTACTTGCGTACGACTTCACACCAGTGCTTCAGGGCAGCCGTGGCCTACTGGTTAGCGCTTCGGACTTGGGGGGTTGCCGGTTCGAACCCCAACCAGTAGGCACGGCTGAAGTGCCCTTGAGCAAGGCACCTAATCCCTCACTGCTCCCCGAGTGCCGCTGTTGTTGCAGGCAGCTTACTACTGTATGCCGGGATCAGTGTGTGTTCACTGTGCTGAGTGTGTTTCACTAATTCACGGATTGGGATAAATGCAGAGACCAAATTTCCCTCACGGGATCAAAAGAGTATATATACTTATATTGTATTGTCTATTTGCTTATACTTACTTATACTTCAGACCAGAGCTGATGCTTCAGCAATAGCCGTCACTGAAAAGCTGTGAGTGTCGTTGAACATAGCTGTTCTCACATTAGCTGATTGCGATAAACATAAACCATTGTTGCCTAATTACCAATTATTCATTACATTGTGTAGTATCTACTTTTTAGTGTCACATATAGTATTTTGCAATATTTTTAAAATACAAAATACAGAGCCATTTCCTTCAACCCAATAAAATACAAATGACAAATTACTATTTTGTATTTGAAATACATATTACATGTTTCAGAAATACTACCCATCCCTGAGAACAGGCAGATTACATCTTTATAGTTGGCCATATGATGACATACTTAGGTTAATACTGTATTTTACCAGTTAGGGCACCAAAATGGCCAGCACTGTGTAGCCTATCTTGACATGTCTTTAAGTTTTTGGTTACAATATATAGGTAGTGGGCTCTCTGTTGATTTTAATGAGTAGGCCTAAGCCTAAAGTTACAGCATTTCTATCACAATTGACCAGACTTCGACCTTTGGTCTGCTTTTAACAAAATTCTGGCTATGATTTTTCCTTGTATTGCATCATGAGCCATCACTGCGCCTATTGCATTCTACTGTTGTTAGCCTTAAGCCTAGCTCAGTCATTATGTTCGCCCTCCATTAGAAGTGCAATGAGCTGCATTGAGCATAATAATAAACTGCATTTAGAATTCCAAATCCATATTTCTAGATATTTTGGTAAAAGTAACTTAAAAGGAATACAATAGTAGTGTAATGCCTTACAATTCAGATACAGATTACTTTGAAATGGCAGTAATGAGTAATACATAATACATTACGATTTTGAAGTAACTTGCCCAACACTGATGACAACCAGCACTTTCTATGTGTGTGTATGTATGTGTGTGTGTGTGTGTGTGTGTGTGGAGGGTCAATCAAATTCTATGATTGCCACTGATGTGAATGATCTCACAAATCACACAAACCAAATAAAAAAAAATTTAAATCGCAAAAGTATCGATTCGAGATTCTTAGTATTGTTATTGAAACAATAATGTTGGTATTGTGACAACAGGAGTTGGGGATATGTCCCCACCAAAGCTGAGACCAAACCTACTCCCTTGCCTGACTCCCACACCCAAACTCACTCACCTGAACAGCCTCACTCACCTGACCAACCTCTCTCATCTGCAGCTCGGGGACGGTGGTGATGTCTCCACCAAAACAAACGCTCACCCCATCCTGAACCTGTTTGTGGAGCGAGTCCATTAACTCAGTGTCCAGAGCTGGCTTAGAGTAATGTGGCGTGATAATGGTTGGCATTGGGTGCCATGACGTCAGAGGATACATTGGAATAGGTACAGGTCACAAGATCATTTGAGGCTATACACCAAATGGGAGGAAACTGTTGGATAGTGCTGGTTAAACATTATGGTGTGTATTTGATATTACACACTGGCGAGGGTGTTTGAACTCTGCCAATCTGGTGAAGTGAATTTGAATAAACCAATTGCATGCAAACAGCCGATCTATCTATCGGCAAATACATGTCAACATCTTTTTATGGTGATATGTATTGTGAGAAAATACCTTCCGCATCTATAAAGCACGGAAGTGAAGTACCAGAGGGTATACAGGTCAGGTTCAATGAATGGTGTAAAGGATCCTGATACAGACTCAGAGGAGATTAGCCTATAAACAATGAAAACGCCTGTGACGGGCCACAGCCCTATAATTCTGAGCCACCTATAGGCTAAGGGCCAGGGAGAGAACACGGGAAGGAACGACGGGTAGATAACCTGACGTCATACTCAACTCTAGTCAAAATTTAAGTCTGATACTGGTCCATTGGGACGTGATTATGGGGTGTGTTTAAACCGATACAGTGGGGAAAATGCCTCTGCACTCATTTGGATAGACCTAACCAATCAGAGCAATGAAATAGCTTACCGTGAGCTGTAGGAAGAACACCCGAACCATCCTTCTCCACAAATGCCTTAAAGTTGCTCGAAGCGATGATGTGCGGTTTCTAAGCTAAAACATTTTTTCACATACAGCAAACATCATCTCACCATCCGCTAGCTGCCTGCTGCCTGAACAACATGTCACAATGCAAAAACGATGTGATACAACCTCCGTTTTCGAGTAAATGAAAGGCCAAACCGCATGGAAATATATGCATTTTTCCTATCTGTAAATGGGGACTGTCTAGCTTCTAGCCACAGGGTTTTTATTGCAAACAAAATCAACCGAAGCGTGCTCAGATGATGTGATGCTCATCTGTCTATCATCGTACAAAGCCCAATTTGATTGGTCCAAACAGCTCTGGTTCGGACATAGTTGCTCCACAACAGAAAGGCCAGACCGAACTTCCCGACCTCAAATGTTATGGGCGGGGCTAAATTCGGCTGGCACCCAGGCTAACGGGCAGAGGAAAGAGGTACAGTACAGTTTTGATGAGTGACTCAGTGATAATGGTGGTATTGACATTATCTTGATATCATTTAATAAATCTGCTTTAGCAACCATATTTTTGACATTGCTGTTTTTCCAACATCTATGTAGATTGGAATATTCACAATATTACAATCTACAATCTAAGATTGTAGATTTCCAACATCTACAGTATGTCATATTGGAATATTTACAATATTTCACATTGGGCAGCATGGCAAATAACATCAAACTGTTTGACGGCTTCTGTCACAACCTTCTGGCACATTATTTATTTATTTAGGCCTGCTGTGTTTAGGCACTGGTACAATTAGGGACTGTTTCCATTGGGCAGGGATACTACCTGTGTCTACTGAACACTGCAAGTGAATCAGCACATTCTCACCAGACTTTGCAGCTGATATAAACATATGAAATGTTTTTCTATAGCTCTAACAAACAGTGTCAAATCTACAGTAAAAACTATTGTAATAATGTACCTTGGGCAATTTACTTTTGAGCTTCCTGGTAATGCTCGCCATGGCAACTGAAATTTTGTTTCCAAGGATGAGAGATAATTCTTGAAACTATAATGTAGGTTTATTTGACGCTATTGGCTGTGTAAATCCAACCGCAGTATGACAAGCAATAAATGACGCAGCTTCACTGTATGTATTATTAGAATTATAGAATGGTTAAAGGAATGTTCCGGAGCAAAAACATTCTTTTTTGAACATTGTCAGTTTGTTTTTGACGTGAGTGTAGGCCCGGGTCGCTTTAACTTTAAGACAATTTGGTGTTAATCCAAACAACGTTCTTGCTCAAAACTCCACCAATTTACATAATTATGCTCTCAAACAACATTTTGAACCTGTTAGCTTCTGAAAATAGACCCTAGGTTGCTTTTGTTTTGGAACATTCCTTTAATGGAAATAATGTCCTCATGTAAACATGCAATAGAAGCTCGATTGGAGTCAATGAAGATGCATTATGCACATGTCATATTCAGTGAACAAATGAACTTGGTTGAGAGATGAAATTCATTCTCCATCACAAAGGGGAATATTCTACTCTATTCTATTCTACGCAAGATATATTTTACATTGGGAAAGTACAGGTGTGAGAGAACAGGTGAGGAGCCTGACACTGCTGTGCAGGTAATAGAATAAGGCTTATCTGTGGTTGGATGGCATTGCGTCATGGCAGTGTTAAGGATACACGGGTCATAATACGTTTCTGAATGAAATATACACCAGGCTACCTTACTTACAGTAATAGCAGTAACTGTGAATTGAATGTGTGTTTTTTTCCCTACATCGAGCTCATCAAACAGCATGTGCGTAACTACACCAATATTCTTTCAAATTGAAAACAATGTGAGTCTCCTTGTCACAAATTAAACAGCGAGCATAGTATACACCTTTTCCAAAAGGTGAGGCTGTAGGAGGAACACCTGCGCTGACCAATTCCTTCTGAACTGTAATGTCTCTAGTTATGTGTTTCACTGTATCGATTGCCTCTGTGATATTATCCAGCATGTCAGGATTGATGAAGCAGTGAAATGTTATTTCAAAGCTCCTGATGGGTTTTAATTGCAACATGGATATCTCAGTTGCACCGAACATGTAGTGCTGGAACATTCTTTGTTGGATTCCGCAGTCATGAACTACACAAAGTTCAGGCAAAGTCTTCTTAGGCAAGTCCCTCCACTTGGCGGCCATATTGCAACGCATTTATCGACTTGTTTGCCGCAGAAGGGGCGGGATATGTGTAGACAACTGCCATATTGGCGTTACAAACTAACCCCATGCATTTCTATGGAGGATTTTTTTAGTGCTGTGTCTCATTAGAAAGTCTGGTTCAGGCAAGTGGTCAGCTCACAAGATGTTGATGTCTGGACTTTATAGTAAACATAAACTAAACCATTTTCACTTAAGTGGGAAGTATACTCATGCGGAATACGGTCTATGCATGGTGCGGATGACGCAATTTGCATCATCCACACCGGTCGTACGTCCTCTCCGTGATGGACAGATGCACCAAGATTTAGCATACTTGCTCTTGGGGTCTAGAGAAGACCAAATGTATTTATGTTCATTTTTCCTTTTAGCCGACACCATCATGCAGTAGTCTACAGATGCAAATGTTAATTTGAGTGCTTACTTCCTCGAATTAAAACTACAGGAGACGATCTCTAAAGAGAAGAGTTTCATTTTCTTTTTTTATTTTTTTTTATTTCATGCTCTAGCAAATCTTGGCTAAATTTGGCTGGATTACCAGCAACGTATTTTAACAAAGATAATTGCTATTTTAAAATAGAGAAGTCAACCGGATAAGAAGGGGCAGAGAAAACTATTTGGAGTTTCATAAACAGTTCGCACAGTTTATGCTGCAGAGGGAGTACATCCACAACAGCAAAATGAGTATACAGTACCTTAAAACACAGGCATGCACGACTGTGTGACCATACAGCATAGCCGTCTTTATGGTAATGGAACTCAGGGGGTGAATGGGAAAAAGCGAAGTGTCCTTACTCCTTTTGATCATCTGAAAAGACCATTGTCCAGTTTCATGATGGTTTCTCTCTCAGCCTTGACATAATTATTGGTAGTGGACTAATCCTACCCTGCTTATGTGTGTATTGACTAGAGGTCAGACTCCTGCAGGGGTCACACACACACACACACACAGCTGTTCATCAGGCATCTCCAGCTTCTGGCCATTGGAATTGATCATTATTCATTCTTACTGATGAACACATGTGATCATATACCTATACATTTTATTTTATATACACTGTACAAAAATGAACTTAGTGAGTTTTTTTTAGCTATTTTCCAAATGAATAGGACTGTGAAGGACTAGCATGTAGTTGCACAGAATTGTTCTTAATTAAATCTATAGTGACCTATATATACATTAATATGATCTATAGTGATCGTGAAACCTATAGCCACTCATTCTGAGGAGCTGCTGATTTTTAAAACGGATAGTTCTGCTCCTCGATTATGATTGGCTAAGAGGCATTCAGAGCCATTGTAAAATACTTTGCATTCATGTTGACCATATTACATTTTACATTACTATTTACATTCTATATAATATTACAAATTGATACAAAACTCTGATGCTGGCCTAGAGGCAATGGAAATCATGTCAGTGCCAGGACATAGATAAAAAAAACATCCCTGCAATCTTACACATGTGTGCACAAAGAAAGACCCCTGCAGCAGTCTGGTCAATACACACATGTCAATTATCATGCTTACCACCTTCCAGTCCTCTTCCAGCATTTGCACCCTATTCAGAGATCCTTGCTACTGTATGTTTTGTGTACCACCAACATAATGCAAACTGTTCCTAAATAATTGAGCACATGTCTTCATGTGCACATTGTCAGGCCCAGCTTTCTCACAGAATGTTTCCACCTGTCCATCAAGAGCTTAGAGTGTGTTACCTAAGATGTGTGTGTGTGTGTGGGGGGGGGGGGGCAGCTACCCATTGTCATCCCCAGGCGCCACTAGCACGCTGCCCTCTTACCTTCGTAGAGGCATTTGTTTTGCACTCACCTCCTTTCATACGCTTGCTTTTTTCTCCAATCTAATCAGGGAGCCCGTCTTCCCTGAGCTGGCCATTGTTTTAATGCAGCGCAAGGCGCCGGGGATGCTTCTGAGAAGACTGCTTCGTGAGGTGGACGTCTGGCATCCAGGGACGGTGAGAAAGAGACATACACAAAGGTGGACAACGAGAGGGAGGGAGGGAGAGAGATGCTTGTGTTTTACTTGGAAATGGGAAGAGGGGCAATTGGAGGGGGGGAATGACGGTTGCATAATCCGATCTGTGGCTTATGTAACAGTCAATTCAAAAAGTAGGGCACTAACTTGGCACCAGTCAAGATATCAGAATTTTCATTCTGAATGGTTTTAATTTGCAGTTGCCTTCTTCCCAACATGATATCCCTGCAGCTCTGTGTGTGGCCATTAGAGTTTTTCTTCAGTAGACGTCATCCTTTTTGTTGTATGGCGCTGCATATAGCTGAGATTTATCATTGCTTTTTCTCATGTCTCCAAAGTGCAGGGATGATCAAATATTCACCTCACACATGGAAGTAGGGTTCGTTATCATGGACATGCGAGAGGGAAGATTTCAGACTGGAGTTACACATGTAACAAAACACACCTCGCATCCGAGAAATAAATATTTCACTATGCCTCAAGGCACACTGGGTGTAGGGAGTGCGATATAGGAGAAAATGGAGAGAGACAGGAAACAGTATAGAACATATATGTCAGCCAGTTTTGAGAGAAACAGCGGTGCTCTTCGGCACCTGGATAATGATTTGAGTCGTACCTGCTTCCAGCTGCCACGGTAATCAAACTCAACTCATGAGCCTGAGGGCCAGATGTACTAACGCTTTTGCGCCCACTTCAGGCGTATTTGTTTCGCAATGTGCGTGTAAAATCATTGCGAGGTAGGCTATATGTACAAACAGCCGCAATGATGTAAACGCGCAAACTGCCTGTCGCGGGAGCTGAAAGTGGCAGATTGCGTTTGTCATGTCATGCATATGCATTCATGGGAGGATCCAGGGGAAAGTGGGAGTTTAGCGTAAAAAGATGGGAGGGGAAGAGTAAAGAGCGCCTAATTATGTATTCCGCGGTATGTACAAAGACTGCGCGTGAAAGCGCACGTCTATTCTGCGCCTAAATACTTCCGTCTTGTAAAAGCAGGTGTTAATCCAAATTGCAGTTCAATGCATCAATAAGAGAACATTTCAAAGACAACAGAATCGCTATTTACAGCACCAGTTTTTGTGGTGAAAGTATTTGTACCAAAAGCAAACCTCAACTTTCGTTGGCCTTTCGAATGTCTTACTTTCACTTTCACGTCATTCACTTAAACTTTCCTACTTGCTAGATTTGACCAATCTTCCATAGCCTACGTGCACAAGTAGTTTGAGTAGAACTACTGATCTTCATTATCTCCCTGCTTGTTTACATCTTATCATGTATGGTATTATTTCATGATCGCTAAACGTTTGAATCTTTTTAATGTTGTCATCAGTTAAAACTGCGCTTGTGTGTAGGCGCTGCCATTCAGTTGTGGACATTCGTAAATTGCGTTTATGGGCGGAGAAAGGCAGAGAAAGGCGCAGTTTACACTAAGGATTGAACAATTGATAAATACGACGGAAACTTGGGTCTGACAGCGTTCCATGACGCTGATAATGCTACGTTCGCAAATGTACGTACATCTGGCCCTGAGTCTCAGGTGCCCGAGGCCCTCGGATGTCGGTGCATGGGCAGCATCCCCACCGCTCCGTTGAGCACCTGTGAGTGGGTAGGGGGCATGACCAGAGTTGTGGAAATGGGCGTAGGGAAAATGGAAAGAGAAAATGGGGAGAAAGAAATTGAGTGTGCAACATGAACCAACTTGGAGCAATTAGGTCACTGAGGTTGTTCACAGAATCAGCGAGAGGTTTCACGGAGGACGTGTCATTATGTGCTTTTTTTAAATCCTGCACGAAGAACAAAACTCACTGTTTTCTCATATGCACCCTGTGGTCAGACTGGTCAGTGTAGGGTCACACTGTTCAAGCCACTGAGGTTTTCCAGGAAAAAAAAAACAGAAGTGTGCTGTTTCCATCTCACAGCTCACTTTTCTTTTGCCAAGCAGATCACACACTATCAAACAGTGCTGTTCTTTTGCTTTGGTGGGAAATTAAGGTAAAGTTTGTGATTTAAACCCAATAACATTTTTCCAGAAAATCGAACCTCACAGTCCTTTGACTGAGTGTTCAAAAAACTGGTGGTGTTGTTCATACACAGCTCTGTAAATATCAAGCTTAGTGGCCAAGACTGATCCGTACACAATCAGAGGCGATCCAATTGCTGCTTTCAGAACACATAAGGCCAGTGTGTAATTGGCTGACTGGCTGTTGAGTTAAAATACATTCAATCTTCTAATCTAGACTCTGCCTCTAATCGTTTTATTTGCTGAGAAATCTCTGGGCATCTGAAGGCCTCTTTTGTAGAAGTCTTTTGGGAACAGTTATGGCTGTCAGCTTGAAAGACTATTCTAACTGTGAAAACTCTTTTTCATTTCAAAAGAGTAAGGATAAAGGGCTACATCGGGTGTATTGATCTGTGAAATACAAAAATCAAATTTCTAAGGGATCCAAATGCACTCACCCTATACTGTACATTATTTCTGCATTTCAACCTCAGCTTAATTTCAGTGAAATCCGTTATTTTTTGAATAATGAAAAATAAAGAAAAACAGTTGCCCATTAGCCATAGCACGTCTGTCCGTTAACATTGTTTCTACATTTGAACAGTAAAACATTTTCCATTTCTACTGCTTCACCACTGCCTTCTGGTCTGGGCACCTCTCCCAGGAATCACCACTTCTCTCTTTATGTCCTTTCTCCCTTTCCGTACTTTTCACTCACACCTCTATATTATTTGGACTCTTTGGTGTGTGGAGAGTGGAGACATCCAGTGTTCAAGTTCAAGTTTAGTTTATTCGTCACATGCATGATTGTACATGTACAACAGCAGTGAAATGTAAAATGTAACATCTCCAACTGTGCTGGGGGAAAGAATAAAAGACAATAAATAGAAACATAAAAACATGAAACATGAAACATACTGTCCAATTAAAACATCAACCAAAAATGTGCAAGTGTAATGTATGCAAGTCCTAATGGCCCTGGATCAACCGTACTGCCAGCGGAAAGAAACTCCTCCTCAGTCTTTCGGTTCTGGATGAGATGAAGGCTAGTCGCCTACCAGATGGAAGCTGCTTGGGTTGACTCTTTGAATGAGCTCAAGAGCTGTGAGGGCCGGGCCGTGGTTGCTTTTAGGAGAGGATGAGATGACTCTTATTGATCTGCTATTGATACACAGCACAAACAGAATGGTAATTCACTTTCATGTCAGACACTGACGTTTTGGAGATTGGATAACTGAAGGTATATGACTGACTCTGAAATTGAAGTTACATTAAGTTATTTTTATTTTTTTACTTTTTTTTTGTTTAGTTTTGGTAACTGATTATCTTTTTATATATGTTATATAATCATATATGTACAGCACTAAACATATATGTACAGTCAACTGCCATTGTCTTTAAATTATATATTTCTAGACTTATTTTATATATGAATTGACATTGACATCTACAGCTGATTTTCCTCCATGCTACCCAGCCGGCACACGACCGACCTTCAACGTTGAAATATAAGTGAAATAATGTCAGTTGTTGCGTCAATGTTGAAACAATGTTGAAACAATGTTTAATGCTAAATGGTTGTAAAAGGGTATGTAGACAAACATTGAAACAACGTTCAATGTTAAATGGTTGTAAAAAGGTCAAGAAAATCAATGTTGAATTATAGGTAAAATAATGTCAGTTGTTGTGTCAATGTTGAAACAATGTTGAAACACTGTTTTAATGCTAAATAGTTGTAAAATGTTGACAAATGGTTGTAAAATAAGAAATCAACGAAATCAGCATGGATATTAAACCAAATTGATTTGATATCAAGAAAAGGAAAAGGAAAGAAAATGTTCATGGGAACAATCATGTTAATAATCATAATAGTAGGCTAGTAATAACAGCCCACTAGACTAGGCTAATGTTATTATTGTTTTGACACTTCTAATTAGTTTGGTAGCCATTTCAATGTAACAGTCTAAAATGCAACGATTGTTTTTAACGGATGCTTATCGCCTCTTGATAAGCGCATGCGCACACACAGCAACTCCCATCCCCCACCCCTGACTGACTATTTTGAACTCCAGCCCACCAGTGACTTCAACCGTCACTGTGCTGTCATGCATCTGACTGCATGTGTAAGCTGTAGAAACTCTGCCGTTATCATATCCAAGGTAAGAATTACAGTACTTTTGTATGCCAATTGAAAACGGGAATTTATTTGAAATATATTGTTTTCATAATGGAATGTTAACCAAAGCTGTTAGTCATGTTAGGAATTAGCTAGCAATTAGCTAGCGAGCTAACTTTCCCAGCTACTAACTTCATTATTGTGTGGAATATCTGGAATGGTAGTTTATATCATATACCATATCTAGTTCTACTGTATCTGTCTGTGATGTCGCTATGAATGTAGAGTTTTAGTTTAAATGAAATATCAGGCGCAAGTAAGTTATAAAGCTAACTTAGCTACCATTAAAGTGGCTGTTACCATGCAGGCTAATGTTACAGACATATGAAGGTTGTTAACGTTAAGCAGCAGTAATAACGGTTACCTTGCGAACTTCAACATGCATAATATACATGTAGTGTTGCTATAACGTGTTAACTGGAAAGATGACCTGTAAAACAAATGAATAAAGTCATATATAAGTTATATCTTGTAGCCAGAATTAAATTTAAATCTCTCACTTTGGCCTATAGGACACTAACTAGATCTGCTCCTAGTTATTTTAATTCAATAATCAAGCCTTACATCCCCAACCGCCCACTGCGGTCTTCTGGTGAGCGTATGTTGTGTCGACCAGTCATAAAAACTGGGTCTAATTCCAGACTCTTTTCTTCAGTGGTTCCATGTTGGTGGAATGAACTGCCCAGTGGTCTCCGTTCCTGTGGTAGTTTTGGGTCGTTTAAGAGGGGTCTAAAGACATTCCTATTCAACATATACTTAGTTGTTTAAGCGCTTATGTGTTATGGTTTATATAATGTTGTTTTATTTTAATTGGGCTGTTAATTAATTTGACATTATTGTTTATTATTGATATTCTCCTTAATGTAGTCTTAGCATGTTATTGTTTTTATATTATTGATTGAATTGACATTATTGT
Organism: Alosa pseudoharengus; assembly: GCF_046254945.1. Taxonomy (NCBI): domain Eukaryota; kingdom Metazoa; phylum Chordata; class Actinopteri; order Clupeiformes; family Clupeidae; genus Alosa; species Alosa pseudoharengus. The sequence goes on from NW_027468774.1 coordinate 44,640,610, forward strand.
TTTATTATTGCCTTTCCCCTTTCTTACATTGCTTTTTTATTAGGCTATTGATTGAATTGATATTATTGTGTACTACAACTATTCTCCTTACTATATTTGACCTAGATTTTAATCTGTTCCCTGTTCATTTTTAAATATTATTATGTTGTTTTGTATTTATATGTCGCTTTGGACAAAGGCGTCTGCTAAATCCATAACCATAACCATAACCATATCTATACCCACTGATTTAAGGAACTAAGGAACTGCAGTTTAGTATAGCCATGTTCATTAACAGACCTGTCATATAATAGATGTGAATGGGGGCAAGTATGATGGGTGGGCATGCCAACAAGTAAAGGGATCTTTATTTTGTGAAGGGTAGTGTTAGGCTACATGTTTTTCATTTCTTAGCCCTTATTTGGCCCTTGTTTGATGTACCTGACTTGCACTGAGGCATGTGTTTATTTAAGATGCATGTGAGTGAAGTAGTGGTTCAGTGATGGTCTTTTCATGTTCTGTGTGTTTTGGAACTTATTGATCTTAGTCTCCATGTGTTCCCTCTGTTTGCAGTCGGTGTGTTGTGAGGACTGCTGCCCTGAGAACTCTGAGTGCATTCTGGAATATTCCAAATGTGTGCCACTTCCATACTGAAGAAGTTCCAAGCCCGCAAGAGAGTTCACTCACCAGGTAGACACACACACAAACACACGTAGAATTGCATATAGCATTATAATGTGTAAGCATGTATTTGTGTCTGTAACTGTGTTTAGTTTATCCCCTCTTTTCATGTGTCTGTCTGTTGTTATGACTGTGTAGTGGGCTCCATCAACTATCCAGGGCAATGTCAGTCCGTCTGGATGGCACTACCTGCTACTTGATGATGTCTGATAGCCATAGCTGCTGCCTTCAACGTGGTGTAAGTGTTTGTGTTTTGAATGCATTTTTTTTGTTCCATGGATAGGGCTATGGGTTATGTTATTGTGCATGCTCTAATTTGCTTGACATATGTGCTATGTAATGCATTAATACAGAAACTAATCAGGATTATTGCAGCTACTTAAAATAGTCTTGAATTTTGCAATTTAGCCACTTTACCATTGTGTTGGTGGTAATGTTAGTAGTGTTGTGAATATCTGCCAAACTGATCATAATCAATATTTCTGTAATTGTACAGCAATTAAATTTTTTGTACAGGATGCATCATTTTGTTTAATCTTATCTTTTACTCATATTTTACTGGCAGAGCCCTCACAAGTAAACTGACTTAACATAGACGGCGATGGTGGCAAGGGTGCCTTCAGAAGGTAATTATAATTTTTGTTGGTACACCTGATTGACTTACCTTACTTATTTTTTTGATGCTATGATTTTGACCTTTATCAACAATAACAAAATGTATGGCAATTGCTGTTTTATTTTTTAGGTGCTATCCAGCAGTCCCAGCCTGGAGCCAGAAGCTGCTATTGCAAGTCAGATGGGGGAGGAAAGGTGGTGTAAGCAAGAAGGCAAGAGCTGCTGCAGGCAATGTTGCAATTAGGTATGATATCACACAGACATACTGCTGCTTAGACGTGTTGGGTCACTTTAAAGCCCGTGTTGCAGGTTAACCACCACTGTTGATTAATGGGTACATAAAGCACTCGATATATGTATATCATTTTTAAAAATGTCTCCAAATGGTGTTAAATGCCAGTTTTTGTTGTTTTTAGCATTAGCGGGGGTTTTTTACGCAATTCGGTGATGACGTCACGTTGGGGGCTACATGATCTGCGCTTCAGTCATTTCAATGCATTCCAATGGACATAGCGGTTACACTTTCAACATAAAGTTTGTATATTTACACTTCAAATTTCATCACAGCATTTATATCACAGCTACCCTATGATCGACCAATGGTAATAACGTTGCCTGATATCAATTAAGTATTTTTTTTCTGAATTTGGGGAGGTCTCGTTTTGGAGGGTATGTTTTACATTCATTCCTATGGGAAACGGTCGCGGTTACACGTTCAACATAAAGTTTGTATATTTACACTTCAAATTTTGTTACAGCATTTATATGACAACTACCCTATGGTCTAACAAAGATAACAATGTCTTCTAGTTTAATTAAGCAATTTTCTGAATTTGAGAGGTCTCGTTATGAGGCTACATAATGCGCCTATTCAGTTCAATGCATTATGCTTATATATTGTTATGACCCTTTTTTTGTTACTGTCAGTGAACAGCACTGAGTAGAAGTCAACATTTTCTTTATATCTAGTGATGGTGATCATGTCGTTAGTTCAGATAAGTAGGCTACTGGGTAAACTTAGTCAGAAGATCAGAATATAAAGCATCATGATAGCTAGCTAGTGCTATGGGCTAACCTTCCAGTCCCACCTGTGAGCCACCCCTGTTGTTGCAAACCGCCGCCGATTAGGCTGGTCGCGTCTTCAGCATGAATATTTTCGATAACTACTCCTCATGATTGATTGTCATTGACATCTTCAGGGTATGGCTTACCAAAGAGGGGGATAATAAGGGCAAGTCGCAGTTTGGCAGGTGCTTGTGTGGGCTGTGCCGTCCCGATGGAAACTGCGGTGGAGAGCTGCTGTAACTGGGGAAGCGAGTGCGTTTTGGCCGCTGGTCGAGCTCACCCCGCGACCAGCAGATGACATGATCTATCTAGCTATCTATCTACCCGTCTATATATCTATCTAGGCTATCTATATCTATTTATCAATAATCTGCGCTATTTACTGCTGAACACTCCCTTACTCGTCTCTTTACTCCTCTTTCCTTACTCTCAAGGGTCTCAAGGTGGGCTTTGGTCTGTAGCCTCCCCAAGGTGACGTAATGCAATGCATTGTGGGGGAAAGGAGAATCACTTCAAACCGCTGTGAAATAGTACCTGCTTTTTCGTATTATATTCCGTTTTGTGATACCCAACAACATCAAATACAATGGATAACAGTTTAAATGTTTATTACCAATAAGCAAATTGTGCAAATTCGTTGGAAAATGAACCCTGCAACACGGCCTTTAAAAAAGGTCCTCTTTAATAAAAGAAATGCACCGGACATTTCTAAGTGTACCCCAAACTTTATAATGGTTGTGTATACGCATCTGCTTTACTTCTAACTATTGCACCTGACTTCGAGGCTGCCAGTGTAGGTTTGCTTTTATTTGTCACACAAGCTGAGTAGTTTGCATTGCAGGTGCTCCAAGAGATGTTGGGTAACGTCACTTCTGTTGATGTTCAAACAAAACCGAGAGCTAGCTCGCCCCTCCCTCCCCTGGCTAGAACAATTTGTTATGTTTCATGGTCCAGACTAGACCAGGCCGTTTTTGGAGCCTGGGCTGTCCACAGAGACCACGTTTTTTTTTACATGGTATTGAGGGGACAGGCAACTAGCGGATGATGAGGTGATGTTTGCTGTATGTGACAAAAAATGTTTTAGTTTAGAAACCGCGTAACATTAGCTAGCTATGAACTTGCTAATTAGGGTGCTGCCAGAGCCCTTATTAGACATTCTCTGGCGCCGCTTACTTCACACAGTGTGACTGATGGACGTTATTTGGAAGTTCAGTGATCGGAATATCCCTGATTCAAATCCCAGAGAATGTCCACAGGCTTTTTCACCAGTTTTTGACAATAATGGTTTGTTGTTTCCTCTTTAGATGCTGTCTTCAGCGAACCACCCTGACCCGAATAATGGACACCATGGGAAGATATTTGAATTATGCACTGGAGAGGGTGGGTGGTGGTGGCTTTCGGAAGACACTCCCTGCTGTTGATGAATGATGCCATCGGTATACATGCACCACATACACCTGAGTTTGGATAGATCATTTATGTTGTAAAACATAAAACAAAATAAAATAATGTAAAAAAAAACATATAAGTTGACTGGTTCTTGATGGAGGTGTTTATCATATCTGTGTGTGATAGGCCTACTGCAAGTTGCATAGGCTAATAAAGGTAAAATGTTGAAGCAATGTTGCAATATCAACATTTATTCAACGGTAATTTGTAGTTGAGGCTTTAACCATGTTGGATTTTACTGCGTTGTTTCAATGTTGCAATATATCATATTCAACAGTGATTCACTGTTGAGGCTTTCAACATGTGTTCACCTATGTTGAAACGGCGGATGTTGAAACAATGTTGCGATATCAACGTTGATTCGATTTGCAAATCCAACTCATAATTCAACGTTGATTCACCCTTGGTATATAACGTTTATTCACCGTTGAATCAATGTTGAAATGCCAGCAGGGTAGACTGCTCCAAGGATTTTGGTGGAAGTCTGTAAGGGCATGTAATTCCGGTCAGCTTTACACTGGAACACACACACTCACACACATGCACACACACACACACACACACACACACACACAAACACACACTATCTCTTGCTTTTTCATTCTCTTTTATCTCAGTTCTATCATGCCACACTGAGTGCAATGTCACACATCTGTATGCGTTCTGAACACTGCAGTCATGGTGCTGGTTATGTATATGGCTATATTTATGTGAAGTCGAAATAAAGCTCCCTCCGCTAATTGATATATTTATGTGTGTATGTATTGAAAAATAAAGCTCCCTCCGCTAATTGATATATCTCTCACCTGTGGCATTAGGTTGTGGTATTGTGGCATTAGGTTGTGGCATTAGGTTGTGGCGTTAGGCTGTGCCATTAGGTTGTGGTATTGTGGCATTAGGCTGTGGCATTGGGTCGTGGCATTAGGTTGTGGCATTAGGTTGTGGTATTAGGCTGTGGCATTAGGCTGTGGCATTAGGTTGTGGTATTGTGGCGTTAGGCTGTGGCATTAGGTTGTGGTATTGTGGCATTAGGTTGTGGTATTGTGGCGTTAGGCTGTGGCATTAGGTTGTGGTATTGTGGCATTAGGTTGTGGCATTAGGTTGTGGTATTGTGGCATTAGGTTGTGGTATTGTGGCGTTAGGTTGTGGTATTGTGGCGTTAGGCTGTGGCATTAGGTTGTGACATTAGGTTGTGGTATTGTGGCGTTAGGCTGTGGCATTAGGTTGTGGTATTGTGGCATTAGGTTGTGGCATTAGGTTGTGGTATTGTGGCGTTAGGTTGTGGTATTGTGGCGTTAGGTTGTGGCATTAGGTTGTGGTATTGTGGCGTTAGGTTGTGGTATTGTGGCGTTAGGCTGTGGTATTGTGGCGTTAGGCTGTGGTATTGTGGCGTTAGGTTGTGGTATTGTGGCGTTAGGCTGTGACCAGAGTGAGAATGAGAAGCCTGGAGGTTTCTGGGCTGTGAAGGGTCTGGTGCCTCATTTCTCCATGGCAACCACAGGCTTCATCTGTGTGTGTGTGTGTGTGTGTGTGTGTGTGTGTGTGTGTGTGTGTGTGTGTGTGTTTCCAGTCTACCTTAATGTTTTTCTGATTGTCAGTTTGTCTTTTTGAATGCACATAGCCTGTGTCACTTCTGTTGCCATTGTCTTGACATTCCTTTTTAACCACTAAGAGTTCTGGTGAAATTGGCCACTGGTTTGGCAAGTAGCATTGTTCAAATTCTGCAGACACCTTCATTATATTGCTTATGGTTATGGGATTTGGCAGAAGCTTCTGTCCAAAGTGACTTACAAATAAAACAATACAATAGTTAGATTAACAGTGAACAGTTTTTAAAAAGTTGGTAAGACTACATTAAGGAGAATATCAATAATAAACAATAATGACAATGCAATAATAGGCTAATGAAAATAAACAGTGAATACTATAATATAATATACAAACCATAACACATAAGAAAGACTTTATTAACTAAGTGCATGCTGAACCAATAATGAACCAATCAGACAAATACACTCACATATTAATTATTGTACAGTATTATTTATTTGATATTTATTTGTTGCTGACCCTTGAGGGCATAAGATTCAGACACGCATGACATACACACTAAGTTCACCCTGAATGTGCACAAATACAAATAAAGACCTAAGGTGTGGTCTGGTGCATTATCTAAAAATCACTATCTTACACTATCTAAAAAGCATTACGCCACTGACCAAGAAAAGCCTGGTCTAGCGAAAGGCGCATATGAAGCACAGGTGAAGACACTGTCACGAGGTGTAAGCAGCAACTCCTCTGCTGGATAAATGTCCTTAGGTTTTTATTCAGTCATTCGAACATTATTGAGTTAAGTGTTTAAGTGTGCTTTTTTCAGGCTATGTTTTGAAGGTAACCCATTGTCAGTCAATAGTGAAAGTAATTAACTGTGTATAACTGTTTTGTCGTTGACTATGACACCACAGTGAAGCTAGTTTCACTTTGCCTATGAGTTCAAATAGACGAGTGCAGATGCGTGTAGGCTATACTCTGCTAGTCACAAACTTTTAGTTAACATGGTTTAGTAGAATATACCTGTTCCATACGGTCTCGCTTGCAAGCAAATTCCTTCAAATGCGCTGGTGACCATCAAAATACGATGCACTGTTTGAAGTCGCGCTGCTTGCTGTTAAAGGGAATGACAGATGTTTCTATCATTGGTTTAAAGGATGTTTCGCCCCAAAACACACGATAACTTATTAAGAAACATAAGAACCGCTTTTTTGTACCAGGCGCCCGACGTTTGATAACAAAACCACCCAATGTGGACTGGACAAACCCCTAAATTTATGTATGCTATTGTATGTATGCTATCAGTGACCATGCGTTTTAGATCTCTAAGATAGGGCCCTATGTCACTGTGCACTGACATTTTCTAAGAAACCAATCATCTTTCAAAGGGAAGAGAAAATGAAGGTGATTTGCTCACAGATTCAAGGGTTAAGGGGTTGACTAATGCACTGCTATATATTCAGTTGAATTCACCAGCATTCAAATTAATGGCTCTTTAAAACTGTAACGGATTGGATTTTGAAGGATTTTGTATGCTTGGTGAATATATCCTCTTTAGTTAGGCAGTTTGTAGTTTAACGTGCCAGTATGGTAGACCTGTACATTGTCAGAATGTTATTACTCAGCTCCTTAAAACCAACATACCATTATAATTATGTTATCTTGGATGCAAAATTGTTGAATAATAATAATAAAAAATGTAAAAAAAGCATCTTGCTATTATGTCACTCTCCGCTTACTGGTGAAGAGGTTCCAGCTTCACACGCACTGCAACAGTTATTTGATGTTATTTTTAATTTCCCATACATATTTCTAGTCACTGTGCAAAGGATTGTAAAGCCCTTTTAGAGGTCTTCCTCTTTTAATGCAAACGCCAATACAGAGTCCCTAAGTCCAGGGATGGATTACTGCACGGGCCTACCGGGCCCAGGCCCAGGGGCCCAAGAGGTCAGGGGGCCCTGAAGCCCAAGCCTTTGCATGGAATCATTGCCTCAATATCACGAATTTCCCCTTGGGGATCAATAAAGTATCTATCTATTTATCTATCTATCTATCTATCTATCTATCTATCTATCTATCTATTTATCTAACAAATCAGGATGTAGGCTATGAATCTGATTGAATTTAGTATTGGCCATCCCCAAAATGCACCAGAATACAGGAAATCACATCAAAAAATTCAAAATGTTCTGGGGGATGACCCCCAAACCCCCCCTTCCCACATATACGACAATTAGTGGGGAGCCCTTAATACATGTGGCCCCAGGGGCCTGAAAGTTCATAATCCGCCCATGCCTAAGTCCCAAGACTATCACCTGTTGGCCAAGAAGTACAATGTCAGGGTCTTCCAATAAGGAAAAAAACAAAGTACACTGTCACAATTAAAAAAAAAAAAAAATCAAGTACATTGTAGTACATTTTAAGATTGCTACATAGCAATAACATTTAACTTTTAAATATTGCTAAAATAACATTTTAAGATTGCTACATAGATTTGCACATATGCCATGTAGGTAACCTGGGTAAGTTAACTCAGAGTAAGGGGTACACCTCCTAATAGAAGAGCTGTATGGCTTCATTCTCCTAACAAAACAATGCCATAGGGCTCTTGTTGTAGGAGGCTTACCACTTACTCTGAGTTAACTTACCCAGGTTTGTCTCTAAACCACATACTTGGAATACCCCCCAGGTCCAGTCAAATCCAATCAAGTAACTCGAGGTGGGTGTACGGATTAACACTGTGCCTTAACTTCCCTGTTATCTTACTTTGCCACATTGAGCCCACCAGTGCCTCCAACAGCACGAGGATGCCATAGCTTAGTCTGCCCTCATGTGGCAGAAAGTGGAAAGTGCAGACATCTCCTTAGCCGTACACGTGATAGCATTTATTCTTATCCTTCTCTCATCTTCACCACCATGTAAGACCTCCAAGATAAGCCCATAGTTTGTTAGAGCCTGGCTCATACAAAAAGTGAAGAAAACAATACATTTTCAACACAAAACATTTTAATTTGAATGATTCCACACTCAAATACATTACTAATAAGGGGGTGCATTGTTTGTAAGTGTATTTATTGTAAAGTATCAGCATATTTATTGCAGTCAGATGAGTCCAGTGAAAGCAGTCAACATGACCGAAATGAGATGCCCACTTACGAAGGAAAACACAAAAGGGCAGAAGAGGAGATATGGCAGTGGATTCCAACCCTGCTTTTAGGTCTTATTATGGGTAAACTAGTGTTAATTTCGTCAGACGAGACGAGAGGAAAAATGTTCGTCAACAACCTTTTTTTCCATGACTAAGACGAGACGATGACGATCACTAATGTCCTGAAACACTGACTAAGACTATCTTAAGATGCATTATTGTTGACGAAAAAAGACGAGACTAAAATGTTTTGCATGAAATAAAGATAAGATAAAATTTATCTTCCATTTTCGTCTACAAAATGAGAAGACAGAATATCTAGCTGTTACCTTTTCAAAATATTCCGAATGAGTTCATGGTTCATACCAGCAGCTTTCCTGTAGGCTAGTCTACGTGCTATTGCTGCAACCCTGTGGCTGCAGCAGGAAACTACATGGAACAAGAACACCGGATATTTCTGCCAGAGTTAGGCTTTATATACCTAGAAGTTGAAGCTTCTCTCATACATATACAAATTAACATCCCCTAGAATGTCCATACGAATATTTTCAGCAAGTAATGTCAACTATTTAACTAGTTACACTGATGATGCAAAGTTTGCTAGCAAGTAAGCTAATATGGAAAGTTCGCTAGCAAGTTAGCTAAGATTGAGAGTTTGTGTTGCGTTTGGGCGCATATCGCCATCTAGCGTGGCGGAGTAAAACATTCATACTTGGGTCCAAGACAGTGTTTCTCAAACTTTTTCAGATGAAGGACCACTTAACTAATCAATAAAAAAGAAACGCACGGACCACCTAGCTAAAAAAAAATTAGACCTAGCAGTATATTAGCCTACACAATACTCAATGAACCACCTTGCTTATTGTCTTTGCACTTTGTTTAATTGTGTCAGAGGATTCATATGATTTAAACTGGCATATCTGACATAGACAGTGTTGTAGAACAGTTTGAATTTACATACAAGTTGGTTCAACATTGCAAACAACTCATCTATATTATATTTTACCACGTCTGCTCGTGGACCACTTGGGATAGCTTGCGGACCACCAGTGGTCCCCGGACCACACTTTGTGAAACACTGGTCTATGAAGATCATGACAGTGGTCCAGTCAAATCTTTTATTGTCTATGGCCAAATCCCAGCCGAGCTATAACTGTAGCTCGACTTACCTGTGCATGTACTGACTGACAAAAAAATCAGAATGAGTAATTATAACAGTCGAGTAGCCCTGTGGACACACAATATTGTTAGAAAATTGAGATGTGTGAAACACTATTTGACTGAAATGGTAATCAGAAATAATTTGTTATAAAAAAAGACTAAAATGTTTTGACTAAAACTGACTAAGACTAAGATAGCTTTAGTTTTCTTTTGACTAAAACTAGACTAAAATGACGAGAGTTTTAGTTGACTAAAACTTGACTAACAAAAATGATATTTGAATGACTAAATATGACAAAGACTAAAAAGGACATTTCATCACAAGACTAAGACTAATACTAAATTAAAAATAGGTGACAAAATTAACACTAGGGTAAACAACAAGTTGCATGTTCTCTCAAATTATATATGCAAACTTGTAATGTTGTAAATATGTTGTGAATATTCCATTTGTCTTATATCTTTATACAGTATGTAGGAATAAGACCAGGGATGGCTAAAAGCAAGTAAACACAGTTTACCCACCTCCGAAATTTCAGAAATGGAGTTTATCCACCTCTCAAAAGAGTTTATTCACCAATTGCAACTTTAAACATTTGTCATGTCATTGTTATAAACATTGGATAATAACCTCCACCATCATCAAACATGTTCTGAATGCCTTTTTAAAAACATCTGATACCGTATGGCTCAGTCCACCTTACCGTGATCAAAGAATTCATAGTTTACCCACCTCTTATTTTACCACTACACCCCGAATAACCTAAAAGAAAACATTTCTACAATCAATACCTATCTATACAATCTTTATGAATCTCAAAACACTTCATTTCAGACCACAGTGTGGAAACACCATTTACATTTGGAATGTTAATGGTGTTGCCACAGAGATACCATAACTTCAGAGCATTTTCAACTTTACTTTTCTTACCACCATTCAAAGCTTTCAGAGCTGTGATTTCAACATTTGTTTATTATTTCAACAGTCAGGTTTGAATGATTTTCTAGGCAGCCTCACATCCATTGCACTAACTACTGGTCAGACCGCAGAGTGCTTTCAGCTGGAGGCTGCCTCAACAGCAATTATTATGTAATTGCTGCAGTAACTCCATAATTTTCCTTTTGATTGATTAAATAATCTGTAATGGATTCCTCTTCTCTGTCCATATTTATGTACAGTATATTTTTGTCATCCATCCATATATCACATTTTTGAGTTGGCCTGACTAGTTGAGTAGTTGAATTACTGTTTTAGGGGTGAGATAGCACCACTTCTGGTATGATTTACCAAAATGACTGACTCATTTATCATCAAATTACAACAAACTTTATGCCAAACTGGATGTACTGTACCATAGATACATTCTAGTACAGGTGCATTACCTGTGAGAACCCATTCCTGCCAATAGAGGCCACTATTTCTCTGCATGGAGCCCTATGGAAATGTTTGTTTACACAACTTTGTGGCCACGTGTGATTCCTGCACTTGCATGGAGCTTTGTAAAATCAACTTAGTAACTTATCTGTTTAGTGATAGTGAATTTAGAGATAATAAAGGTTTGTATCTCCACAAGGTGCATTACATTACATTTAGCAGATACTTCTTGACCAAAGTGACTTACATATGTCAGGTATATTACAAGGGATCACATTGTCCCCGGAGCAACTTAGGGTTAAGTGCCTTGCTCAAGGGCACCACGGTGGAAGCTGGGAATTGAACCGACAACTTTCAGGCTACTGCACGCTAGCCCAGCTCCTTAACCACTACACTACCACCACCCTACCACAACCACCGTTTAATGTATGCATTCGCTATGTCAGATACTCTCTTGTTGCACATGTCACTCTCCCTACTCATGTAATCATGCTAGCACACCAATACACACCACTATATGCAGAGTGTGAATTATGCAATGGACAATACAGGGGTCACTTTTTACAACTTTGACCTCTGAGTATGCACAGATCAGACAGTACAGCACATTCAGAAATATTGCAAAACAGCAATGGAGGGGCCAAGCAACCCCACTGGCCAGAGTTGCCATTGCAACTTGATGTTATTAAAGTATCTTGTTAAGACACAATTAAGTATTGTGTTAAGATGTTGTTAAGCAAACTTTGCAGACTTTGCAGATTATTTCATTGGCTATGGCAGGCAAATTAAGTTGACCTTTGACCTATTTTTGAAACATTTTGATAAAAATCCAAATGTAATCTAAACCTCACTCTTTCTACATATGAAAGTATTCCATTGCATCAGTATGATTACCTAGCTGTCTCTCCGCCTACTCCCATTGTGAGAGCAATAGAAGTCCAGTAAGGAACAGAGCCCAGTGGAGTCCTACGTCGCTGCTGCTGCTGCTGGGTTTGATCTCATGGGAAGGTGCCACTTTGGGTTCCTCCCTGTACGGGATTGCATAGCTTGACTTCTGACTGCTCAGCCTGCAGATCAGATCGCTCATGTTCTCCTGCCTCGGGAGGACGCTGCTGATGTTGAATAGTCCGTTGTCACCTCGCAGGATCTTGGAGGAGGCTGTCAGGTTTTTACCGTCGCTGAACCAGTGCACCTGGCCCTCGGGGTACACGTCGTAAAAGAAGCACTCCTCCCGAGGTGGACTCTGCAGAGCGGTGTGCTGAAACGACCCTTCACACACTGTCGAGTTAAACAGAAGATTTGTTAACTATTTGAAGGATACTGAAGATGTGTCCGTAATATACTCACTCAAGTCCAAGATGGTGTTATGTATATGGCCTTCTCTGGATAGTTATCATGCTAACTTTAGGCGATATCTGAGCATCATGGAACATAGGAGTTTTTTGACATTACGTTATATGGTTATTTTCTTCACAGTCTTGCTACTTCTAAGTAATTTTTAAATGTTTTAAATGGGGAAAAAACTACACATACCATAACCCCTTTAGGTTTAACTATAGTGGACAGTTTCATTACATGCTTTACATTACTCTCTAATGTCAATCCCCTTGACTATAGGCCTATCCATTAGCCTATAGGCCTTTTACACAAACACATGGGTATTGAGGGCGTTTTTGGGAGGTAACCAGGTACGCCATGCTGTTGGAGGTGCAAACAAATGCTGCATCGCCATTGAGATCACATAGTAAGGAGCTGCCTCAAGGGTTATAAAATTATTTTGTCATGTTTAGTTGTATAATGAAAGCACAGTTTTTATAGCTATCCATGTGTTTTCACTTCTGGCTCCTTGGCTATCAATTTGGTAACAATAACGGGCTCTTTGATGTCTTTAGAACACTTAACATATCGGAGGTGTCAAATGTTGAGTTACTCCAGTCTAGATTTTTTGATGCTAATCACTCCTATGATGTATTTCTATTGTCTATCCAAAGTGCCTGTTTCAAAGTTAACTGATGGTCAAATCAACCAAAAATGCAATATTGTTGGGGTATGATTGAAGGATATGTCAAGCCTTAACACCTAGACTGATACCTTTTCTGCTGACCTCTACCCTTGAGTTTACAGCTCTTCTATTTGACTTCAATATAATAGAACCATTTGTGCAACCCCTTTTCTTTAGCCACAAACATGACAACAATGGTTTAATTTTGCGAGAGTTCACCTGCTGGTGGTTGCACAGGGGTGTTGGCGTTGCTGATGCCCAGGTTGGAGCGCAGTTTACAGTAGTATGTTTCACGGCTCCAGGCCCTGGCGCCAAGCAGCGTGACTGTTAGTGTGAGCTTCTCGCCGTCATACTGACACAGAGTACCGTTGGCCTGGTGGTGGATCACTCCGTCAGTCATGTTACACAGTACCTCCTTCATCTGGCTCACCCATGACATAAAGATATGGATGGGTGTTCCAGAAGCTTGGGCAGAACAGCCCAGGGATAAACTCCCACTGCAGTGGTCATGGAGGCCCTGGTCTATGTGGAGTGACACCGCACCTACTGTAAGCACAGAAGTCACAGAAGTTAGCCTCCACTGTCAATCAGAAGTAGGAGTAAGTCACACGTGCAAATCACAAGCAAGTCTCAAGCTAGTCTCAAGTCCTAACCATCAAGTCTCAAGTAAGTCCCAAGTCACTGTGGTGAAAATCAAGCAAGACTATTCGAGTCCTTGATAAGTGAAGTAAGTCAAGTCATTGCTCAAGTCAAAGAAGCTGCAAGTCAAGTCATGCAAAATATTGATGATCTACAATATTTCTAAAACAGAATAGATTCACACAAGTCACCCTCAGATGTCATGTGTTTTTTCTCTGACTTATCTAGATTTTGCTTTGCAATGTTTGGAAACATTGAAGCTGGTTAGTAGCCTTTTTCCAGTTTGTCTGATTGCATACAGTATTTTGTCAATCAGTAAAGTATTTTTGTTAACCAATAGGAGGGAGCAAATAAGGGATGTTGTTTGGCATGACATGAAGAAGAGAAAACAGATTATTTTACCTCAGCACAAATTATCAAGGTATCATGTGACAGGGTTAAATTATGAATGGAGTCCTACTTAAAGTGCATGGCCTGTGTCTACTGCATATTGGCAAGTTGTCGGGTTTGTACAAATTGTAGTAGCCTATCACTCAATACAAATACACAACATATAAAACATAATGTCTCAATATCTAAAAAATGCATTAACATTTCATTTAGAAAGTCAAGTTTTATCGAGAACAGAGTTCACAATTTAGTCTGCTTTGATGCCAATGTGATATATAATGTATAATTTTGTGGATTACAGTTCCCAGCAAAGCAACTTGTTGACATGTTTATCTACTTACTCATGGAAACAAGTCCAGGACAGATCCAGAGCAGGATGCCACTATCAAGTATGTTCCCCTTTCGCATTCTCCCTGCAATCAAGATAAGACCAGTCATAGCGTTTTTCCACTGACAAAGAACCCGTAAAACAACAGTTAATGACATGCATAAATGGGAAACTGATATTCAATTGTCTCTTAAAAATGGCAGAAATTAGCTGTTTAAAATCCTAGTTAGCGTCTGCAGTGTAGTGTTAGTTGTTTTGTTTACTCATGGCAACTGTTGATATGGACGGAATAACTCATAGCCTACTTTTAGCCTTCTTTCCTTTGAAATGTAGAATGACACCCACTCCAGTTCAGTTCACAGGGAAAAAACAATTTTCTGGTTCAAGCTTCAAATGTTGGTTCACGAACGAGAACAGAGTAGGTTTGAAAAAGGCTATCAGTGAATACCCAGAGTCAAATGTCTTTGGCCCCAAGAAATACACAAAGTATTATTTCCTTTCCTTACCTTCTTAATGGGAAGCTGTATTTTTCTCTATCTAAAAGCAGTGTTTCATACACTAATCTTAGAAAACAATTACATGAAACAGTTCAAAATCACTTTGTAATACTGCTAGCCTCACTTAAGCTGCGCACACAGAGTGTTTTCAGTGAGGTATGCCACACCTCATATCCGATGTTAATGGTGCTGTTCAGGAGCAAGTTCACACAGGCATCACTTGCTCCTCCTTCCATTGACTGTCTTTCTTTTGACTGAAGTCTGCATTTTATGACATTTTACGTTGCTGTTGCACCACAATAAAACAACTCAAATCTAATTCTGTGTGGCCCTTCTCCATCTCCATGGGCTTGAAAAGTAACATAGGCCTAATGTACAAATGTATCAGATGTGTACAGGCTTGGAATTTCACCATTCTGGGGGCAAGGCCACTTGGCCTTCAGTTGGGCATATTTGGTGGGGGGCAAAAGCCACATGTCAGGGCACCAAGGCCAAAGTTAACTATACAGTAGTAGGCTATAAAAATGATCAAAGTTGTATTTCGCCTATTCACTGCAGTAGACCTGCATCACTGTATGAAACATGACACATTACATAGAACTGTAAATCATCTGATCATCTATTTACAGATATCTAGGCTATATATAACATTTATTTTATATTTGGCCTGTTATGAAATCATGTATTGAACAATTTAAGCACAGCTCAACTTTAAGAAACTCAAATAGCCTAGATGCATGCTTAGCATTTTGTGATCATTAAGGCTACTTTCACAAACTCTTAGTCAGCTGTCCTCTGATTTACCAATATCTAGGCGATATCTGTAACATTTATTTTGTATTTGGCCTGTTATGAATTCATGTGGAATAATTTAAACACATTGTAAAACTGAAAGCCCAAATTTGGAGACATCCATGTATGTCGGACTTTACTGCAAATTCAAAACTGGATTACTCTGGAACGGCTAACTGTACAGGGGACTGCTTTACACCTTTGTGTTCGGTAAGGTCTCCTGTTTATTCTGATATATGGTTTGTCATGTGTTAAAAGAAGGGTTCGTAAAGTATTCCACCGAGATGAATGGGTAGGGAGATCATGGGACGCAAAACCTTCATTAGAATGTATGATTAAGTTGAATTATATTATTTACTTTTCTCGCGAACCGTTCAACACAGCAATTATCGGCTAACATCGTTTAAAAGCTGAGAAAAAGCTCTTTCATGTGATATTTGTGATGTCTGTGTGATGAATAGGCTACTTCGCGAGTAGTTCAACTGAGAATGGGTGAATTTGGACGCACTTTCTTTCTTGCGCGGTCACTTTCTCCACTGCGTAAAAGACTAAATTAATTTGCGCTGTGAATGCTAAGATTATTTTGACAGGCCACAGGCTAAATAAAAATCGCTATTAGTAGGACGCAAAGCAGAATATTGAAAAAAGGGGGCACCAAGGCCACCGTGGCCTGTAAACCTCTGATTTTCAAAGGGGCCTCACGGCCAACGCAAGGGGCTACGACGGCCATGGCCGTCGTGGCCGCCGTGAAATTCCTACCCTGGATGTGTAGGCCTATAGTGTGTGTGTGAGAGAGAGAGAGTTTGTACATGGGCAATTCCATGCAAAGGTCATCCTTACCATGGAAAAAAAAAGTTGTGCATACGCAAATAGAACTGTTGTTAAAATCTTTATTTAGGTCTATATTTTATTGTTTGTAACTGATCTGATTAAATTTGATGGAGAATGACACTCTTTTTGCATCATAAATATGGTGTGCAACCATACAGAAACAAAATTTTTCACATGGTAATATTATACATATTTCAAAAGTGGATAAATGGACCCAATGTGTGTGTGTGTGTGTGTGTGTGTGTGCTTGCCTGTCTGTATGTGTTTATGTGTGTGTGTGCTTGCCTGTCTGTATGTGTGCGACTGTGCGTGCGTGCGTGCGTGCGTGCGTGCGTGCGTGCGTGTGTGTGTGTGTGTGTGTGTGCGCATGTACGTGTGTGTACATGTGCGTGTGTGCACGTGCGCGTGCATGTACTTTGTGTGCAAATCACAAATGAGTGGGTATAGGTTCATGCGGGCTCTTGAGACTAACATACCATAAATATTTTGTCATCTTGGGTGCAACGGTTCAGGTAGGGCTAGTTATTTAGGGGAGTGGCCACCAAGTTTCATGTTCCCTGGTGTTTCAGTAACCCGGGAATCTCTGACCAAAATTGATGATGGTAAAATAAAAAAAATAATTTCTTTTTTATATTTTAAATTACTTGTTGTCCTGATTCTTCCTGTGGATGATAGTGGGCACTGAGGAGGCAATAATTTCATCGCTAGTTTTTCATGATTACTATTTCAATTGTTGCATATCAAAATTCACTACTTAATTATGTGTTTTATGTATTTTTTATATTTATGCATAATGTGAAACCGTCACATCCATAACGCCAGTTTTTCCTACATAATGCATTACGAAAATGACGCATAGTTTCAAAAACACACTTTTTTGTGTTTGTGTTTGTAGAAAACCTGTAATCTCTCACAAAAGTGTGTCCATTTCATGTCACATACATAACGCTGATAAAATGCCTTGTATTCTTAGGATGAAATTGATTATATGAAATTTGAGGATTTCTCAGTATTCAGAGGACAGAGGTTGCATTAAAAGTTATGCAAATTAATTCACTGACACTAATTTTGCCCCTACTCTAAGGCATTTTGTTTACCAATATGAGTCCAATTGTCACATCCATAACGCTGGAACTGCCCACATGGTTTGGTGTGTGTGTATGGACAATATGTTTTCTACACTTACCATGATGTCTGAAGAAATAAATGCATAAGAGTTTAGAATTCACAAGGAAGGCTCTCTACATACCAGGCTTCAGAAGTTGTTGGCTTCAGCTGTGCTGGAGTTTCTGTCTCCTCTTGCTTTGACCGGGCAAATGGACCAGCACTCACACTAGTTGGGACATGGGAGGCTCTGCCAAGAAGTGAGTACTGAGTTACTCCCACTAAGCATGGAATGCTTTTGTCTCTAAAATTAATCATTTATCTTTAAATATTCTACAACAGAGGTTCTCAAACTTTTCACAATGAGTACCACCTCAGAAAACCACCTCTATGACCGGCATTAAAATACAGTAGTGTAGGCCAGTTTGTCTACTGTCAAAAAGACAAAAACAAAAATCCTTTATCAGAATTCCCATGAAAAGGTACCTCACCCATGAAAGTAGAAAGTAGAAAGTCTCCCATCCCATTCCTGACATTCTAAATGGGACATTAAAGTACTTTTAAATACCTTATAACTCATGTCAATCTTATATTTTAGCTTAAATAACTTATTTATGTTTTAAACTTAGGCTTAGACTGTAAATTCTCATGTGTTTAACTTTTCTTAGTACAACTGCCATGTGATTATTAAACAAAACTTCACTTGACTTGAACATAACAGTCAGCCACTGATAGCTTCGATGGCAGTTCACACACAGTAGGTAACCAATTAGAGATTTCCTTCAGGCCAATCACAGTGTCTAAATGAGTGGTTCCCATGTACACTAGAGGCTGTGTTTGCCGCGTGCACTTTATCAGCTTCCTGCAGAGACACTGTAGGTGTTAATTAAATGGCGGAAAGTCATGCCTTTATGAAAGACAGGACTGCTATTTGACTTCCAAGACAACATACAGGCTCCTTATTGCCACAAATTATGTCCATGAAGCTGCTATCCAACTGCACTAGGTATACTAGTCTTTGTAGTGGGTAAACAGGAGAATTCTAAAGATTTTATTCAGTTCAGCCATTTGTTCAATGCTCTCCTTATCGGAATTTGAGCCTGGTCACACACCATTTGAATTCAATGGATTCATTTTTGCATGGATTCAATTTTGTATTTTGTATATACTCTGTTTTCTTTGGACTGTTTGTCATCAGGACTTTGTCTCTGGGCTCAGTCAAATTTCCCTGAATAAATAAATTACATATAATAAATTACACTTGGATTAGATTATGGGGCATGTTTCAACCTAGCCTGGAAGCTAGCCCGAATTTACCCTACCCTACTTCAGATTTATGGAAGTACATCAATTCTTGTAAAGCACATGATAGCTGCAGGCTAAACAAGTTTGCTCAGGTCTATGCTGTGCTAGTCACCCATTGTGCAAGCTCTCCTGCTCCTCATTCTCCAGCCAGCCCATGTCCAGCACAGCCCGGGGTCCACTAGTGAACCTGTCAGGGTTCGCCATCTATATCATGTACAAGTCTACCCGCTCTCCTCTTCTGATTTGCCCAGTAATAACCATATCTGACAGGCCTCTTTATAGCAGTGCCAGAAATATAAAATAGTAATTACTTGCTATGGTAACATCATGTGTGTATGGGTCCACTCTTGGCATTGGAAACAGAGAACAGGACAAGCTCATCTCAATGTTCTCGATTCTCTCTCTCTCTCTCTCTCTCTCTCTCTCTCTCTCTCTCTCTCTCTCTCTCGCACACACACACACATACACATTTCCCCCTACGGCAAACTCGTGTTTAGTCTTGTTCACTCAACATGAATGTCAACACAGATGACTGACTATTTAGCCTTCCTTTCTCCACTCAAACTGATTAAAAGCTCTCTTCTTGGCCGGTAGCCATAGACAAAATGGTGAGATTAGATTGTTGTGGCAAGTCGGTCTGATTAAGAATTTCTTCTCAGGAGTTTGTTTCAGGTTACCAAAACAGTGTTAATGACGGTAGAAGAGTAAAAGTATAACTTACCACAGCATGTTTCCAATCCTCCTCCTTATTGCCAGTCAGTCAGAGAATAATTGGCTTTTCAGAGAACTAGCTGGCATTGTCCATAGCCTGATGAGAGAGAGAAAGAGAGAGACAGCAAAAGGCAAAGAGTTGGAACTCTGAGGGGATTTTTCAAGTGTCATCACTGCAGCTGCTACAGCTGGGAAGAACCTGGCTCCCCCAGCCATACTAACAGCCGGAAGCTCTTCAGCAGTCCGCTATTAAGTGACCCATTGGGATCATACACTGTATTAATGTAGTACAGCACAATCACAATTAGTTGGATGACGTATTCCAACAACCCCCCCCCCCCCCCCCCCCCTTTACAAAAGTTATTGAAATGGGCTTATGTTAAGCTAAAGAGACCAAATGACCCAAATCAACAGCCAACTACTGTTCTGAGGGAGAGGAAAGTGAAATAACTGTAAAAAAGCTCTCTTGTAGTAAACACAAGCAAACTGTTTCATCAGGAAGGGGTTTTACGACTTATTATTTAAGAAAGTTGAAAATATTAGGAATTAATATCTTCCTAGTATTCCTATTCCTAATATTTTCAACTTTCTGAAAGAATAAGTCTGGTAATGATGAAACTGATGAAACAGTTTGCTTATGTTTACCACAAGAGAGCCCCCCCCCCCCCTAGTGTTACATAGTACAGCGGCTAAGCACCGGAATCGTTCAGTTTTCGCAGAAAGCATGAAACTTGGCACAGTTATACTACTACCCCTAGTGATCAAAAATTGAAATGGACCCCAACACATAGCGCCCCCTAGTGGCTGCCATCTTGAATTCAAATATGGCTACCATTCTTAATAGAATTCTTGATACAACTTCAAAATGAAACAAGATAAAAAAGTCTTTTAAGTTCTAACACTCAATTTTTAGGGTCAAGGAAGCTATTGACATGATTTCCAAACAAACTTGATGTTGGCCATTTTGAAATCCAATATGGCGGATACCAAATGTGAAAATATAGACCATCTCTATTGTTATTCATGATAGAAATATCATTCAAAAATAATTTCAAAGTTTGAACAGTCATTTTATCACATGACAACCTCAATAATATACGAGGCATCAAGTATAATCTGGTAAGATTCCAATATGGCCACTATGTGTAAGAATATAAGACAATTATTCTATATCTTGGTTAATTGAAGTAACTACCTACATCATCAATAAATTCTTATTCTACCTTCTTCTCTTTCTGAGCAAACCTTAACTCTTACTATACACTGCTCAAAAAAATTATACACTTTAAAAAATCAAATCTCAATGGGGGAAAAACATCATGCTGGATATCTACATTACATTACATTTGGCTGGCGCATTTTTAGCCAAAGCGACTTACAACCTGGTAAACAGTTTAACACTTTTAAAACAATTCTCTCAACAATTCTAGAACAATTTCAAACAATTCAAAAAGGTAGAGTACAATAGGGAAAAGTGCATCAGTGAGTGCTGTTTTTATACAGTCAAGTCAGGTGGTAAGTGCTAGAATTAGCTAGTTGTAAGTAGTGCTACGAGAAAAGATATTCTCTGAAGAGCTGGGTCTTCAGGAGTTTTTTGAAGATGGAGAGAGATGTACCTGCTCTAGTAGGAACTGGTAGTGCGTTCTACCAACGAGGAATAACAGATGAACAAAGTTTGGATTGACCTGAGCGTACCGGTGGCAGAGCTAGACGATGTTTGTCTAAAGAGCGCAATGGTCGGGGGGTAGCATATATGCCTGTATGAGGGCATTCGAGTAGGTGGGAGCAGTAGGTTTAGCTGGGAGGACCAGCTGTTTGTTTTTTGAGAGGTTTAGCTGGAGGTGGTGTGCCTTCATCCATGAAGATATGTCTGAGAGGCAATCCGAGGTCCGTGCCGAGACCAAGGGGTCATCAGGTGGAACAGATAAAGCTATGTGTCATCTGCATAACAGTGGTATGAGAAGCTGTGCGAATAAATAAGCTGTCCCAAAGAAGTGGTGTGGATAGCAAAGAGAAGGGGGCCCAGTAGTGAGCCCTGGGAGACCCCTGTGGTGGGATGGTGAGGTGCGGACAGGTCTCCAAGCCATGATACGTTAAACGAGCATCCTGTGAGGTAGGATTCAAACTGATATGGACTGGGTAATATGTTAGGAACAAAAGGATGGCACTTCGTTATTTGGGAATGAAAATGATCAATCCACAGAGGACTGAATTAAAAGACCCCCCGAAAATCTAAGTGGCAAGCTAGTTCATTTTGCTTGAATTTCAGCGCAGCAACTCATGATGGTACTCAGTAGTTCGTATGGCCCCGACATGCTTGATGGCATCGGGGCATGCTCTTAATGAAACAGCAGATGGTGTCCTGGGGTATCTGATCCCAGATGTGGACATGGCCATCACTGAGCTCCTTGACAGTCAGTGTTGCAACCTGGAGGTGTTGGATGGACCAAAATATAATGTCCCAGAGGTGTTCAATCGGATTTAAGTCAGGGGAGTGTGGGGGGACAGTCAATGGTATCAATGCCTTCATCCTCCAGGAACTGCCTCCACATTCTCGCTACATGTGTCCAGCCATTTTTGTGCACCAGGAGGAACCCAGAAGTTTTCATCCTGATGCCTAAGAGCAGTGAGGGTGCAGTTGTCTTGCCCGTAGAGGTGTATGCGTCTTTCCAAGGATATCCCTCCTCAGACCATCACTGGCCAACCACCAAACCAGTCATGCTGAATGATGTTGCAGGCAGCATTACATTCTCCAAGACATCTTTAGACCTCACATGTGCTCAGGGTGAACCTGGTCTCATTTGTGAAAAGCACAGGGCGTCAATGGCGAAACTGCCAATTTTGTATTCTATGGCAAATACCAATTGAGCTGCACGGTGCTGGGCAGTGAGCATAGGTCCTTCCAGAGGCCATCGGGCCCTCAGGCCACCTTCATGAAGTCTGACAGTGTGGTCAGAGACATTCACACCAGCGGCCAGGAGGAGGTCATTTTGTAGGGCTCTGGAAGGGCTCCCACTGTTTGTTGTTGCACAAAGGAGCAGATACTGGTCCTGCTGCTGGGTTAAGGACCCTCTACCATCCTGCCCAGCTCTTCTAGAGCAACTGTCTCCTGGAATCTCCAACATGCTCTTGAGACTGCGCTGGGAGACACAGCAATCCTTCTAGCAATGGAACGTTTTGGTGTGCCATTCTGGAGGAGTTGGACTACCTGTGCAACGTTTGTAGGTTCCAGGTACTGGCTTATGCTACCAGTTGTGACACTGACCCTAGCCAAATGTGAAACTACTGAAAAATCAGTCACGGAGGATAAAGATGGAAAAAGTATCATTTGCCACCATTCCTGTTTTTACAGACCTATCTCCCTTCTTCCTTTCTTGTCATAGTTTTTGGAGAAAGTGGTCTTCAAGCAAGTCTTGGACTTAACTATATCAGAACAACCTCAACTTTACCTGTATTGAGCTTTTGGTGTTTCCACCACAAAGCACACCCAAGGACTGGGCGCTGAACGCACTAGCCAGTGTCCTAAAAGTGCTGGTTCACTGACTAGCATGAGCCCTAATGTGTCAGGAGGGAGCTAAACTCATAAGGTGTTACATATTTAAATTAGCTTCATTGACAGGCATAATCATTTTATGGGATGCAAAATGTTAAACTACAATAAAACAAAATGGACCTTTTCAAACAATCACTATAATCCTTAAATTAGCATATGCTAATTGCCCCCACCCACCTCAATTGAATTAGGCTAACAGTAGGATGTGTTGGACTGGGTTATATACTAATTTATCTAACTATGACTGGGTGTATGTACTAATTTATCTAACTCTAGGATAGAAGACAAAATAGCTAATTTCCCAAAAGGAAGCATGTTTCTTAAAAAGATGCTAGCATCCATGGGTTTTAGCCTCCTTGCTAGCATGCCAGCCTCTAGGGGGCAAATTAGAAGGATTGAGTCCAGGCAAGTGCAGGGTTTAGTCACACAGTCAAAACTTCACACATAGCCTAAACGCACCCCAGTTTTTGACTCAGAATGTTTGTCAGAATGTATGACTACTTCTTTAAAATCCAACATGTCTGCCATTATTTATGCATGATTGTCTCATTATATATTTCATAATGCTGAAAGATGGCTATAGATGTCATACTATGTGCTAAAAGCAGCATAGCATTATAAATGTAGAAAAAAAGGGCATATTTTGGTGGCCAAATCTGAAGTCAAGATAGGGGCCACTAGGGGGCGCTATGTGTTGGGGTCCATTTCAATTTTTTATCACTAGGGGTAGTACTATAACTGTACCAAGTTTCTTGCTTTCTGCAAAAACTGAACGATTCAGGTAAAAATCTGGCCTTAGCCGCTGTACTAACACTGTTATGATCAATAATCAGGGGAAAAAACACTTTCCACCACTTTCTACATTTACTGAGATAAAAAAGCAAGTTCAAGTTCAGCTTTAAGGTCATCCAACTGGCTTGAAAGGGAAGTAAAATTCTGTAATCTCTGTTGCCCATGGCAATGCAGCTCCTTCATACAGGACTGCTGACTTATGCCCCGTGCTTATCGAGGCCTCCACAGCTTCTCTGTGGGGGAGAGATGAAGAGGACCTGTCTTCTGGAAGATGTCCTGGGTCCCAGGTCTTCTGACTCACCCCTCCCCTGTATAAACAAAAGCACCCTGAGAGATAAATGGAAGTGTGTTTTTGTTTTTCTTTTGTGTTTTTTTGGTTGAGAGGAATCGATTCAACAGCGAGGGCTGCTTTATGCTTTGTGTGAGTGTAGCCACAGATATGAGTGAAAGAATGTGTATGTGAGGGTAGTTTTCAAATTCTGATGCACAAAACAAAAACTGAAGTACAAGTAACTGAAGACAACAGTACAACTTTCTGAAAAGAATCAAAAAGAAAGACAAAAGCTGCACACAGTTATTTCCCTGAAAAGGAGACTTGCAGTTTCTCCATCTTGTTTTGAGAGTAGTAGTAGTTTTCAAAGCAATCACCTCAAACCCATGTTTACTTGTTTTGCTTAATGTACTCGTGCATTTGCACTTTTTTTTAATTGATTGTAATAGATTCTAAGCTGGTAATTTTAAGTAGGTATTCTATATCGAACACTTGAGACTGATCTTATAAATTATACTATATTTTCATTAAAGGTAATGTCAATGTCAGAATTATTGTTTTATTTATATAGCACGTGAAGCCCTCTCAAGAGAGGTAAAAATAAGAGAAAACCCTGAGCACAGACAAACCCAGCATATGAAGAAAACATGACAACATCAGCACACAGTGCACTATTCATAGCACCGTGAAATGTAAATTAAATGACTAACAAATGTCAAGAAGAAAGAGCAACACTCTAACTTGCAGATCTAATTCAGTAGCTCCTCAAAACAGTTCTGCTCCACAACAGCATAGCACAGCACAGCCTATAGATCACTCTAACTAGCAGCAGATGTAAGTCAGTAGGGTCTCAAACAGTTCTGCTCCACAACAGCCTATAGATTAATTGATGTCATGCTTTAGCACCATGTCAAAGAGCAGAGGCCAGAGCTCAGAGTGAACCCATGTCCTCCTCTCCCCTCTAACGTTATCACAGTGCAGCTCCCTTCTCACACACCGGCTAGTGTCAGGAGACTTGACTGACAGTTTCTAAGAAGCAGAGGAGGAGGAACTCCCTCACTCCCATACTCGCTCGCTCACTTGCTCAGCTGGCGCCTGGATACCCCTCACTCCACTCTGATCTGCATTCATCCAAGAGAATCTCCCAGGATGCCTCGCGGGCCTCCCCTTTAGAGATGTCGGCGTGAAGCCACAGGGGATAGAGGGAGGAGAGGAGTGCCTGTAAAAGTTGTCATTTTTCTGGAGAGCAACCTCTTCCTCCATATACTCCGCCAGCACAATAGTAGTTTCCGGTAGAGCTTTTGGTAGAGCTTTCTCAGAAAAAAAATATAGATAACCAGATAACAACGAGTGTGTGTGTGTGTGTGTGTGTGTGTGTGTGTGTGTGTGTGTGTGTGTGTGTGTGTTAAAACAGAGAGGCTCCTGGGTAGACCACATTAATGCTGAGACACACAGACACCCCAGCCACTAAACTAGAGAACTGGGAAATTGGGGAATAGAGGGGTGTCGACCAAAAAAAAAAAAAAAAAAAAACATTTCTTCAAAAGCCACACTTGGGTCCCAGGTCGATGACTAGGAATCAATATAAGCATCAAATAGATTGGTGGCAGTCAGTCAGAGGTGATGAAAGCCGGGCTACTGTGCCGGTCTCAGCTGAGAGCCTTGGTGACGTCAGTGCTGCCCCATTCCCAGAGGAGGGCAGAAGGAGCCGAGAGCCAGAGGCCACTTGGCTTATTGCCATGACTGTATTCCACTGCAATCCTTTGGTGACCTCTCACTCATTTGACCCTGTTCCGCAGTGTGTCTTGATCTTTGAACTCTCCACAAAATATTGTAGTTAGCAGTGATAAGAGAAAGAGAGAGAGAGAGAGAGAGAGAGAGAGAGAGAGAGAGAGAGAGAGAGAGAGAGAGAGAGAGATACCTTTAGCCTTTAAAGGGAAGATTTCAGAATGGGATTGCTCTTGCACTGAGCATGACTACAACTGCAAGTCATCAGTAGGGTAAAACTGACCTGCCTCATGATTGCCTAAACCCATCCTATGTTCCTTATGGGTCCTTGATGAATTCTACTTCACCACAGTGGGAAGAGGCTGACACCAAGGCATCAACACACCCACACACACAGAAAGGGAGATACTTTTTCCAGTGATTACACCTGAGGCAACTGCACTGCTACAAATCTGGTCAATTTCAAAGAAATGATTTACCAGTAATTTATACCTTTAAATATAAAATATATATACATAATACACATACAGTGTAACTCACACCTATACTCCCACAGGGGAGATTACAGTAATATTGTATTGTGCTGTGCATCTTAAGTACATTTGTGTGTGAGTCATGTATCTTGTAACTCAATACTTTCTCCATTTCCAGATACCCTCATACAGTCAGTGTGTGAATCTAGGTCAGAATGTGTAGAAAAACATGCATCATCTCATCTCATGATGTATAAACCATGCATGTTAGGAATATATGAATATAGGAATATCACTGTTACTGTAATGTCCATATCTTGACAAATTGATATCTGGGCCTTCCGACTTCAGCTTTCTCCCCTCGCCTGGCTCAAGTTACAACGCATTCTGGGGATCGGTCAGCTAGATCTGTGTGAAGGGCGCTGACCTCATCCTCCTCCACACTTTCCCTGGTCTCTGATCAGGCGTGCGCACGGACCCAGCGCTGGAGAACAGGAGAACGCTATTGATTTGACAACCGTTTCATAATGAGCCCCCCGCCTTCAGATATGGAGGAGTTTTATCATCATGCCTGTTGGAGAGAGTTGCTCTGCTTCTGTCCAGCTCAAAAGGTTTAGTGGGGACCAGAGAACATGGAGTGTGTGTGCGTGTGTGTGTGTGCATTCATGTGTGTGTGTGTGAGAGAGAGAGAGAGTGTGTGTGTGTGTGTGTGTGTGTGTGTGTGTGTGTGTGTGTGTGTGTGTGTGTGAGAGAGAGTGTGTGTGTGTGTGTGTGTGTGTGTGTGTGTGTGCGCACGCGCGTGCGTGTGTGTGCATGCGTGTGCATACGTGTGTGTGTGTGGACGGGGGGATGTGGTTGATGTGGTTCTCCCCTGTGGGTAAATCACCAGTGGGCTCACAGTAAAGCAAGTCTAGAGAAAACAAAAACAGCCGGAGAAAGACTGGTGCGAGGCGATACGAGTGTGTGAAGTTTCTTTGTGAAAAGCTGACAGGGAGAGAGTCTCTGAGAGAGATAAAGAGTGAGCACTGAGAGAGCAGGAGACAGAGAGAAGAAGGGGATGGCTGGGGGGTGAACACCAGCAAAAAGACTGGCCTCATTAGATGAAGATGAGACAAGCCCCAAACCCATTGGTCTGCTAACAGCAGAATGGCAATACAAAGTGCACACAGAGAAAAGGAAGGTTCCACAGAGAAGTGGAAGATGACGGGCCGATATTTATGTAATATTCTGCTTACTGGATCACAAACCGAAGAGCTGCAGTAATTTGATCTATGCCGAAAGTTTTTGCCATGTGTGAATATCTAAATCTACTGCAATTAAGGAATTGTTTTCCCATTACAGTTTGTAGGTCTACTACCTAATCATCCGTACATTTGAGTGAAATTACAGCCTGCTCAAACCTCTGTGTGTTAGTGCTGTGTGGTGATTTGTATCTGAGCTGCTTTTGTGTTCCCTATAGCTATGACTGACATTAGCTGTCTCGCAATATTTTCAATAGCAATTATTTTGGGTTCCCACACACAGGACATTTTGTGTTGTACCCCACAGTACTTTGGCATTCCCTTGGTCCCTTGCAATACTTTTCCTGCACCTTAAGGACAGAAAGGTATATTGCAAGGTAGCGCAAAGTTTTGAGAGGTAGCAAAATATGCTCATAACAAATTATCACTGTGAACCTTAGGGGGCAACATAGAATAGATATTTGGTCTTTTGGGCCCCCAAGATCGACTTCAAGGCAGTGCTGCCTTGAAGGCATTAGGGTCAGGGTCAAGGGTCAGGGTCAATGATGAACATGAAATAATCACCAGGCCTATATTCTGTGTATTTTCTTCTAGTTTGTGTGTTTTCATCCCCTCTCTCAGCCTTCTCCTCTCCATCCCCCACATTGATAAATTGTGATACACTGTGTAATGATTTAATTTATGCTAGCAGCCTCCAAAACATGAAAGAATGTATTTGTTGACAGCTTGGGTCGATACGTGGCAAATATCGTCTGTGTGACAGCAATTCTTTCAGACAGACACATAAGGCGTTTGCCACTCACAAAAATAAATAGCAGAGAGCATTCAACAGATGGCGCTATTGAACTCCTTCCAATGAGTTTTCTCTCTCCATGGTCCTGGATTGTGCGCTATTTGTTCCAATAATATATAGTCTACGTCAAAGGAAGAATAAGGAAATATAACTTCATAAACGTTTTACTAAACACTTAAACATTATATTAGGCCTATAAAACAATTCCATAACTATATACATGCAACGTAATACATGGAATTTCCTGTATGCTAAATCGATCCAATGCAGTTTCCCCAACAATTAAAGCTCGAAGTACGATAAGCAGTTTGAATGAACTTGGCTTAGTCAGCGGCGTCTTTATATTCCGAAATATTTCCCTAGGCAAGAGGACAATAGTGGCAGTAGCAGTAAATACGCAATGCCGTCAGCGATCTACAGTCACTGTAAGAAGTGCAGGCAGCGCCGTCCACCATTCATTGATGCGGCGCTCTCGACGAAGCAGCAACATTCTACGAAGTGCAGTGACCAGCACTCCACTGCCTATAGGTTAGGCTACTGAAAACCTGAAATGACTGCCTTCACAATCACTCGCACAGTATTTCTTTTTTGAGATACCAAGGACAGAACTTTGTATTTCCCATGTTCTATTTTCCCAATGATAAGCGAGTGCCGCTGAGTGGATGCTGTTTGAAACTCCCGGAGGGCGTTTTGTTCACGTTCTTCAGCCCTGGAACTTGTACAACGGATCAAGGCTATTCCCTGCGACTACATTGTGGGCTATCCATTGGAAGTACATCAAGATACATGCGATAGCCTATATGCACGTGTTCGTCTTTTGAAGAATATGTTTCATTCGTCATGGCGTGTTTTCACTTTGTGGTGTGATACTTTGGGAAGATGATATCCTCAGGTTCGGACTGCACACTTATGTCAAGAAGATGCCTGCTGACATTCAAACCGTTCAGGTAAGATCACTACTTGCGATAAGCACATGTGTTAGCAGGTTATTTAAACCACTGAACATGGGCTCAATTTACATGTTAATCAATTTTCCATATACGCGTTCAAATGTGCTTATCGCCAGCCAAACTTCTGCCAAGCACCTGTTATTTGATGATTATTTCAACTCTGTTCAAATGCACTTAGAGTCCTATTTTATGTGTTAACTAGTGGAGGGGGATGTGACAGGTTACCACTAAATATAGGTTACCATGGGGTAAGGATTTAGTAACGAGTCTGTACAGTTACAGTTTGGTGTTGGACACAGCGCTTATTACAGAAGCAAACAGCAATTATATGAACATAGCATTTATTTATTTCACACAGTCTGTCTGTATCGTGCAAATGTAAGTTAACCTTGTAGGCCGCATGGAGACTGAAGACGGGTCGATTCTTAATGGAAAGCTCTGACTTCAAGTGATTTCACTTGATGGAATTCATTCCGGGATTCTATCAGGTTTATTAGAGGAGGAGGGTTGTGAACCACAGCCTACGCGAGTCAAAGTCTGTACATTACCGTAGTGGGTTATGGGTATTTAAGGCATACACCATGTGTGCTTTAGGCTACAGTATATACAATATAATGCAAATACTGACATGACAACAATTCTGTCATATCAGTAGAGGAGTAGAGGAGGCAAGGCAAAGATTCCTTTCAATGCACACAGTAAAATCAACAGTGTTCAGTTAATTTTAACAATAGGCCTACGGTTGATATGGTCCCATTTGATTAAGTATTAAATATACTCTGACAGAAGCCTATGTAGCCTATAACTTGTTATTCTCTTCAAGTAATATAGTACTTCTAGTATTAGTACTAGTTGGCTAAATAAACTCTTAAAGAAGTTTTATTTTATTTTATTTTATTTAACACTTTAAAACTTACACTTTCGATTTTACTGTCTGAGTTCAGTTTTTGTGAAGTCTGTGGTATAGAACTAGCACTTGTTTAAGCTGGGCGCATATAATCTTTATGGACACTTTTTTAATATTATTATTAATAAGTTAAATATAATGTGTTGTAGCTTTTCACTCTCCATACCTATAAAAATGAGGAGTGAGAAGTATTTCGTAAATTCTGTTATCACTCTGTGAACTCATTACTGCATTATATTTCCAGCCTTTTGCTGCTTTGAATTCATCGCCAGTAGGTTGTTTTCAATCTCTGTGAACAAAGTTTGCCCACAACACACGCAAATCGTTCCCAGTGTTATGTTGAAAGATATTCCCATTCGATTCCAGCTCGAGTCAGTTGCATTATTTTCCATTTTGGTGTAGATGGAATTACTGTTCCGCTTTGGCAGAAGGAAATCAGTCAGGGCCAGGGGTGCCCCCATGGCAACATCACTGTGGCATTTTGCAGCTTCCTGCCCTATTTACATCACCTTCATATTTCCACAGGCTTAATGGAATCAATCTGTGTTGCTGTTCTGTAAGTGCTAACACTAAAATGTTGTGACAGTGATTCCCTTTTATACAGTTATACTTATATTCTTATCTGAACAGATGGCGTGGGATGGCGGGTTTGTTGATCCAAACAAGCGCCCCCCCCCACCCCCCACCCCCACACACACACTGAAAGAGACAGGGAGCTTTTAATACAACAAAAGTAATGTGGATCATCAGACTAGCGAATCTCTTTGAGAGGCATAGAGGGCAGAGACCATTTCAGAGGCAGGGAGGAGCAGTGTGGCGGGAGAGAGGCGCGCCACTCCGTATGGAAGTATGCCCCCCCCATCCGCGTTACAAATGGGCAGCCGTGGCCTATAGTGGGCAGCCGTGGCCTACTGGTTAGGGCTTCGGACTTGGAACCGGAGGGTTGCCGGTTCGATCCCTGACCAGTAGGAACGGCTGAAGTGCCCTTGAGCAAGGCACCTAACCCCTCACTCCTCCCCGAGCGCCGCTGTTGTTGCAGGCAGCTCACTGCGCCGGGATTAGTGTGTGCTTCTGTTCACTCTGTGCTGAGTGTGTTTTACTAATTCACGGATTGGGATAAATGCAGAGACCAAATTTCCCTCATGGGATCAAAAGAGTATATATACTTATATACTTATATATACATAGATGAGAACGTCTCCCAAATGCACCATGTCCATCAGAACATCCATTATGGTCAGAGAATCTGTCCGATTCTGGACAGGGCTAAGACAGAAAAGACATTGTTTGCCACCGAGAGAGGAAGCTGCTTTTACGGCTAAGTGTGGGCTAAGCGCCGGGCTTGCTTTTTTTGCTGAAATTTATCTGCACACAATGCATAGAACGCTG
This sequence comes from Alosa pseudoharengus, assembly GCF_046254945.1. Taxonomy (NCBI): domain Eukaryota; kingdom Metazoa; phylum Chordata; class Actinopteri; order Clupeiformes; family Clupeidae; genus Alosa; species Alosa pseudoharengus. The sequence goes on from NW_027468774.1 coordinate 44,672,330, forward strand.
TAATCAATATGCCCTCAACCGTTACAAAAGAGACTTCCACTGTGTCACTCTTAGCTGAGTATTTGAGGTACCTGACTGAGAACAGTGCTTGATGTTCCCCCAGTGAACCACCTCACCAAGTACTTGGTAAATATGCTCCGTAATAGCCTACTTGAGTGAGAAATGATGTGCTCCTTCTTTGATTATGAAAGTATGCTGAAGGACAGATTTTCTAATAAACTTTGGAGGTTCGTCATCTGAGTGATGTGATGTGTTCTTGTTTGTTGCCTAAAATATTCCGTTTTTTTCCACTTAAACCTTGAGTTCGAGATAAACATCTCAAAATATTCAGCTGACCAAGAGCAGCAACCAAAAGGCTGAATGTTTCTTTCAATAGTCCACATTGATTCCTTAGAACACACATTTCTTTCCACAGACATGGCTTCGGAGCGCTGCTATTTATTCTCTGCAGGTTTGAGTGTCTGTGGAATTGACCTCCCATAAATAAATTATCTTTCTTTTCTTTCTCTCTCTCTCTCTCTCTCTCTCTCTCTATCCCTCTGTCTCCTAGAATCTTCGTAGCAGGCATTGGCTTTTTCAGCTTGTGTTTCCTAATGACGTCTCTAGGGGGCCAGTTCTCGGCCAAGCGTCTGGGGGACTCTCCCTTCACCCTCCGAGCGGAAGGTACAGCCACACATTACACACATCACCCTGGGTGGCCAGCCCAGTGTGCCCTCAATTTGTGTCCAAACCGCACCTCCCCAGAGTCGGACTTGCCAATCTACCAGTGTGAAGCAAGCACACCTAACGTGTGTGTGTGTGTGTGTGTGTGTGTGTGTGTGTGTTCACTCTCTGATCTTATTGTTATACATCAAATAATGTTTTGGGAGGATCTCCACTTCTTCTGAGCACAGCTGACTAAAGCAAAACCCACACAAGCACCCCTTTGTAGGATCTAAAGCCAAGACTTTATTAACAAGGAGACACGGCAAAGAATCTGTCAAAAGGAATGTATGGGGACAGTTCGTAGCGCCAAGATGGCAGTTGTCTACACTGTAAAACCCGACAAGTTAATTGAACTCAAAAAAATTGGTGAAACCGATTACACAAAAAAATTTAAGTAATAGTAACTCAGTTTTGCTAAGTCAAAGAAACTTATCTTTTTTAATTAGTCTTCACTAGCAAATTTTGAGTGTGTTCAACAATGTTTTTTTAAGTTAAAGAAACATCAACTACATGAGTTCACGGTAATTAATCAAATTAAGCTTAGATAGCTTAATTGGATTTATTGATGTCAGCCTGAAATATTTCATTTTGCTTCAACCAATTCTTTAAATTAAATTTAAAACTTAAAAGTTTTAATTTCCAGAAAGTTGAACAAACTTGTCCATTTTGATTAGTTTCAACTAAGGACTTGAAAGAAAATTATTAAAAAGGTTGACAAAGGCCAGTGAAATTCTTCTTAATCTTTTATTTTCATGTAAACCATGGAAACAAATACAGGTTGGAGTTCAGAACAGGGCTGTAGTGGAGGCTAAATTCAAATAAACACAGTTTAGATCAAGGGCATAAAGACTAGATAGATAGATCGATAGATAGATAGATAGATAGATACTTTATGACAAATGCCTGACCAATGCTAGGAAATTCAACAATCATTTCAATCCAAAACAACAGGAGTCTTCTTTGGGCAGAGGGATGTATTTGCACTGTTCGTGCTGATCAGAATGAGTTCAACAGTAAGGTCCTCAATATCTGGGAACTCCGATTGAGAGACCTGAAGAAATGAACAAAGAACAATTGTGTGTTAATTGAATATCTAATTGGCATTACATGTCAAGTGATACCATGTCATATTAAGTTTAACATTTTATCTTCAAACTTTTCCAGGGCAGTTGCATTATTGAAATAATTACTTGAAATAATACTAATAATAGTAACTTCCCTGGAGTTTCTTGGAAAACAAACAGAAAAACAAAAGCTTGAAATGTAACTCCAGCGTTAATCGACACATAGCCCTGTTGTTCGAGGTCATGGCTGTTCGTAAGAATAAAATTAAAAGAATTAAAAAAATTGGTGCAACATAGACTGAGTAGACGTGGCCCAGCAGCTATTGATAACCTACCAGGGAATTTGGCTTTAGTTTCAGTTCAGTTCAAATGCCTTGTTAGGTTAGTTTAAAGGGGTGGTTCAGGATTTTGGACATAGGACCTCATTTCCAAGTTACCAAGTGTGATATTACATTAATACACAGGATTAGGTGTTATAATCCCTTGTGCCAAGATCCAAGATAAAAACACAAGTTGGAGACCGTTTTCAACACGTTTCATCCAGTCCTTCTAGTTGCAGAGTTCGCAGGTGCTAGGCTGGCGCGAGTCAACAGTATGTGTAAGCCTGCCACTAAAAACAGTCTTACCCACTCCATAGTACACCGAGGCAAATAAATATAACGCCTGAATAGACGAGGACTGGATGAAACGTGTTAAAAACGGTCTCCACTGAGAAATATCACACTTGCTAACTTGGAAATTAGGTCCTATGTCCAAAATCCTGAACCACCCATTTAAGCTGCTGGACCAGTATTTGCTTTATGTTGTACTCAATTTTCTCATTGTTTTTCATTCTAATAGCATGCGTTGACCTCGAAACAACAGGCCATGGGTCGCTTAATGCCACAGTTACGCTTTAACTGTCATGTCAATAGAAAACATACTTACTTACATCCCATGTCTTTAGAAAAGTGGCATCATCCTCATGGAGGTAGAAAGGAAGGCCACGGAGCGCTACAGCACGTCGGATATTTACATCTGAGGATCCCTGCATGAGAAAACATGGAGTCAAGCCAGTTAATAACTACAAAATGCAATTCAGTAGGATTACTTTTCTTTGATAGTACAGCTTCTAAAACCAAAGCATTCTTTTTATCTTAAGTCCATGGAGGAGTTGTAATCTACAAGACCTCTGCTTTCAAAGGGGGTCAAGCACTTGAATATAAGTCAAAGTATGTGGAAACAGGGCCATTGTTAGTAGGCGGTGTGCAATTTCGAGCAAAAACTCAAAATAGGGGGGTAAGTGTAAAGATTTAAAACACATTTGGTCAGAACCACACATGAAATGAATCTATTCCAAGTATTTGTACAAAAGAAATGCTTACCTGGGATTCCAACATGATTGCAGGCCACCACCGAACCAATAGGCTATGTCTGCGGGGAAGGACGTCTGATATGATCTCCTTCCTTCTCAATGCCAATGTTGTTTGCATCAACTTCTGAATCTGTGAATTGAAGGACGAATACACATTTGAACATACTGACAATCTCTATTAGGACAATCCACCATCTCATGATGTCGCTTTAAATGCCACTTTAAATGCATCCTTAAATGGCCGAGAACAGTTTGCACATTAAATGGTTGTTTTCACCTACACAGCTGACATGCGAATAATACACATTCTGACTGAGCATGAACTGTGTGTGACCGTGTCAAATGAATTTAGGCTACTGACTTAAAGGAAAATTCCGGTTTTTAGCACTTTAAGGCCCTTTTCTGGTTTGTTTTGGATGAACTAGAGTGGTGGACCCCGAAATTTTGACGATTGGTCCTGTCTCGACTTTTCTGACTCGTTTTGAATCGCCTTTTCACTTCTCAGGGTGGCTGGCAATGGGCATACTGTAGTAGGCTACTCAAACATGTCCTAAAACAACCCTTAACGTTCGTTTTCAAAACTGTGCAACTCACCGAGTGGTTAGTGGTGTTCGTTGATGTTCCAAAACAAGTAGCTTAGCGAAATACAGTTTCTGTCGTCTTTTATTTGGCATTTTGTAAAATCCCATTGATTTCTGTTGGAAGACTCATTGCATGCTGCGCCACTGTCTATGCTTCAGGTTCAAATACGAATCATACATTGCGCCGATATATTTGCTTTTAATAGTCAACGAACTCCACTAACCACTCGGTGAGTTGCACAGTTTTGAAAACGAACGTTAAGGGTTGTTTTAGGACATGTTTGAGTATAGCCTACTACAGTATGTCCATTGCCAGCCACCCTGAGAAGTGAAAAGGCGATTCAAAACGAGTCAGAAAAGTCGAGACAGGACCAATCGTCAAAATGTCGTGTCCACCACTCTGGTTCATCCAAAACAAACCAGAAAAGGGCCTTAAAGTGCTAAAAACCGGAATTTCCCTTTAAATGTGCAGACAGTCAGTAACATGACAGTGGACTAACGTTAATGGAGGAAACATTGCTAACATGCTGTAAACTATAATGTTGCAGGACCTGTGCCCTGTTATCAAGCAGTGCACCACAAAGCTTGCACTTCCAAGCTATTGTGTTAAATAGTGCTAACGGGGTTTAATTTCATATTCATATTAAGTTCATATTTTTAGTACTCACATTGGCAAATTGAGTTAGATCGCTGGCTGATCCAGCAAGTGCTGGCATACAGCAGCCAAATTCTTAGCTGCTAGTGCTAGCTAGTTCTAACTGGATAAAGTTACGTCATGTAGCCTAAGACAATATTTTCAAACATTCGGGTTTTTAAACAATATGATAAAGGACGTGCTTTAGGGTCAGCACCTCACTTTTCCACTTACGTTTAATTGCGGGTTTTCTCTCTTCTCGTCGTCTCCTCTCTCGTGTCTATTTTCACCGCTCTTGTTCTCGTCTCTTGTCATCTGGTGGTCGACCGTTGCCGGCGTCGCTTGTCACTCGGCGTTGGCTAGTTGGTGCTGTACACAAGGTCCATGTATGGCAGAAGATCCGCCTACAAATTTGCTACAATTTGCGTGGGGAAGTTTCCCACGCTTTCTATTTTTTCAAATGACTTAAAGCGGATGAGTGCTGTCAACTTAAAAGTTCAAATTTGTTCAAGTAACACAGACGATTAGAGTACTATTAACTTTTTTTCATTTTTGAGTGTTTACAAATCAAAAACATTGTTTTACTTGTACTGTTCGGTTTTACAGTGTATACACATTCCAGCCCTTCCCCCGCCGAACAGGAAATGCTGCCCTGTACTGTAATTTACCAACTATTGGCCGCGGCTTATACATTGATTTTACAAAAATTCTTCAGCTATGAGGTTAATACACGCGCATAAAACACTGCCTTGCAGCATATACACAATGGGGCTAATACACAGGAAATTACTGTAATGCAAGTAATCATTCGCATTTTTGGAAACAGTCTGATTGCCTGTTTACTTCCCCGTCACCATGGTAACAGCCATGCTGAGACTTTATATTATTTAAGTTTTTTTAGCCTACTTTCAGCAATTTGGGGAGAGATACTATAAAGTTAAATTCAGATT
>NW_027468774.1:44682617-44700117 GCF_046254945.1 Alosa pseudoharengus
TGTCACATTACAGTTTTTTGTATCACTTTTCTTATTTCCATGATATTACCCACCATTACAAATCTTCAGAGGTGGGACCAAGTCACTGTTTGGCAAGTCCCAAGTAAGTCCCAAGTCTTAGCTGTCAAGTCCAAGTCAAGTCCCAAGTAAATACAGAGAAGGGCAAGTCGAGTCCAAGTCCAAGTCACATCAAAGCCAAGTCCAAGTCCCAATCTTTTTCAAGTCCTAAACAAGTCATCAGGTACTCTTCACTTAATAATACCATTATTAGACTATCGATCATCATTTTAGCACTTACTGTATTTTCCAGACTATAAGTCACACTTTTTTTCAGGTGCAACATATATATTATATATATGTTTTTTTCCTCTTCATGACACATTTTTTGACTGGTGCGATTTATACTCATATAGTCCGGAAAATACGGTACATCTAATTCACAGTATTTTTTTTATAAATACAGATTAAAACATCTTCAATGTTTCTGTCTTGCAATCTTTTACGACATGCGCATACCTGTGTAATATACACATGTGCATACCTGAGTAATCTGTACAAAACGTATAGCTACATGACACTCAGCACAGCTGCAAATATATATATTGTTTTTCCAAATTGCGGAGCCCACTGTAAGGATGAGTAATAATTTGACTGATGGCATTTCACTGCGCTATGCCACAGATTTGCCTGCAAACAATTATTGGGGGCCAAGCAGCGAAGCTGCGAAGGCACCCATTGAGTTACTAGCTTTTACTAGAGTTACTAGCTTTTACTTGAGTTACTAGCTTTTCTGCCATTGGAGTCTATGGCAGCCCATAGAAACGCCTGGCTAAAAAGTGCAGATTTTTTGGCAGAACGTTTCGGGACACTCCACTGACCATTCACACTCATTTACGGACCTCTAAACACAGCCATCTAGCGCCACCAACAGGTCAAAATCTGGCCGAAAATTGAACCGCTGGGTCTAAAGTTATGAAATTTGGCACACTAATTCAGCACTGTCCCATGATCACTCTCACCAAATTCCAGAACTCTATGCCCAACACTCTAGCGCCACCAATGGGTCGAACCTGGATTGCATTCACGCATGTGACCAAGTTCAATGACCCCTATTACGTCACTTTCCGCCATAATGGACCTCCGCCATATTGGATTTAGTCCAAACTCAATCCTTTTTGTTCAACTTCCAACATTATTGGCTCTTTTGGTATTTCACACACATTAGTGAAACTATGTGAATAGAAGTACATTTTCCTGTTGAATTAAACAATCCAATCAAATCAGGTGTATCTTGTGTAATTTCCCCTCTGCAAAGCTCTGAAAATGGCTATAAATTCATTATGTGAAAAAACATCACCACCTTTGAGGGCTTGTCATTCAAAAAGTATGTGACACAAATTCATCAGATTTTTTTCCCCACTCATGTATGGATTATAAGGTCATGTCCATGCATTTACTTTGGTTGTTAACATTATCATATTGTCAGAGCATTTTTATTAAATTGGGCTTGATTTTCAAAAAGCCTGTTTTCATCCTCTCATTTCACCACGTGGACAGTTTACAGGATTTTTAAAGATTTTACCATATATCATTCTGTATGTGAGGATCATCTGCCCAAAATGTGGGCTTGTTGCTGAGTTTCTTCATTGAGATAAGATTTTTTACAAATATTGTCTATAAATCCACTGAATTTGTACTTTATCTGCAGTACCACTTTGGACCACATGTGGTGCTCTTTTAATACAATAGAAGTCAATGGAAGAGTAAGAGAGTCACTTGTTTGCTGCACATATCCAATCTAAACACACAGTTTATGGTTCATATGGTTCAAGTAAAAAGGGGGTTCTAAAATTCAGTGCATTGTCAGATGCAGAAAAATCAATACTAAAGATTTATCATCTTTTTACAAATGCCTCTTGGATCCATGAGTCCTCAAACCTTGTTATGAATACTTGTGATGGAAACACACATGGTCATCTTCATCAAGTGAAATACCTTGATGAACTGAATTTTAGAAACCCATTGTTTGATTGTTTGTTAAAGCACTGATCTCCATCTTGATGCTCTTTGTCTATGTATCACAGAGGACTGCATCCCAAGCATATGACGATGAATATAGACTTTGCCTAACCAGCTGGCTAAAAATGATTAAAGTGCTCACATAGGCACTGATAGGTTGAAGCTGGTGTAGAAAACTCATTACAAAGATGGTAATTATGCTAAATCCTCTTGCTGCATGTAGAATGACCAGTCAGTCTTATGTGTGTATAATTTACTTGATCAGTTTATTTTCTCTAAATAAGATTTATGTATGAGTAGTATGTTGTTCATGTTGCAATAATTATTTGGACCAATTCAACTATGAACCATAAACTGTGTGTTTAGATTGGATATGTGCAGCAAACAAGTGACTCTCTTACTCTTCCATTGACTTCCATTGTATTAAAAGAGCACCACATGTGGTGCAAAGTGGTACTGCAGATCCAGTACAAATTCAGTGGATTTATAGACAATATTTAAAAAAAATCTTATCTCAATGAAGAAACTTAGCAACAAGCCCAAATTTTGGGCAGATGATCCTCACATACAGAATGATATATGGTAAAATTAAAAAAAAAAACTGTCCACGTGGTGAAATGAGAAGATGAAAACAGGCTTTTTGAAAATCAAGCCCAATTTAAAAAAAAATGCTCTGAAAATATGAAAATGATAACAACCAAAGTTAATGCATGGACAGGACCTTATAATACATATATGTGTAGGAAAAAAATCTGATGAATTTGTGTCACATACTTTTTGAACGAGAAGCCCTCTAAGGTGATGATCTCTTTTCACATTATGAATTTATAGCCATTTTCAGAGCTTTGCAGAGGGGAAAGTATACAAGATACGTCTGATCCGATTGGATTTTTTAATTCAACAGGAAAATGTACTTCTATTCACATAGTTTCACTAATGTGTGTGAAATACCAAAAGAGCCAATAATGCTGGAAGTTGAACAAAAAGGATTGTTCACCACAATGCTTAAAATGACTTGAAGTTTCAAAGGGCTGTAGTTTTGCAACGATTAGTTATACAGATATACTATTTAAGATCTATGCATGGATTTGGTCTACAAACACCTGTGATTTTTTTCAGATTTTTTCGGAGGGGGTCACCTGCCAAATTGCGCTGAAATTGGGTGATTTCACACGGAATGACCCACATTTGATGCTGTTTATCTCATTTGTAAATGGTGCACTGTCACTTTAAGCCCATTGTGCCACTGTCCACACGTTCTCATAATGATGTTTTTTTACCAGCTCCATTCAGCCTATGGCTAGTCCACAAACTCAAACATTGTTTGTGCCACATGTATAGCACAATATTAACAATGATAAGCATGATATTAAGTTGGCACAAACAGCTTTCATTCCTTTGGAAAGAGAAGCATGTATGACATGACGCTTGCTTGACATTTTCTGTTTGCAATTAAAAGTGAATTAGCCTATGAGCCTGAGCCTGGTAGCCAGTAGCCACCTAGTAGCTGAGTGGAATGCGTTTCAATCTGCATATCATGTGCTTCATGTAAATAAATTATAGAATACTTCAAGACTCACCAGTTCCATTACACAAAGGCAAAGACAACTCTTCATATTCTTGTCCACTTTCCACATCACAGTGAGTGCAGCTAGTATGTCATAGTGACCTGGATCCATACGCGGAGTTAGTGGGGGGGCAGGGGGAGCATTGTTTCAAAAATTAGTGAAATACGTCTGGCATGACCAGATATTTTAAAAACTAGATGTACCGCGTAGCGGTACAAAATATGACCGCCGCTCAGTCCTGCACATCCATTCCGCGAAAATAAATCATATTAATGAATTTGTCTCCATCTTCTACTCCATCCCCCACTCTTGAAACTTTTGTGTATGCTTGTTTGGAATGTGTGTTTGCACACATTCCGCACACAAAGTAGCCTACTGGCGCTGCAAAGGTGAATAGATTTGTTTCTGGGCCAAAAAATCTGTAACATTGTTATAAAACCTTTAAAATCTCTAAACAATCACAAGTAGGGCAGTTCATCATAGTCCATCCATTGCAACTGGACTGATGAAAGGTACACCTGTAGGCTACATTGTATTTGGGAAAAGCAGAAGGTAGCAGCATAATGTATTTATTTATTTATTATTAAACTAAAACAATCCCTGTCAGTTCCATGCAGTTTTCAACAGCTATCAAGAAGAGAGGTCATGTCATGGATTTTTGTGAATGTTTCTTCTTCTACATATGCATAGGTTTAGTCATCTAGTTCAAATTATATTCAGCTTTATTGTCAATGCACAAATTAAATACCAGTAGTCTAAAACAAAATGCCGTTTTTCCCAGTGGTGCAAATAACTGACATGTCCAAAAGGGCCTTCATGAAATGCGTTGAGAGACTGTTCATACACATTTTAACGGGCAAAGTTGAAGAGCTACTCTCCGTTATTGTTTGTGCAAATAATATGCTGATTCATGTTCCCTTTGCATTTTGCAACCATGAGGTCCATGGTTAAGCTCAATCTTTTGACGCAATCTTTTGATTTTCACCCAGCCTAGTCCATGGTAGGCGCCCGATAGAAATATTGTTTAATTTTGCGATTGAGATATCCACGCACTGGCGCCCCCCCTGCGACGTGTTCGCCCCCCGGTTTTAGAGCTATTCTAAATGCAAAAATGCATAGACATTGCATGACAAAACCGTGACTGTTAACAAACTATAAGCTATATAAGGTAGGCCCTATGCTAGGCCTATTACACAACACAAATTGTCACCAGGCTATGCTGGCGACCCAAATAAAATCTCCGTTGGAACCAATGGCTTACACCTTACAGTATCAAGCTGCCACCTCTTGGCGAAAAGTTAATAGTTTTGCATATCAGTAGTAATACATTTCACGTAGCTGTGAATCACGGAAAGGGCGAATGAAGTGGACACTTCTAAATGGAACCCAACCCACTGTACAGTAACTCAAGGTCTGTGGCTAAAGCAGCCATAATGAAAGCGTTATCATTGTTTGGATACTTCACACACACGTGTTTTTTAATCGCATAGACTACAACTACCAAGCTGGAATCAAAGCACATCGACTCCCCTCTCACACCCTAAACACGCACTTCGAACAAACAAAAAGCGCCTCAGTCTCACGGAATAGCCATAGGCAAAACTGTATCTGACCGGTGTAACGTTGGTACTAAATCATCCATCGCAAAGAATGATTTTTGTAGCACGTGCAACAAATATGTGTATTTGTTTCTGGGCCAAAAAATCTGTAACATTGTTATAAAACCTTTAAAATCTCTAAACAATCACAAGTAGGGCAGTTCATCATAGTCCATCCATTGCAACTGGACTGATGAAAGGTACACCTGTAGGCTACATTGTATTTGGGAAAAGCAGAAGGTAGCAGCATAATGTATTTATTTATTTATTATTAAACTAAAACAATCCCTGTCAGTTCCATGCAGTTTTCAACAGCTATCAAGAAGAGAGGTCATGTCATGGATTTTTGTGAATGTTTCTTCTTCTACATATGCATAGGTTTAGTCATCTAGTTCAAATTATATTCAGCTTTATTGTCAATGCACAAATTAAATACCAGTAGTCTAAAACAAAATGCCGTTTTTCCCAGTGGTGCAAATAACTGACATGTCCAAAAGGGCCTTCATGAAATGCGTTGAGAGACTGTTCATACACATTTTAACGGGCAAAGTTGAAGAGCTACTCTCCGTTATTGTTTGTGCAAATAATATGCTGATTCATGTTCCCTTTGCATTTTGCAACCATGAGGTCCATGGTTAAGCTCAATCTTTTGACGCAATCTTTTGATTTTCACCCAGCCTAGTCCATGGTAGGCGCCCGATAGAAATATTGTTTAATTTTGCGATTGAGATATCCACGCACTGGCGCCCCCCCTGCGACGTGTTCGCCCCCCGGTTTTAGAGCTATTCTAAATGCAAAAATGCATAGACATTGCATGACAAAACCGTGACTGTTAACAAACTATAAGCTATATAAGGTAGGCCCTATGCTAGGCCTATTACACAACACAAATTGTCACCAGGCTATGCTGGCGACCCAAATAAAATCTCCGTTGGAACCAATGGCTTACACCTTACAGTATCAAGCTGCCACCTCTTGGCGAAAAGTTAATAGTTTTGCATATCAGTAGTAATACATTTCACGTAGCTGTGAATCACGGAAAGGGCGAATGAAGTGGACACTTCTAAATGGAACCCAACCCACTGTACAGTAACTCAAGGTCTGTGGCTAAAGCAGCCATAATGAAAGCGTTATCATTGTTTGGATACTTCACACACACGTGTTTTTTAATCGCATAGACTACAACTACCAAGCTGGAATCAAAGCACATCGACTCCCCTCTCACACCCTAAACACGCACTTCGAACAAACAAAAAGCGCCTCAGTCTCACGGAATAGCCATAGGCAAAACTGTATCTGACCGGTGTAACGTTGGTACTAAATCATCCATCGCAAAGAATGATTTTTGTAGCACGTGCAACAAATATGTGTAGGTACAGCCCTGCCCTGAATACATCTCAACGTGCGCTCTAAAACATCTGGTTTAAATGGAGATGTAGATCATCACGGGATCATAGACAGGTTATCTTTCAGGTAGCCTAGGCCTATATATTTTCCATTAAAAAACCATCACGTAGCGAACGTGTTGTGGCTAACTCACTTAGCTCCTGTTAGTAGCCTAGGTTATGGTCATAAGCAAATGAGATGACAGTCGAAAGATACAATTAGTGCTGTTATCGATTTGCTTGGTAGCCTATAAACGCATTTATGGTTTTCTACAAATACATCAATAATCAAATTGGCCTCCATCACTCAACCATGCTAACGGTAACATTATTTTACCTACGTTCTGCTATTGATAGGATTAACGTAGCCTACCTGCAGTAAAAAACAAGCATGTCCGATAAACATTCTCAGATTTATTTCGGCTTCAAGAGGAAATGGGAATTACATTTAATGCAGAAATCATCCTACCCTTAGACGTTCTCTGCGGTAAACTACTGTAGCCTACAGTCTTGTCCTTGTAGGAAGCATAGTGTCTTTCTAACCCACTTTAGATTAACTTCCAACAAAATTACGTCTCACTGCAACGATGCGCCATCTAGTGGACAAACGACTACTTATCGCCAATACTGGAAATGCAGCCATGATGATGATGATGAATATTTATTTTGGCTTTCTTTTAATCCTACTGAATTTGTAATTATGTATCAGCCGTTCTAATACCGATAGTATGTGGGTGCCTGTGTGTGTGTGTGCATGTGTATATGTGTGCACCACCATCTACAGGCCAATGAGTGTAGAGTCACTAAATGTACACATAACTTAATTTTTTAGACCCCCCCATGGATGAAATTCTACGAAACTTGGCATACCCCCAGAGAATGTCAGGTTAATCATACACATAAAATTTGGTGCAGTTCTGAACGTCTTTACTGAAGAGAGGGGCGATTAAAGCAGAATGATATTGCATTTTCATTTTTTACCGGGGGGGTGCAAATCACAAATGAGTGATTATGGGCTAGGTTGATGTGGGCCCTTGAGACCAACATACCCTAAAAATGTCTTCATCCTCGGTGCCACGGTTCAGGTAGTTATTTAGGAAAAACTGCATTTTTTGGGTTTCGGGGGGCCCAGCGCGGAGGGGGAGTGGCCCCCGGGGACCAAACGAAATTTTTCCGTAAAAGTCTAGTGGGGCTACATACCCACCAAATTTCATGTGCCCCGGTGTTTCGGTGCCCCGGGTATCGTTGACCAAAATTTCAGGAAGTAGATGACGGGAAAAAAAAAAAAAAAAAAAAAAAAAAAAAACTTTGACAATCCCTATATGACCGCTTCGCTAGCTTCGCTAGCGGCGGTCATAATAATTTAAATAACACAAAACAACAATAGGGAACGGGCTGCGGTTGATGATGGGAGCAGCCAGGTTTTCTTCTCTTGCGATCCTTTACATTGAAAAGTGACATTACGGCCAACAAGACGAAGGACGCAAAAAACGCGAAAATTACTGTTGCACATCTTGTATGGACATCTTGCCGTGCCAACGTTGCAATAAAGGTTGCCAAAATGCCATGTATATAAATGTCCTGTCAGCTTACTAATTGATTTTGCGTTGTGTGTAGATTTGGACTTTTTATTCCACTTTGTTTAAACAGCAAAGTGGCAAAGCCTTGTTCACCTGTTTGGAACTGGCTGGTGAATGTGACGCGCGTAGGCCTGGCTAGATGACCTTTTTAGTGCATCTAGGCCTACTGATCGATGTGGATTACTTTTTTTTCGTGTCATTGGATTACAGCAAAATATGAATATTTTTTTTCTTAACATGTCTTAACGTAATGGCGTGATTGCGCTTCGTTTCTGCTTTTGGAGAGGCATCAGACTGTAGGTGAACACTTCCTTTGATTCTTGGAGTTCTCGCTATGATTTAAGTCTGCCCTGCACTCAATAGCCTACAGTTTACTTACTTTGCCTTTGTAGAATCGAATTTGAGTTTTCAATGACTCGTTCTCCTTAAGCTAAGCATGCATGAACCGATGCATCTTGTTATTTCAAACTCCACTCTGCTAGGTGGCTCGCATGCCAGCAGCATTCTTGAGGTGTCGGAGGTTTACCAACGTTCCACAAGCACAGCTAAGCTAGCTGGCATCCGTTACACTAGGCTATATAGTTCGTTTTTAATAGCAAACATAAGTGTCAAGATGGCAACAGGTCATTACATTCTTTAATTGACAAAATATGATTGTACAAAATATTCAATCAATGTGGCGCAAATGAGGCTAGAGGCGGTATATTAATTTATCAAAAGTGAGCAGCAACTCTATGGGCTAAGCCCCGAATGTTTTCAACTGCTAGGCGACACCCCTGTCTATTGCGTTTCAAGACAACCGTGCTGCATTGGATTTCATGAGGACGAATTGTTAAATTGTTACAATATAATTATATATAGGCTATCATTATTTAGCATGTTTGTTTTCTCCATATGTGCTCATGCTGTGTTCCCCAAGTGGTAGGCCAGGGGCCTGTACTACGAAGGGAGCTTAACCTACCCAGATGTAACCCAGGGTTACTTTGTTAAACCGGGGTTGACAATACCTGGTTATCTTTAGTGGTGTTAATCGGTACTACGACGCTGATTATGAAGTTGATTTGTTGAGCCGGGGTTAACCTCATTGGAGTTTGTGCGCGTTCACATAAAAGGGGCGGGTTGCAGCGCAAATCACCACTTTCAGTGATGACGCGTTCATCTTATTTTACGGATGGGGAATGCACAATTATTATGACAAGTTATGAGGAATTAAAACCCACTCTACGACAAAAATCAAATACGTCGGCACTCAACAAAGCAAGCTGGCAAGGCTGTTGGCAACGTATTGCAGATCCTAAATGCCTAAAAGTAAAGTTTTATTTCCACATGATCTTCACATACGAGGATTAATAGCTTGCGGAATGTATTTAATGAGTTGAAATAATTAAATTACTTATTTTGAGTTCATAGAAATGCCTAAAGATGCAACACAATTTAGAAGTGGGCATATAGATTACAGTAATAAGGATAATTTAATGTTTAAGTAGCCCCATTGACTGATTTAGTGTATGCCTAATCCTGTGAACATTTCAGATGCAACACCATTGCCAAACGCACATGGCAGCAGGTGAAAATGAAACACAAACACATTATTTAGAATAGTGGTTTATATAGTCATAGCTTGCATTAATATTTCTTAATTATGAAAACATGTAGGCCTATGATTATAGCCTTCACTTGGCCTCTGTTTTACAGCTAACAAGAAAAAGGTGTCTTCACTACTGTAAGGCACTAGAGTGTTTTACAGTAGCAGAGGAGTTGGCCATCGCAAATAATAGTGGAAGGCCGATTATGGAGGGGGTTGAGGGAGGCATTCGGTCGGATTCTGGTGCTGTGGAAATGTGTAGCCTTTATGTGCAGGGTAGCCTACAGTAATATGACATTCAATTCAACAAGTTTGTTAAAATGGTGATTTTTATTTATTAGGCCTACTGTAGGCTATGTCCGATTTATTTTAGGCTATTCTTGCTCAGATGTTCAGCATACTGTAGGCCTATGTCCGATTTATTTTAGGACATACAGTATTCTTGCACATCACCGATTGAATACATGAATGTCCACGTACGGGCATTGCTATGAGACGTCTTCCTAGATAATCTGACAAAGATAACGAATTCCCTCGGCTGACAATATCTTCATAGAGAATATCGTCCGGGTAGGCTATATATATTTTCTGGCGGTCTCTAAAACCCCTCGCCCTGCGAAGAGAGTCCCTTACGATTTGCGCTCCAATGTCGTTTGGATCATCCAGGTACGCCGACATGTCTCGGGAGAAATTGTTAGTGGAGGGGTGGTACTTATAAAGGGTGTGGTTAACGGAAACCTCGGGTTAACCAAGAACATAACCTGGTCGGAGCAGGTTTGAGATGCAGCGTAAATTGCCATGGCAGCATACCTCGGTTAAAACCTATCCACCTTTCGTAGTATGGGTTAATCGGGAAGTTACGCCACACGTGATCAAGTTACTCTCGAAGTTACCCAGATAAGCCAGAAACCCCGCTTCGTAGTACAGGCCCCAGGTCTCAGCTGCTACATTTATTTATTTATTTTTTGTCTGCCCCCCCCCCCCCCCCTGGCTCGAATGTCAAACTCCGCCTATATCTGGATCTCATAGTTTATAACAGTAGGCTAGTGAGAACCGGATAAATTCGCAATCTCCTCTAATCTCATATTTGTTGCCTTCACGATTTCCTTTTATACGTTTCTTATATTTAAAAGAAAATATCAATTATCATCAACAATGACAAGCCAGCTGGAACCTACTCGTTTTCTCTCCCTCTCGTGCGTGCTTAGATGCGTTCTCAATTAAATGCAGTAGGCTAGCATAAGTTCAAGTTGGATCTTCATGGAGAGGTCTCGAAAAGTATAATCTTTATGTAACATGCTGTTGGTGCATTTTAACATTAAACATTCTCTAACAAGAGTGCAAATCAGTTTGCAGTAAAGCTACTATTTATTGGCTAAATGTTGGTCCTTCCTTGGTCTCTTGGTGCCCTACACACAGTGCGTAACGCGTGTGGGGGTAGCGGCAGCACTGACCTGTGCTCTGGCCCCTTGTCTCCGCTATTTTTTTTTTTATTTTTTTTTTTAGTCGCGGAGGGAAAGCATCTCTGGGGTGACTGGTCCACGATCAGGAAATTTAGTTTTTGATTCGAGACATGTCAAGTCATCACAAGTCAAAGTCTGAGTCCGAGTCAAGTCTCGAGTGAATAGTATTCAAGTCCAAGTCGAGTCGCAAGTCATGCAGAATTTTATCAAGTCAAGTCTGAAGTCATTAAAATCATGACTCGAGACTGACTCGAGTCCAAGTCATGTGACTCGAGTCCACATGTCTGCCAATCTGTATTCCCACCTACAGTATCTCTACCCCTAAAGCCATTTGTACAATATATCAGCATAAAAATGTATTTATTCCCGTCTTCAAATGAGTCTCTTTTGAGTTCAGCAGCCAATCAAATCACACTTACATATTTGAAATGCTAGGACATGCTTAGCTTATGAAACCAGTGGTTTGTGCTGAACTGAGGAGGCTTTCCTCATGAGGGTATGGTGTTCATTTGAAATGGCCATGCTCTGTGTGAAGCTCACGGATGTGTCGCTCCAGACAGTGCAGCTTCAGCGATGGGACTGAGCAGAGGATGTTTGCCTGCTCTCACAGGGGGGTGCTGCTGACTCCAGTGCAGAATAATCTCATCAAAAGAGGAACAGGACAGGGTTTTCTGGAAGATTCTTGCCTCTGCCTCTGCCTGTCACTGTCACCCCCCACACACACACACACACCCCGCCCACCCGAAACACACACACACACACTTCCACTTCTGTTAATCAGCCATGTGAGGACGTGACCGACACACTCTGTTTTTCCTGTGTGACCTTACACGGCACAAAAACGGCTTTTTGATTGAATTATTTTTGCACATGACAGACCATTGATTTGTTTGAGCTTTAGGTATGCTTATTGCCTATGACATTTACCAGCCTTCTGAGCAGCAGCCAGGGTCTGTTGGGCTGGGTAGATGGTGCTTGGCTGATGACATTTGATTCACTGTGCTCCGTGGGCTCAGCTTAGGAGGTTGATATAAAGTAGGCTACTTTACTCTTCAATCATGTCTTTTTTAAAAAGGAAAACACCTGGACTAGATGGTATCCCAATTGAGGTGTATCAAGTTTTTTACGAACACTTTAAAAAACCTTTAATGGATTGTTTTAATTTCTCATATGAGGAAGGTATACTGTACTTACAGGTACACAAAGAGAAAGCGCAATCTCCCTGTTGCTAAAACAAGAACCAAGTGGCAAATATCAGGACCCAGTGCACTTAAGGAATTGGAGACCTCTTACACTACAGAGTTATGATTCTAAGATTTTAGCTAAATGTATAGCAACTAGGATTAAAAAGATTTTACCACCATTAATACATCACGATCGAAAAGGGTTTATAGAGGGAAGGAATATATCAAATAGTATAAGGCAGTTACTGGAAATAATTGAACATTATGATGTAGAAGAAAAGGCAGGAGCCAAGGTCTTGTTTTTATTGCAGATTTTGAAAAAGCATTGATAAAGTGAAGTGGGAATTTATTAATAGATGTTTAAGGTATTTCGGCTTTGGATATTCTATAATATGGGTTAAAGTAATGTATAAGGGAGCTACCAGTAAAGTGATTAATAATGGATACCTTTCAAAACCTATCACTCTGGAAAGAGGGGTGAAACAAGGATGTTCTCTATCTCCGTATTTATTCATCATAGCCATTGAAATATTGGCACAAAGAATAAGATCTAATGAAAACATCAGAGGTTTACAATTAAATGGCATACATTCAAAACTATTAATGTATGCAGATGATACAACCTTCATGATCAGACCAGATATAACATCCTTGCAAAACCTCATAAGTGATATGGATCACTTTACAAAAATATCTGGATTGAAGCCTAATTATGGAAAATGTCATATAATGAGATTAGGTTCACTAAAACTTCAAATTTCACATATGAAATGCCAGTGAAATGGACAGATGGAGACATTGATGTATTAGGTATCCATATACCAGAGAATATGAAAGATATAGCCAATCTTAACTTTAACATCAAATTAAAAAAGCTCTCTAAAATTCCACAGCCCTGGTAAAACAATGCTTGTAAATACACTGATTGTGTCACAGTTTACTTACCTGATCCTACACTATCAACACTGGCAGAACCGTTTTAGAAGGAATACAAACAACAAATATTCAAATTCATACTGTATGGAATGGGAAGAAAGATAAAAATCAAACGCACATATCTACATAATGACTATAATGTAGGTGGTACAAAATTGCTGAACTTGAAAGCTATGAACCTATCATTAAAGGCCTCCCTCATTCCCAAATTGTATTTCAACAAAGAGTGGTTTAGACTCTTAGGAAAGGGTCATATTTCCATTTATACAAATACAACCCTCACAGTTTTTTGTAATGAAGGATATTTTTTCTGAACTGTCTTCCTTTTTGACAGAGGCACTGCAAAGTTGGCTGCACTTTCAGTACCACCCTCCAGAAAACAATTAATTTTTAATTTAATTTTAATTTAATTTATTGTGCTTATAGAGCGCCAAAACATTACACATGTATCATGGCGCTTTACAGAGTGTAGACAATCAGAGAAAAAGAAAGGAAGAAAATAAAAGATATTATAAAGGAAGAAGGGGGAATTATGTCATACTCCCAAATAACACAAGTATATGGGCGAATATGTACTTTGCAACAATACAATCAATTAATTGGAGCCTTACCACAACAATGGAAAAGAAAAGTTAACTCGATTGCAGGTTCATACTCAGTTTGTAGACCAGATATAAAACAGACCAGGTGGCTAAAAAAACAAAGGTTAATAAAGAACTGTATCATTTTTATCTACAAGCTAAAAATCTGGTGGCAATACCCTATAACATTTTTGCCAGTTGGGAAAGAATGCTAGACATACCAATATAATGGAAGCAAGTCTTCACAACTTTGTATGGAACAACAATATATACAAGAGCAAGATATTTTCAATATAAATTAATCTATAAGTATTTAGCTAAGAACATTTTTTTTATGGCTTTGGGGGAAGGAGTCAACACCAAGTTGTCGATTCTGTAAGGAGGAGACCAGACCACAGATAATTTATTCTGGTATTGCTCACCAGTTTCTTTGTTTTGGATTGAAGTGGAAAGGTGGTTATTGGGTTATGATGTAATATTGCGATTGGATCTTCTCACAGTGCTTCTGGGTGATCTTTCAGCGGAAGCTCACGCTCTTCAGAACATCATTATTTTGTTAGGGAAAATCTTAATCTTCAAAACAACAGACATACATGAATTGAGTATAGGGAGACTTAAAAACCACATTAAAGTTTACTGTGAAATTGAATGTATGATATGAATCCAAGGAAGTGCATTATGCAGAAAGATGGAGTAAAATAAAGGAAGTGGAAGGATGGAACAGGTAAAAAAGAATGAATATTCCAACATGTTGCTGTATGATTCAGGAATTTGTTGTCCCTGGAGGCTGGGAGTAGGGTGTGTGTGTGTGTGTGTGAGTGTGTGTGGTGGGGGGGGGGGGGGGGGGGTTTGGAGGTGGGGTTGAGGGCGGTCGGGAGGATGTGGTTGGGGTTTGGTTTGGATGGAGTGACTTTTTTCATTCTTCATTGGTTTGTTTTTTCCCCTTTTATATATTTTTCCTTTGTTACTAGTGATTTTCTTTTATTTATTTACTTATTGTATTCTATTTGGAAAGATGTAAGGGCTACCCTGTATCTGTTTCAAGCTTCAACAGATAACTAAAACAGACTTTTATTGGCAAAATTATTGAAAAAGTAGTCTTTAATCAATTAACCACCTTCCTAACATCATCAAATGCAGTGTTTCCCATACATTGACTAATCTGTGGCGGGGCGCCACAAAATAAAAATCGGCCGCCACAGATGAATATTCTATGTTTAATTTAATTTAAAATATTTTAATTTCATATTTTTAAATTAAAATATTCACGATTGCTGAAGGATTGTTGTTGCCACATAGAAGCATTGCATAGAAGATCTCTGGCTAAATTGCTATTAAATCCGCTTAGCACCGTGACCATGCTGCGCAAATTTGTTCAAAACTGCTGCATTGAAGTGAACTCTGCTAAGGTCTCATCACAGCATAGTAGGCTACATTGAAGAGACTAAACTAAGTTAAGTTATGAAAGCAAGCAGTATCTCAAAGCTAACGTTAGAATACTTTTTGGATGTCGAATTTAGTATGCTTAGCCTACTTCTAAGCTTCTTGTCAATTTCGTTGAAGGGCTCATTTTATTGACTCTGACACTGAATGTTTGCAAAATCCCGATGTAAATGGAAAAGTGTTTTCCAAAATTCAAAAGTGCTTGTCCCAAGGAGAAGTACGAACCTTTATTTTAACTATGTAGAAAACATTATGAATTGCATCCACACATCAGCAGCCTTTCAACTGTGTTACAATTGCAAGGGTTCCCTCAAACGTCTTAAAGTGACAGGCACTCAATTAGACCTATACACTACCAAGACGATCTTAATACCCCCCCCCCCCCCCCCTTGTCAAAGTCAGCTACCGCCACAAATTGAATCCAATTCTGTGGGAAACACTGAAATGGGTATTTTGATTACTTTCAGTCTGGTTTTCGGGCAAATCACAGCACTGAAACAGCTCTCATTAAAGTTTCCAATGACATACGCCTCAACACAGATTCAGGTAAAACATCATTCCTAGTGCTACTGGACCTTAGTGCAGCATTTGACACTGTTGATCACAATATTTTACTACACAGACTAGAACACTGGGTTGGATTTACAGGCATAGTTATCAGCTGGCTAAAATCATATCTACAAGAAAGGGGCTTCTTTGTTGCCATCGGAAACTGTACCTCAACACTAACGTCCTTGACCTGTGGTGTTCCCCAGGGGTCGATCTTGGGGCCACTATTATTCAACCTCTATATGCTCCCACTTGGACAAATCATCCAAAATAATTTGATTTCATATCATAGCTATGCAGGTGACACACAAATTTACTTAGCTCTGTCACTAAACGACTATGGTCCTCTTGAATCTATGTGTCAGTGTATAGAACAAATCAACACCTGGATGTCTCAAAATGTTCTTCAGCTGAACAAAGAAAAAACTGAAGTAATTATATTTGGTAAAAAGGAGGAAAGACTTAGGGTTGCCACTCTCCTTGACACAAAAGGGTTGAAGGCAAAGGATACTGTTAAAAATCTTGGTGTATTAATTGGCAGTGATCTAAATTTCAACAACCACATGAAAGCGATAACTAAATCAGCTTTTTACCACCTCAAAAATATTGCCAAACTCAGAGGGCTGATGTCAAAACATGACTTAGAAAAACTCATTCATGCATTTATCTCCAGAAGGGTTGATTACTGCAATGGACTGTTCACAGGCCTTCCAAAAAAGACTATTAAACAGCTTCAGGTGATACAAAATGCAGCAGCTAGGATTCTAACAAAAACTAAAAGAACTGACCACATTACTCCAATTCTTAAATCCTTGCACTGGCTTCCAGTAAGTCACAGAATCGACTTTAAAGCACTATTGCTTGTTTATAAATCAGTAAATGGAGCAGGACCTAAATACCTGTCAGACATGCTTCAGCAGTACACACCTTCTCGTCCTCTCAGGTCCCAGGTGAAAAACCTGTTAGTAAAACCTACTGTTAGAACTAAACATGGTGAAGCAGCTTTTAGCTGTTATGCGGCTCAGCTCTGGAACCAACTTTCGGATGACATCAAAAAGGCCCCAACTGTAGCCAGTTTTAAATCTAGACTTAAGACCAAACTGTTCTCAGATGCTTTCTGCTAACTGTGCCGAGTTACAAATTCTGAATCTGCCTTGATAATTATTCTACCTTGTCTTTTATTACTTTTTTACTACTTGCTTTTGCTTATTAATTATTCTTCATTTTTAAATGATTTTACCTTGTGTTTTATGTTTTCTTTTTATTATGATCTTTACCTTTTAACTATTCTTTGACTATATTGCCCTTCTATGCTTTTATTTGTTATTATTGTTTGGTTTTGTTCATGTAAAGCACATTGAATGACCTCTGTGTATGAAATGCGCTATATAAATAAACTTGACTTGACACCAAAAAACACATTTTTTAAAATAAATAAATAAATAAATAAATAATAATAAAAAGATGGAAAGAAAGGAAAAGTCCCCCAATGAGGGTGGTGTAGATGGGTTTAAAACATTTTTTTTTAAAAAAGTAGGCTACTGGCTGCTGTGTTTGTAGCCTACTGCTTCGGCACTGTTGATCAAAATGTCCACTGATGAACCCTTTT
>NW_027468774.1:44705117-44755117 GCF_046254945.1 Alosa pseudoharengus
AAAACAAATAAAAGCATAGAAGGGCAATATAGTCAAAGAATAGTTAAAAGGTAAAGATCATAATAAAAAGAAAACATAAAACAAGGTAAAATCATTTAAAAATAAAGAATAATTAGTAAGCAAAACAAAGGCAAAAGTAGTAAAAAAAAAGTAATAAAAGACAAAGTAGAATAATTATCAAGGCAGATTCAGAATTTGTAACTCGGCACAGTTAGCAGAAAGCATCTGAGAACAGTTTGGTCTTAAGTCTAGATTTAAAACTGGCTACAGTTGGGGCCTTTTTGATGTCATCCGAAAGTAGGTTCCACAGCTGAGCCGCATAGCAGCTAAAAGCTGCTTCACCATGTTTAGTTCTAACTATAGGTTTTACTAGCAGGTTTTTCACCTGGGACCTGAGAGGACGAGAAGGTGTGTACTGCTGAAGCATGTCTGACAAGTATTTAGGTCCTGCTCCATTTACTGATTTATAAACAAGCAATAGTGCTTTAAAGTCAATTCTGTGACTTACTGGAAGCCAGTGCAAGGACTTAAGAATTGGAGTAATGTGGTCAGTTCTTTTAGTTTTTGTTAGAATCCTAGGTAACACTCCATAATAAGGTGCCATAATAAATAGCAAACTAGTAATTACCTAACCCTTTGTTAATATTTGTTAATTGTTACTAACATATCTATTTGGCACAAGTTAATAGTTTTTTCATCATTAATTAAATATTAGTTGTTTGCATAAAATCTGTATGTTAATGTTTTAGCAAATCTATTAACTAATATTGTATTAATATGTGTTAATAGTTGACTAAATGTCTTTTTGGCACTAATTAACAGTTATTTCTTGCATCATTTAAATGTTAAATGTTTATTTGCAAACTATATGTTAATAGAAGAGTTAATGACTTATTATTATTTAACTAATTGTTATTAAACTGTGCTTCTGCCTATCCCAATATGAACCGCTCTCCATAGGACCCTTACAATAGATAGATAGATACTTTATTGATCCCCAAGGGGAAATTCAAGAAAAAAACATGGCGCTACCTTGACATGCTGCCACTGTTGTCGGCGCCGGAACCGCTTGCAATAAAGTTGGTTAAGCTTAATTCATATATTAGTAGTATATAGCTATAAGCGTGGGGCCCCTTATAATAAAGTTGGTTAAGCTTAATTAATATATTAGTAATATATAACTATCGGTATGGGGGACCCTTATAATAAAGTTGGTTAAGCTTAATTAATATATTAGTAATATATAACTATCGGTGTGGGGACCCTTATAATAAAGTGGGTTAAGCTTTGTTAATATATTAGTAATATATAACTAGTCAGACGGTGAAGGGACTGAGACCAAAACTGGCTTATCACATTTATTCCTTTAGGAAAAGTTAAAACAAAACAACAAGCAGTTGAATGGGCTATATTACATGCATCATTCCTATACCATCACTGTCAGCCCTACTAGCAAGGGAGAAATGCGACATGGAATGTTCAGGTGCACAGAACGACAGTTTATTAATATTCTGAGACTCACTAAACACTCACAGACGTAGACCATACGGAGGTAATGCATAAACATAATGCTAAACTAAATGTACATTCATCTCCTGCTAGACTGAATTGCACTTTTCATGCACACTAAGCTAAACTACACTGAATGCATGGAAAGTTGCTAGCGGAGTTTACAGTTAGTCACGTTAGATTGTTAGTTTACAGCTAGTCACGTTAGTGTATGAACTCGTGGTCATAATGAAAACATTAATAAACGTTCTCTAAGTTGCTAGAATTGCACCCAAATCTTAACAATACATGTAAAGTAACATAATACAGGTGGTATATCAAAGTTTTCAACTTAAACAACATTTGGTAACACTCCAAAATAAGGTGCCATAATAAATAGCAAACTAGTAATTACCTAACCCTTTGTTAATATTTGTTAATTGTTACTAAAATATCTATTTGGCACAAGTTAATAGTTTTTTCATCATTAATTAAATATTAGTTGTTTGCATAAAATCTGTATGTTAATGTTTTAACAAATCTATTAACTAATATTGTATTAATATATGTTAATAGTTAACTAAATATATTTTTGGCACTAATTAACAGTTATTTCTTACATCATTTAAATGTTAAATTTTTATTTACAAACTATATGCTAATATAAAAGTTAATGACATATTATTATTTATCTAGCTTTTCTGATTAGCTTTGTGGATAATTTATGGAATTTATGGTTTATGGCTTTATGGTCTTGTGGGGTGTATAAGGCACCCTACTGCCAGTGGTTGGTTGTGTGAGAGTTTGCGCTCCTCTTCTTCCACTTCATCCTTATTGGATACCTCTGTGGTTGGCTGTCCTGTAATTGGTGACTCTCTGTCTAGTGTTTGAAAGTAGTGTACTCTTTGCCTTTGGAAGTACTATTTGGTTGCTGCTTGAATTTGGTAAAATTCAGGGGAGGGGGGTGTAAGAGTTAGAAATGTACTATAGTTTAGTGATTGTATGTGATTTTCGCCGTAATTAAGCAGCTTTATTGAGATTGGTATTTTGGAGCCCCCTTTGGAGAAACGCTATACTGCAGCTCTGCTGCGTTTTGTCCTTGTATTGTTGCCATAGCCGATCAGAAGCGGTATGCTTTGCATTGGGTAGGTTGACTGTATAAAGCTCTCCCCACTTTGTTTTAATTTTGTAACTGTAAAAGGCTCCACACTGATAGCTATATACTACTAATATATTAATTAAGCTTAACCAACTTTATTATAAGGGTCCCCCATACTGATAGTTATATATTACTAATATATTAATTAAGCTTAACCAACTTTATTATAAGGGGCCCCACGCTTATAGCTATATACTACTAATATATTAATTAAGCTTAACCAACTTTATTGCAAGCGGTTCCGGCGCCGACAACAGTGGCAGCATGTCAAGGTAGCTCCGTGTTTTTTTCTTGAATTTCCCCTTGGGGATCAATAAAGTATCTATCTATCTATCTATCTATCTATCTATCTATCTATTGTAAGAGTCCTATGGAGAGCGGTTCATATTGGGATAGGCAGAAGCACAGTTTAATAAAAATTAGTTTAATAATAAGTCATTAACTTTTCTATTAACATATAGTTTGCAATTAAACATTTAACATTTAAATGATGCAAGAAATAACTGTTAATTAGTGCCAAAAAGACATTTAGTTAACTATTAACACATATTAATACAATATTAGTTAATAGATTTGCTAAAACATTAACATACAGATTTTATGCAAACAACTAATATTTAATTAATGATTAAAAAACTATTAACTTGTGCCAAATAGATATGTTAGTAACAATTAACAAATATTAAGAAAGGGTTAGGTAATTACTAGTTTGCTATTTATTATGGCACCTTATTATGGAGTGTTACCGAATCCTAGCTGCTGCATTTTGTATCACCTGAAGCTGTTTAATAGTCTTTTTAGGAAGGCCTGTGAACAGTCCATTGCAGTAATCAACCCTGCTGGAGATAAATGCATGAATGAGTTTTTCTAAGTCATATTTTGACATCAGCCCTCTGAGTTTGGCAATATTTTTGAGGTGGTAAAAAGCTGATTTAGTTATCGCTTTCATGTGGCTGTTGAAATTTAGATCACTGTCAATTAATACACCAAGATTTTTAACAGTATCCTTTGCCTTCAACCCTTTTGTGCCAAGGAGAGTGGCAACCCTAAGTCTTTCCTCATTTTTACCAAATATAATTACTTCAGTTTTTTCTTTGTTCAGCTGAAGAAAATTTTAAGACATCCAGGTGTTGATTTGTTCTATACACTGACACATAGATTCAAGAGGACCATAGTCGTTTGGTGATAGAGCTAAGTAAATTTGTGTGTCATCTGCATAGCTATGATATGAAATCAAATTATTTTGAATGATTTGTCCAAGTGGGAGCATATAGAGGTTGAATAATAGTGGCCCCAAGATTGACCCCTGGGGAACACCACAGGTCAAGGACGTTGGTGTTGAGGTACAGTTTCCGATGGCAACAAAGAAGCTCCTTTCTTGTAGATATGATTTTAGCCAGCTGATAACTATGCCTGTAAATCCAACCCAGTGTTCTAGTCTGTGTAGTAAAATATTGTGATCAACAGTGTCAAAAGCTGCACTAAGGTCCAGTAGAGCTGTTTCAGTGCTGTGATTTGCCCGAAAACCAGACTGAAAGTAATCAAAATACCCATTTGATGTTAGGAAGGTGGTTAATTGATTAAAGACTACTTTTTCAATAATTTTGCCAATAAAAGGTAGATTGGATATGGGCCTGTAATTGTTTAGCATGGAGGCATCCAGGTTATTCTTCTTGAGAAGTGGCTTTACAACAGCTGTTTTCAGTGACTTAGGAAAAGTGCCAGACAGCAGTGATACATTTACAATTTGAAGGACATCCGCCGCTATGAGGTGAAAAACAGTTTTGAAGAAATTGGTAGGCAGAGTGTCTAAGACACATGTGGAAGAGCTGAGATTCTGTACCGTTTTTTCAAGTGTTTCGTAGTCTATCAAGCTGAACTCTGACATCAAGTTT
Source organism: Alosa pseudoharengus (assembly GCF_046254945.1). NCBI lineage: Eukaryota > Metazoa > Chordata > Actinopteri > Clupeiformes > Clupeidae > Alosa > Alosa pseudoharengus. The sequence goes on from NW_027468774.1 coordinate 44,709,660, forward strand.
AGTTTCCCTCTGTTTGTTGCTGGAAGTTCAGGTTGTTGAATTTGTAATTGAGCAGATATGTTGAGTCTGATTTTGTCAATTTTACCTTTAAAAAAAGATGAAAACTCATTGCATTTATTAGTTGAGAGAAGTTCAGGCGCTAATTGTGAGGGGGGATTTGTTAACTTATCAACAGTTGAAAATAGAATACGAGTGTTATTTGAACTTCTATTGATAATGTTAGAAAAGAAAGACTGTCTTGCTTTGCATATTTCAGAGTTATATGTGCGGAGCATCTCTTTATGGATTTCATAGTGGATCTGAAGTTTGTATTTACGCCATTTTCTTTCAGTCTTCCTACACTCTCTTTTTAGAAGTTTAACTGCTGGATTTTGCCTCCATGGTGCTTTCTGTTTGTCCTTAACTTTCTTGAATTGTAATAAGATTAGAAGCTAGCTGATAGCTGTTATGCTAGTTAACGTTGCATCTTGCTGCCTGCTATGTCACTTAACAGTATCTAAGGTACAGTCTATGGACGAATACAACTTACCTGATGTGTTTAATCCTCTGACTCATGGTATTTTCATCGGCAAGGAAAGCCCAATTAAGACCTGTTGCTGGTATGCTTGTACAATCTAGTGTGGCTGTGAATGAGCTAACGTCACTAGCGCGACTGATGGGTTTGTAGTCGTTGGAATTACGATCTTTCACAATGTTGTAATTCAATAGTTACGAAACAAACTGCAAATGTCTTTACATGAAAAATTGTCTTTAAAATTGACAAACATCATATGGGTAATTCAAGGCACAAGTCAACCGGGACCAGAAAATAATTTCTTTTTCGGCATAGACTGGCGTTCAAAATTTTTTCAAAAAGTGGAAGTGGCGTCACTGGCACACTCTATATAGAACTGGACAGTGTGCCGTCTGTTAAGAGTGATGCGAGCGCTAGTCCAGAGCCCCCTGGTGGCTGGTTGCAGTACAATGTGTAACTCCGCCCATCCTCATGTATTTCAATGGCCAAGTAGCCAACTTTCCGTGTCACTTTTCTCACCTAAAACTATTTTTGTATCTACAACTTTTTATTCGAAAAAATAGTTTTCAAGATGCTTCAATACACACAAGTTTTCTTTTCTCGCTGAAATTATTTTTTTTAATGTTATATTAACAAATCTAAAAAGGGCGTGTTTACACCTATGATTGACAGCTGGCTGGCTGCAGACACGACGCTTTGTCCATTATGTTTTAACGTCTAGGCTGCAGACACTACCTCGTCATCGCTCACTTATTTTAACGACACCTGATTTCAACACATAATCTAACCTAAATAAATGTTGCTGTTATTATCATTAGGCTATATCTTATCACAGTCTGACTAAATACAAAATTGATAGTCATACATTGTGTAGTTGTTTGTAAGAGACATCGTTGTTAGTTGTGACAGATTCTTTGTGAAAAAAGATATGTGCTGTTCTTTCGTAGATGCTAAGTATATTAGCTCATAGCATGCTACATCATGCTAGCATTAGCCAGTTGATAGGTAAAGTAAAAGGGCTCTGCTACATTGATCCGAAGTGACCTTAGCCATAGTCACCATCATTTACAGTCCTACTTGTTTCAAATGGTTTAACGTAACCAGTGATTGCCGCCATCATCGTTGCAACTGGAGAAGGCGATGTTAAGTTTCATTAACGTTAACTCTTGCTTAGTTTTGCGAATGGCAATAAACGCCACCTAGCCTGCTAGGTCAACAACCTCGGTATGCCCATTTATGAATCAGCCCGACAAATAACGTTACTTGTGTTTCAGTGAACACATTATTGGACCCAGTGGCGGTTCTAGACTCAATTACTCCCTGGGCGAGATCCCCCCGAGCGCCCCCCCCCCCCCCCCCCCAACAACAAAAAAAATCTTCTTTTTTTTCAAACAGTCATTTTTTTAAACAGCAACGTTAACTAAAATGATGGAAATAAATAATCAGAACTTTTGAGGTTTTGACCGTTTTGTTGCAAAGCATAATCCATCTCATGGTGAAATTAGTTGTTGTGTTTGTTAAAACCGAATTATTATTTTATAGGCTAAGCATAGGTATCATTGCAAGATGGCTAACAAACGTAAAAGTTATACTAGGCTAGGCCCTATCAATTAACATTGACGTTAGCCCTTCACTCATGACATGATACTGTTATTATTAGGACATTACATACCTTTATCCTTTGCTCGTTTCTCCTCTTCTACTTTTCTTTTTTTTTTGGAACTGGGCACCTGATGGCTTTGACCGCTTTCTGTCCATCGTGTTTGGCACTCGACAGTCGACAACAATCCACAAATTCCCATGATCCACTTGCGACCACAGTCAAGACCAAACCAATTCACCTGGGTGACCTCTTAATCGTTTTGTCACCTATTTTTATTAGCCATTTCACACAGTTAATTAAATGTGCAGGAATCATAGGTCTGCATTCATAACATTATGAGATGTGCGTTGTTTGGAAGAAAGTCAAGGTGTGACTGATTTTAGCCCACTAATAGACTGTTGTAGGCTACTATACAGTGGATCCCCATTCATCCCCCCTTTCCCGTTTCATTAAGGAGACCCAGAGGTGAACTGTCCCCCGCAAACCCCTCCCTTCGCCCCTTCCTCTGCACAGTGCATTGCAGTAGGCCTACCTTCTGAGCAACAGGGGCGCCAATTCCCTAATTCCTCACACAAGTGATGGATAATAGAAAATCGTTTTGCGACGTTTATTATTATTATTCTTTTTTCTTTTTTTTTTTAAGCGCTCGTGCCGCCCCCTACAAGATGCCGCCCCGGGCGACCGCCCGGTTCGCCCGTACCTAAAACCGCCACTGATTGGACCATAGCTTAACGTGAGGAGGGATTCAAAGTTACCAATGCTTAGTATGCTCAGAACAGCGGTATCTGAAAATGCGTTAAGGTATCGTTGTTACCTGCGATTGCACTGCTGGAGAAGCATTTTGCATTGGTATGATTTGATCAGGTCTTGCCAGTGATGTGTAATCCTCCCGTAGACATACATCATTTCAAAATAATACGTCTAAATTGAAAACTGTGACGACTCATTGATAGGCTCTCTCAATATGTCTGTAATCGTATGCCTCTACCACAGGCTTGCTAGTCAGAGAGGGTACTCCATTATAAATCAAAAATGTAATATTGCAGCCTTCATGTCAGCTGTAAAAATATGAGAACATGGATCTACTACATCAGGATACTCTAAACATTTTACACATAATCAGGAAGCTACTGCAGTGTGTGATGTGTTTAAAGTGGTACTACGTTTAAAGAAACATTTTTATTCTTTGTTTCAAGTGCATAAGAAAATACCACATTATGATGATGGTTATGGTACCCTTAACAAATACAAAACAATATAATACTTAAAACAGGGATCAATCAATAGCCTAATGAAATAAACAATGAAAATGAGGGGGGAAAGCAATAATAAATAATAATGCCCATTCAATCAATAATATAATAACAATAACATGGTAAGATTACATGAAGGAGAATATCAATAATAGACAATGTCAAATTAATCAACAGCCTATAATGAAAATAAAACAGTACTACTGCATACAAACCATAATGTACAAGAAGTGCTTAAAAGACCAAAAACTATCACAAGAACAAAGAGCACTGGGCAACTCATTCCACCAACATAGAACCACTGAGGAAAAGAGTCTTGAATTTGACCTAGCGTTTAAGACTGGTCGACACAACAGACGCTCATCAGAAGACCGCAGTGGGCGGTTGGGGATGTATATCTTGATCATTGAATTAAAATAACAAGGAGCAGATCCAGTCAGTGTCCTATAGGCCAAAGTGAGAGAGTTAAATTTAATTCTGGCTACTGTAGGGAGCCAATAGAGAGTAACTAGGAGAGGAGTTACGATGTGTCCTCTTTGGCTGATTGAAGACCAGTCATGTTGCAACATTCTGAATGATATATCAAAAAAATAAATTAAAAAAAAACATTCAATATTGATTTAGTATCAACCAATAATTATTCTGATATTAATATTCTTGTAACGTCTACATCTTTGTGTAGGCTACAGTTAAATACTAAGCAATGGCCTCAGTCATTTAACTGCCTTGGAATTTAAGTCAGTGGTATGGTATAGTCTACGTGATACACAGGACTACACAGTAAACCCATTTAAAAATCATCATCATCTCAGTATACCCATTTAAAATAGGCAAGGATACGTATTCAATAACATTTGGGGTTGCTCACAGTATACCCACCACTGCAACTAACTAACTAGACTACACCACTGGTTAAATGGCGCATTGCAAATTACAATTTGTGTGAGTTCAGGGGCATACAGAAAGTTGAAGTTTGGGTGACATCAATAAAGAAAATAGAAACAAAGGGATGTGTACAGCCTCAAGTATGAATGATGTCACATTAACAGAAGGTTCAGAGCAGCGGCAGACCTTTCTTGGTGCCACGCAAGTTATTGAAAGTCATGTGTTTTCAAAACGTAGTAGTGCTGTGCCATGTCCCATGTATAAGGGGCTTCAGGTTGATCCAGTGACGGTGGGTGATGTCAGGGAGATGGATGTCAGGGGACTTGGAGAAAGGGGGAGGACATGCACCTCAGACCACCCCAGCCAAACCACTTCACGTAGGCATTCCCTTGCTTGCAGACTAATGTAGACCATGGAGACCACCTTGCCGCCACCTCCAGTACATTCAGCCATCTTACCTGCAAAAAGGAAAGTTACAATAAAGTTAGTCAGACAATTTTACAACATCACAAAGCATCTAATCAGGCACTCAACACCACTAGTAATACCAATTAATTAAATATATGTGTGCAATAAACTTCACAGCCTACCTAATGTTATTAACTACACATTTAAATATGCGGTGGGAATGTTATTAACTTGCGTCATCTTGAAAAATAACGTTATCAGTATGACTGATCATGGACGTTACTGTAGATGACAAACTAAGGTCTTTCTCAAATGTTCACCGATATCCCTGGGAAGTGACTGGTTCTTGGCGTAGTGTTTAATGCAGGCGTTTCATTTATCGATCATTCACTTATGCGGTCTACAACTACCGACCTACCGATCTATTTTTTACAGTCTATGCTACCGACCTACCATCACAGAAGTAGCTCTAACAGAGGTGCCTGTCGTTAACGTTAGAAAAAATGCAACGCTGGCAAACTGGCTAGTAGTTACATTAACATGACGGGTTGATGAGGTCCATGCTTCACATTACGTTAACGTTAACTTGCGTTGCTTTATCACATCATACCGTTGCTTTATCACATCATATACTGTACTGACTGTCTAGTGTTATTAATCCCCATTGATAGAAATAAATGTATGGTTAAAATGGATAATAATTTAACTTCAAGACTACTTTTAGTTAGCCATGTAACCATTCATGGTTTTAAACAAAGACCCCATCCCCTCCCCCAATGAAATGCTAATGTGCTGGTTTAAGGCCTATCACTTACACAAGACAAAGGATGCTACCTTGATATAATGTATCCATGTATCATGAAATGTAAATGTATTCATGTCTGGTATCATTCTGATAGTCTCATTACAAGGATTTTAATGATGTGATTGTGAGAATGTTTGGAACATTCTATAAGTGATATTTCTGATATATAAGATATCTCTCCTCATGCTATTCTGATAAGAATTCATAGGTGTGAAGTGGGTGTGAGTAGGTGTGTCTGATGCCAACTGGAGAACCAATAGTGGGATTGTTCTTGGCGCCATTTTTGTTCTTTGTTTAAAGCATTTAAAAGTAACTAAACTGCAATGTTTGTCAGATCAGATTTTCAAGATTAGAGCATGGAGACCTGAGAGAGAGAGAGTGATCCTACAGAGGCCATGGCCTTGTGCCATGGCCTGGGCTAGGCCTAACATAGACCATAGACCTTTTTTTGTACTCTCTCTGCTTGTAACAGAATAAGAGTTTTTCCTGAAGTTCGCCAGTCTAAGATCAATATTAAGTAATTATTCACCCACAATTACTTTCACCATGTACAGTCAATGGTTACTCCATGTTGAGATGGCATACATTAAGATTGAGATATTTGAAAACAGCAACAACTAATAAAACCAAGTATATCATGCATCGACTATTACGGGAGCTGTGTGCTAATCTTCACTTCAACGACTAACTTAGCCTCCCGTTGACGGTAACGTTAATGTAGCTGCTAACGTTAGCATGTAATTCGCTGTCCGTATTTCTGTTGTTAGCTCATTAGTATTCACCATACGAAATTGTCACAGTCTATAATCAACATAATAAGCTCTCTTATACGTATTTAAGAACAACAATGGACAAAAAAAACTTTTCAGTTGATACGGAACACTTACCAGACAAGAACAAACCGATTGTTGTTTGTACTGTTTAGCTAAATCACAGCCGCAAAATTCATCCAGCCAGCTGGCCTTCGGCGCCGAGTCGACCAGCGTTGTGGAAAGGAGAAGGGGGCGGGTTTCACTTGACAAGGGGCGTGTTTAACTCGCTGAGTGGCAACTGAGTGGGCGTGCCTGACCGCGGCGACTCTTCACTGCGCATGCTTCAACTTCTGCTGCGCAGCCGCACTTCAAATTGGTTGCAAATTTTCCAAGATGCCGTCGCCTCGGCGGCTTCAATTCCATAGAACACTGCTGAATGCAACCACACTGTCCAGTTCAATATATACAGTCTATGGGTCAACTCGTCCTGTGTCGATGGCCGACGTTTCATGTACTGTAGCTTCTACGGGGTATAGCAACAAGCTAGTTCACTGATATAAGGTTTGCAAAATTTGGTTACAATGATTGGTTATTCGTATGTTTTAAAATTAGCACTTCGCCAGCAAGCAGTGCTTCGTGGGCAGTTGCGCTAAGTTCGCTCTCAGCAGGCCCTCAAACCTCAGTCTACAGCCAAAATATATTAATGACACTCCTTGAACACCGGTTCATTGTTTCATTCCATGCCAACACCGACAGGAGGGAGTGATCGCCCCCCCCCCCCCATTGACAGCTTATTAAAATGTTTGCTATTATTGCATCGCATACAATCGTTTATCGCATCACAATGCATTATCTTATTGCAAGCTGCAATTATTTATGTCTTCTTGTGTGACCGTTAGTAAAACACGACACTGCACTGACGTGCTCATCAATCAGAAGTGGCACAACTTTGGATATTAGCTAAATCTTGACATCAACATTAAAAAAAAAAACCTTATTGCTTTTGCATTGCTCCAATCATTGGACAGTGGCACACATCCGCAGCACTCCATTTCCGCAGCATCTTGTTCCGTAGGTCCGATAGGAAATTCCATCCTCCGTCTTTTAACTCCTATTTAAGTCCTATAAACCAATCTTTTCTCCTTCCTGCTCCCTCTATTCATTCTCTTCTCCTGACCAGGAAGCAGGCTGCTCTTGACAGCGCTTTCCTGCACCACACGCTCCAGAGCGTATCACTCCGCTGCTTCAGCCACAGCCACGCCAGCGGCCCAGGTTCTTAACCACCGACTTCCTTCCCGCAGCATCTCCGCCGTACTTCCGGATCCGACTCCACTTCTTCAGACGGCCCCGGTAGCGACCGCATCGCTACTCCCTCCGCCCCCTCTTCCCCTTCCCCACCCACTTCCCTCAGCCAGGACCCGGTCCAGGGCTGCCCCTCTTCCAGTCGTTCCGACGACTGCTCCCTCCCTTCCCCCTTTTTCCCCCTCCCCATTCCATTCCCGGAGTCACGTCTGTACAGCACGCCACGATTCATGAAGAGGCGTCCGTTCAAACTCACCTCGCTAGCTCCCTATTTTCTTTACGTGTTAGCAAGCACCTGGTCTCAGCCGGCTCCGGTAGGGACCGTGTCGCTACGCCCCCCTACCCATCCCTTCCCCGGCTCCGCGCTAGACCAGCCTGCCGCAGCGGGTTATCAGCACTCCGCGAGTGCTTCGGATCACGACGTCCCATTCCGGCTCCTCAGCTATTCACTAGCCACAGCAAAGGCCCTTCGACCACCTCCTCACGCTGCACGTACGAGCTTTAACATCCCGTTCCGTCTAGCCAGCTATTCATTAGCCACAGCCATTTCATTCCATCTGGATACTCATCATTCATGCTATTCATGCCTTATCTGCCTTACCTGCCTATCATGTATTATGTGTTGTATGTCGTATCATGCTGAATATGTCATGTTTTATCAGGTAATGGTATTCTAAAAGTATTCTTTCAGCCCAGGTTGAATTATTTAAGGCTGCCACAGATAGTACGGAATGAGCTTGGACCCAATACAACAACAGCTTCAGGGAGACCCATGCAGCAACTGATCCACTGAGCTCCTGCAACCCTGCTACGACTGCTCTGCTGAGCCCCAAGACCCATGCAGCAAAAGCTACACCGAGCTCCAGGACCCACGCAACGACTGCTTCGCTGAGCCTCAAGAACCATGCAGCAACAACTACTCTGAGCTCCAAGACCCATGCAACGACGGCTTCGCTCAGTCCCAAGAACCATGCAGCAACAACTACGCCGAGCCCCAAGACCCATGCAGCGACTACTTTGCTGACGCCCCAAGAACCACGCAGCAACAACTACGTTGAGCTCCAGGACCCATGCAACAGCAGCTACGCTGAGCCCCAAGACCCATGCAATGACTGCTTTGCTCAGCCCCAAGAGCCATGCTGCAACAACTAAGCCGAGATCCAGGACCCATGCAACGTTGGCTCCACCAAGCCCCGAAAACCATGCTACAGCAGCTACGGCGAGCCCCAAGACCCATGAAACGATGGCTTCGCTGAGCCTCAGAACCATGCAGCAAATATACAGAGCTCCACGACCCATACAGCAGCAGCTACACCGAGGCCCAAGATCCGTGCAATGACTGCTCTGCCGAGCCCAAAGCCCCATGCAGCAACAGCTCCACCGAGCCCCAGGACCCAGGCAACGACGGCTCCACTGAGCCCCAGGACCCAAACGACGGCTCCACCGAGCTACAGGACCCAGGCAACGACGGCTCCAATGAGCCCCAGGACCCATGCAGAAGCAGCTCTGCTGAGCCCATAGGACCTTTAGGAACAGTTCCGCCAAGGTTCAGGACCCATCTAATGTCTACTCCGCTGAGCCCCAAGACCATGCAGCAACGTCTCTGCTGAACCCCGAGACCCTCGCGGCAGCAGCTCTGCTAAACCCTGACACCCATCGTTCCCACGGTTATGCAATACACGAATGTCCGCCGCTGAGCAAGCGCAACGAAGATCCACTCTTGCGTACTTGCCGCTTACCTCGCTATACTTCACAAGGGGTTCATGTCACAGCACTCTGATTCACCCTCCATCATGTTTACCAGCCTAAACCGATCAGTTCCGAAAAGGACACTCCTATTCATATCCAACTCTGCCTCAGATCCTCAGCTTTCATACCCATCACACTACATCTCATATCGGTCAGCTCAAGCATCGCTACTAGCCCACTCTCTTCATCTCAGATGAAGGGTACCCATCACTCGTCACAGGTTCCAGACTCTAATATATTGTAGCGTCGGTGGATGTTCATGTCTAACGTTGAATGAGTGTCTCCCAGAATGCAGTGCGAGTGAATGCTAGAATGTGTAATGTCGGTTATAATAGTTGTAGTTACGTTTAGCATGTTGTGTAGTTGTTAGCGTGTTAGTCTCTTTGGTTGTACCTCATGTGCTTATCCTTGTGTTGATGTGTGTGGTGAACCCTTGTTGTGTGTTACATGTGCGGCTGAGACTACCCCTGTGTTGCCCTATGTAGTTGTCTGTGTACGAATGAGTCTTCCTGTTCCAATAAATGGCCGTCCTGGTCAAAGGTGAATCTTGTCTGAGGGTGAGATCGCTACAATATATCCTTGTCAAATCCGGTTCCCGCAGGCCGCTACTCTGTGCATTCAGGATAGGAGCTGCTACTACAGCTGCATGCATTGGCCTATCAGAGCAGCAATCAAATACTGAGCCGTTGGTCCACAGATGCCTACTGTACATCCACTCCATCTAGTGGATCTATGACTTGCTAAGCAAGCGCAAATGTAATTTCGGTAGTGGCCTTCCTTTCTGCTCTTTTGGGGTGCAAGCGGCCATCGCTCTATCGCGATCTCCGCTTCAGACATTCCATGACCACGGCCAGCTACCATGCCAAACACGTGCTTAGCTTATACGCTCAGTATAGCAATCATGCTGACGGGCGAACTAGTGAAACTCATTAAGCTGGCAGTGCTTAGCATCGGCTCGCTCTTATCTAATCTAGGACAGGGGTATTCAATTAATCTTCAGCGAGGTCCAGTTACGGAAAATGTCCTCAAGCAAAGGTCCGGAGCATCATAATGTTTAACGTGCGTGTTTAGGCTATGTATGTAGCCTATGTATAATATTAGGATGGATGGGTGGAGCCTAGTTGTAGATAGATAGATAGATAGATAGATAGATAGATAGGCTACTTTATTGATGGCTTGAAATTCAAGAAGATTGTAGGCCTAGGCCTAATGTTTAATGTGAAATAAAATAAGTAGCCTAAAAGGCAACATTCGAAAGGAGGAGAAGGCAAGATAAGAGTAGCCTAATTGGGGAGAAACTGAGTAGCCTTGGCTATTTTTAAGATCTTAACGTGAACTTAAAATAAAATTTGAGCTGAGACAAGGATGGATATTCCACAGCTGGTTCCTTGAACCCATTAATCAGCAAGTTTAATTTAATTTTTTTAGTATTTTTATGTTGACCCGAAATCCTGGAAACCCAGGAATATCACGTTGTTGGGCAGTGAATGCATGTAGGCTTAACTAGATTGTGGTGGATCAATCTTATTTCCTTCTCAAATCGTAAAATATTCTGTGGTCTCAGTTCACTGTTGAATGGGCCTAGCCTACCCTATGCTTGCTCAAAATATATGCTTTGTCTAGTAGAGGTGCTTCAAATTGGCGCTTAAAATCGCCTGTCTCAGAATATATAGAAGAGGTCCAGGGCAATTCCGCGCAAAACTGTCACATCCATATTTAGTTGGCGTTACGGACGTGACAGTTTTGCGTGGTATTGCCCCCGTATCGTTATATAAAGCTCTGTTCTCGCTGTCTAGCTTTCTCCTCTTTGAGCAATCGATGATTTGAAAATAACTTACTTATCGTTAACTTAGATATCCATCTGATTGTTTCTCGTCCCGTCTCCTCTCCTCGCTCGTTTCAGGCTATCAGTCTCTTCTCCAAAGTAGGCTACTTTACTCACTGACTCGACTATCAGAATTCACAGATTTCACTGGCTGAGTAGCAGCAAGCAAAATGATGGTTCCTGAAGTAAATGCTGTTATCCTAACCAACGAAACATTCAGCGCAGCTTTGAAATCTTACGTGAAAATCTAAATTAGGCTATTGGTCTGGGTCCGGATAGGATCACGTCACGGTCCGGACTCGGACCGCGGTCCGCCATTTGGTGATGGCTGTATAAGAGACACCTTCACCCACCCCCCACCCAGATGTTGAACACAATGCAACCTAACCCCCCCACACACACACACACACACACACATACACATACTGTACATACACACACATAAACATACACATACATACACACACATACTGTACACATACATACACACACACTTACACACACACATACACACACACACATAAACATACACATACACACACATACTGTACACATACACACACATACACATACACACACACATACTGTACACACACACACACATACTGTACACACACACACACATACTGTACACATACACACACATACTGTACACATACAAATACTCACACATACACATACTGTGTACACACACACACACACACACACACACACATATGAGGGGCCGTCTAGGCCTTAATTCATAATTGGTCTTACACACACTATCATAATCTTGCACATACACCACTATACTCATGCACACTCACTATTATAGTCATTTTACATGTATGGATGAGAGGGTATAGTCGTGTATGTGAAGGAGTATAGTAGTGAATGTGAGAGAGTATAGTAGTGTATGTGAGAGACTATAGTAGTGTATGTGAGAGAGTATAGTAGTGTATGTGAGAGAGAGTTTAGTAGTGTATGCGAGAGAGTATACTAGTGTATGCAAGAGAGTATAGTAGTGTATGCAAGAGAGTTTAGTAGTGTATGCGAGAGAGTATAATATGTGAGAGAGTATAATAGTGTATGTGAGAGAGTTTAGTAGTGTATGCGAGAAGGTATAGTAGTGAATGCAAGAGAGTATAGTAGTGAATGTGAGAGAGTATAGTGGTGTATGTGAGAGAGTATAGTCAGAGAATGTCTAATAAGGAGAGAACCTTCACTCTCGGAACTCTTCCGGTGTGGTACTGCATCTAGGGGCGCTCACGGGCGAGTCCAGAATGAATGGAGGTCTATAGAGCTGTACCCCTCAAAATCCACTTTTCTCAGGATATAATTTTTTTTCAAGTAATTTGAATATTGTATTCGAAAGGGGAGGCAAAGACAATACACTTGGTTGAGTATTATATTTTTTAAAGTCACTTAATTGTTCTAAAAAGCCTTTCAAACGTGCCAATGACGTCATTCATTAGCATGATCATAGCATAGCATAGCATCAATGCTAGCGTGTTATGGGCAACAACGACCCAACCTGTAAGAAAACGAAAGGACATGACTCCCGGATTATTTCACTTTTGATTGAAAATCCATATCCATTTTGCGAAAAATAAAATAAAATCTGAGGGTTTCAGTTGTTAAATAGGTGAAAACAACAAATGTAGCCATGTAGCTCCATAGGACCCCATGTATTTTGGACTCGCCCTTGATCGCCATCTAGGTGAACTGCAGCCAAATTCGGTTTGTATGGGATTAATAGAGAGTGGGGAGGCTCTCCTTAGAAGGGCTCTGGTATAGTGGTGTGTGTGAGAGAGTTTGCATGAAACGGAAGGGAGTTTGCATGAAACGGAAGGAGTTTGATTTCTCAGTTCCTGATTGGTTTTTCAATGTCACGTCTCTCTAGCTAGCCAATTAAAATCAAGGAAGGGGCGGGACCTACACTGTCAACAATGTACGTGTAGACCTAGTGGTCGAAAAAATCAGCGAAGTCCTATGTGTAAATATTAATCTGCAAACCGAATGCAAATTAGGCTACAAAGACATGAGGGGTGCCTATTCTATTGTAATATTCTAGCTACCAGCTCCTTTTGTCTGGCGAAGTCATATTTTAGTGAACTGAGTCCTGAAAAATTGCTGCGGGACCTAGCATTTACACTGTCAACACAGTTCGTATAACGTTAGTGGTGGAGGAAAAAATCAGCCAAGTCCTATGTGACTAAATATTAAACTACTACTGCAAACCGAATGCAAATTACAAAGACACAAGGGGTGACATATTCTATTGTAATGCCAGCTCCTTTTGTATTTTAGTGAACTGAGTCCTGAAAGATTGCCATTTCAGTTAGCTGGCTTCTAGTTAGTTAGCATTAACCCAGGCAGCAACGACATGCTGCTGGTAGATAGTTTGGTAACCTAGCAACAATAAACACTTGACCCGCAGCACTCTGAAAGGAGCGCTGTCCGGAGCTCTGTTCTAGAATCTTTGGCTGTCAGTGCAAAAATAGCGATGTGGACACAGGCTCACGAGTCACTGGCGACAGCAGACAAGGTTACCAAAACGTCTGCCAGCCAAACTGTAATGCATGTCCTTTTTGGAATGTTGCTGGAATGCTAGCTAACTAGCTAACTGCAATGGCAGCAATCTTTCAGATCTCAGTTCACTAAAATATGACTTAAGGAGCTGGTAGCCTAGGCAATTACAATAGAATAGGCACCCCTCATGTCTTTGTAGCCTAATTTGCATTCGGTTTGCAGATTAATATTTAGTCACATAGGACTTCGCTGATTTTTTCCTCGACCACAAGGTCTACAAGTACATTGTTGACAGTGTAGGTCCCTCCCCTTCCTTGATTTTAATTGGCTAGCTAGAGAGAAGTGACATTGACAAACCAATCAGGAACTGAGAAATCAAACTCCTTCCGTTTCATGCAAACTCCCTTCCATTTCATGCAAACTCTCTCACACACACCACTCTCTCTCACATACACCATTATACTCTCTCACATATACTACTATACTCTCTCGCATACACCACTATACTCTCACATTCACTACTATACTCTCTTGCATTCACTACTATACCTTCTCGCATACACTATTAAACTCTCTCGCATACACTACTAAACTCTCTCACATACACTATTATACTCTCTCGCATACACTACTAAACTCTCTTGCATAGGGGAGACCGGGGCTGGTTGGAACACTTTTCACTCTCGGTTATATTTCTCCGTCTTACAATGCGTTGAAATGGTCAAATTGTGATTAACTGAAAGCTTGGGATCTCAGCTACAAAATGTATACATTCAATGTCAACAAATGATCCCTTGTTTTGAGTTATATATGATTAAAGTGGTGTTGTGCACGTGTTCCAACCTGCCCCATGCACGGGGTTGGTTGGCACATGTAGTCGGGGTTGGTTGGAACACCTATGTTATAGTCCTTTGCAGTACTCCTTTTGCTTTTGTTTGAAGTGCTCATCTATATCACTACCTGTAGGGCTTTGCTGATTTCTTTTCTGTGTGTTTTTCTTCAGTAGGGCCCACCGTCAAGACCAATTTGGTCCCTACCGATTTTTTTTTACTTCAAATGTTTAAAAATGTCTGAAATGCTTCCAAATGTAAAACTATGTTCAGTAATTACAATAACAATGTTAAAATAAAGATTGATGATGTTTTTATATGTAAAATACAAAGTTTATAGATTTGTCACAAAATAGCCATAGAGAATGTATGTGCCAACCAACCCCAAAATCAGTGTGCCAACCTGCCCCGCCCACATTAGGTCAAACTTTTTTGCACCAATGCTGTTAGCCTGCTAATATCGGTCACCTCAGGTTTTTAAACTTCATTTTAAATTATAGATGAGTAGTCCCCTAGCAATCAATTATAATGAATATTTTTTATATATCCCTAACTATTACCCTTCTAGGATGTATTTAGTGGGAGGTGCATATTCTAAGTTTTGACACTACAAAATCAAAAAGTTGTTCTCACCTAAAGGGTTAATGACCTGGAGACCAGTTACATACGTGAGTTTACTCTACTCAATAAGGCCGTCAGTTTAGTGTTGGAATTTTTTTGCAGCTCCCTCTAGTAGCCTGGATATTAACAGTGTCTCAACCTGCCCTTGTTCCAACCAGCCCCGGTCTCCCCTACACTACTATACTCTCTTGCATACACTAATATACTCTCTCGCATACACTACTAAACTCTCTCTCACATACACTACTATACTCTCTCACATACACTACCAAACTCTCTCACATACACTACTATACTCTCTCACATACACTACTATAGTCTCTCACATATGACTATACTCTCTCACATACACTACTATAGTCTCTCACATACACTACTATAGTCTCTCACATACACTACTATATTCTCTCACATATACTACTAAACTCTCTCACATACACTACTATACTCTCTCACATACACTACTATACTCTTTACTCTCTCACATACACTACTATACTCTCTCACATTCACTACTATACTCCTTCACATACACTACTATACTCTCTCACATACACGACTATACCCTGTCATACATACATGTAAAATTACTATAATAGTGAGTGTGCATGAGTATAGTGGTGTATGTGCAAGATTATGATAGTGTGTGTAAGACCAAGTATGAATTAAGGCCTAGACGGCCCCTCATACACACATACTGTACACACATACACACACACATACTGTACACATACACATACACACACATACTGTACACATACAAATACACTCACACATACACATACTGTGTACACACACACACATACACATACACATACACACACACATACTATACACATACACATACACACACACACATACTGTACACACATACACACACACATACACACACACACACACATACTGTACTCACATACACACACAGAGACACACACACACACATACCCATCCCCAGATATTGATTCAGTCATGAGGTAATGAATCATCAGTATACTCGGCAGCTTGACAAATAAGGGATTTTAAGTGAGCTAATAAAAACATCATGAGGATACCGGATTAGTGCTGACCCCAGCGTGCCACGGTGCAACACAATGCCGGGCCATCCCTGGGTGAGGCTGCTCCAGAGTGCCAGCGTCCAAAAAATAAAAAACGGCCGAGTGAGGGGAAATCCCGACAGACCCCGGCGCTCCAAACTCCACCACCGCGTGACTTGGTGAGCAGAAGAGCGTTCCTGCCAATGCTATCAGGGTTCTCCTGTGCCCATCTGAACCTGAATATGGCAGGACACGCTGGGCTCGCAGAATTGGCAAGACCGAGACGCGCTTCGCCTCTCCGAGCGAGCGTCCATCGGCCCAGAAGCGATGCATCTGTAATGTGGACGTGCGGCCAGACAGCCTTTGCCAGACGCTGCGCTCTGTAGCCTACACTGGCAATCAGCTTTCAAGTTTGCCCTGTTTCTCATACACTCAGCTCATCATTAGACACAGACATGGCCCTTCACACAAACACTTTGTTAGAACAGAGTTTTTTTTTTAAAACAATCTTGTGCAATTTTTTAAGAACTCTAAATCACATTTTCCAGCTGCTGTGTTAAACCATACAGTTTCAACAAAAGTGCTCCGACATAAATATGTAACATTTTGCCCAGCCAATATTATGCTAACTGATGTTAAGAGAACAGTCTCACTGGCCTTGAATTCATTCTGCATTTGTTTGTGCATTGGTGTTGCATAACAGATCTCAATATATTCTTTACCATTCCCTATTCCATTTCCATTTCACATTTATCAGTCACCTATTCCACTACTAAGTGAGCCAGCATGCCTATAGACCCTTTTAATCTGCTCCTAGAGGGTTTCCGTTGAAATGTTTAAAAATGCATATACTTTGAAATGAAAATGAATTGGACTTTAGCGTAATGATCCACAAAATGTCGACTTAAATGTCGAAATAAATGTCCCCAAGTGACCATTAGCTCAATATTGTTTTCTGTTCCACCGGAAATGCCTTAGGAACGCACATGTTTGTTTAAGCAGTTGAAAGGGTCTATATCACTTCAGTCTCACGCCAGCCCTAATCTCATCTCCCTTAATCTTAATCTGACCATCCTGCTCCTTAACCATCATCTTGTAGTCCACTGAAGTGTTCATGCATAGCTTTCCCCTCATACAGTTCCCTTGTTGATCAAAGTGTTTTTCAAACTGGGCCTGCAGCCCATAAAGATCAATCCTTCTCTAATTAAGTTTTTTTTCCCTCCCATACTTCCCTCTTTCTGATTAACCACTTGGTCCGTGCTACGTTTCTATGGTGATTTACTCCGGGCTTGTTTTGGATTCTGACAGAGGTGACTTGCTCGTGGACATTGATAAATGAACTCCGACAGCACGAGAGACGAGGGAGCGTGCTCACTGTGCAGTTTCTTGGGCTTAATGCAATTGATTCACCGGCGGAGCGGAGGGAGAAGAAGATTGCTTGCCCCATGCGCTAATTTTAAACAATTGAACGCCAGTTTGGGTTACAGCCTCATAATCCAGGCGGTCCGTGCAACGGAACCCAGGCTCGTTATGCAGTGGAGGCTACTGACAGATGAACAACAGTGCGCTTGGCCAAACTAGAGAGCCAAATGAGATCCTTTCCCACCCTTTGGGTGAGTCTGAGCGTCAGCTAAGCCACATCTTTTCCCATACAATTCTCCAGCACAAGCAATCAGTCCATGTCCATCTCATCATCACATTGGAACATGTTACTGTGGCTTCGTATGATTCTAATGAGACGTATGAAAACAGAATTCTGGCATCACAGCTAAAGCACATCTTAACAATACAAATATCTAACACAAGCAAGCAATCTCTCATTAAATGTATTGATGCTAATGAGATATATGAAAGCAAAACACTTTACAATTCCCTTTACCAACACTGCTTCATAGCATGAATAAACTATGAGCACCCATGGTATGCAAACTACTGAATTATAGTATGCAAACTACTGTCCACCCAGAATATGTTCATTACTGTACTTATTGCCTAAATGCTATGTGTAATTATCGTAATTGAATAGAACATTATTGTGGTATTGCTGGATTCCACAGTATACCTTATATATAAGGCTAAAAGGCACGCTGTAGTTGTGTTATGAAGTATATGTGAGCCTGTATATAAGTGTCATATTGAGAACTCACATGTGTATTTATTAGTGATGCAGTGTGCACGGAAGCATGACCTACTCCCAAGAAGTCACATGTGTGTGTGTGTGCGTGTGCGTGTGTGTGTGTGTGTGGGTGTGGGTGTGTGTGTGCAATAGAGGACCTCTCAGATGTGTGTGTGTGTGTGTGTGTGTGTGTGTACACCGTGTAATTTGCTAGGTGAGATCAGGAGCAGCGTTCCGCTTCAGCTGTGTGCGTGAGCACGTCGGGTCTCAGTTCAAGCGGAGCTGGAAGGGGAGGCAGGAAAAACAAACTGCCAGGCTAATTTAATGCCTTTGTGGTTTGGCCGAGGCATGCCATTGTTCTCTGCCAGTATCTCTGCCGTTTTAATGCAGGCTGGGGAGACAGAAGGGATATAAAAATAAAAAGTCAGACCAAGTTTGTGTTGTGGTTCCTTCACAGACATTTACAAGGTCAGCTTATATAAGAGTCTTAGACAACTCTATGTCTTTAGACCGTGTAAAAGCTCTCAAGCCCAATGATGACAAAAGAACTAAGGTTTCTATTAGATACAAATTTCTAACTGATATTATTAATGTGTGTGTGTATGTGTGCGTGCGTGCGTGCGTGCGTGCGTGTGTGTGTGCGTGCGTTTGCAGTGCTGGGGGGTCTGGAGTCCCGTGGGGTCCTGAAGAAGATCAGTGACATGCTGGAGGTGATCATGAAGAGGATCGACAGCCTCTCCAGACTGGGCAACACCAGCGACGCCCACAGACTAGATGAGCTGAGCTCCGCCCTGGACAGGTAACACACACACACACACACACACACACAGAGACACACAGAGACACACAGAGACACAAGCAAACACACACACCCAGAGACGCAGGCAAACGCAAACACACACACACTCACAGGCACACACACACACACACACACACATACAGGCAAAGAGAGAGTGAGAGAGAAAGCAGTGTGTTGTGTTGAGATTCCTATCTGAACCTATCTGCGTCTGTTGGCATGAGCAATGGACGCCACACAACATCTCATCTAGTTATGAATCCCCTCCCTCTTTCAGGATCTTTCAGATCGTGATTGTGAAAGGCTACTGCTGAACCAGCAGAACCTTCTCTCTCTCTCTCTCGCTCTCTCTCTCTCTCTCTCTCTCGCTCTCGCTCGCTCTCTCTCGCTCTTTCGCCTCCTCACTTTTTCCTCTTTTCTGAGTCTCCATGGCAACAGACAGTCCATCACAAGCGTGTCTGCATTGTGTCGTGACTTGACCGCATCTGGACCCTCTTCCCACTGGACGTGACTTGGCCTTGGAGGGGAATATATAACCATGCATAAACAAACAGCCAGGATGCATGCTAAACTCCAGGGAGATGGTAATGTAAGGATTAGTTAGGAAAATCCACTGCGAGTTTGGGTTCGCAAAGTTACCATTGCTCACAAGAAACCCGCATGGAGATCCCAAAAACCTATCAAGAGTAATTGATCCATAGTATGGTTAAATAAAAGGGATTTTAAAAGTCAAAAAGTCACTCTCTCTTCTTCTCTCTCTCTTTCTCTCTATATCTCTCTCCCTCACTCTCTGTCTCTCTGTCCTCTCTCTCTCTCTCTCCTTCTTCCCTGGAACCCGTGGGCTGACAACACTAATTGTTCTCAGTCCTGGCGGTTCTCAGAGTTGCCCGTCACGTCTTGCTGAGTCAGACTATTATCAGCGCCAAATAAATTGTGTCAGGATTGAAAAGCGTTCCATTTCACGCTCCAGCCAGGGGCTCCATAATTAGCATTTACACGTCCATGTTGTGTTTAGTGAGTGGACTCCTCGCATACGGGGGTGTCACATTCGCTCAAAATGGTCAAGATGGAGCCGCAGCCTGAGATCAGACAGGACTTATACAGTGGAGCTGTACACGTTTTAAACCTCTTTGATATTTCTGAAAATCTGCATGAAATATGACTTGAACCTCATAAAAGAATGATAAAAAGAAGTGGATGTCATTTTTTTATGTACATTTTCATTACGTAAACGATGAGAGATCCAACTTTGGTTGGGTGACTTTAGGATGAAAAAGTTTCAGCTGAACTAGCTGAAAAAGCAGCTGTGAGTGAATTTTCAAGCATTCATATAATTTCTTTTATTCACTTTTGTTAAAAGCAATTTACAGAACACCATCAGCATCTTGATCTACAGAAATCTTATATCTGTTTTGATAACAATTTCTTTACTACAGCTAAAAGTGTACCACGGTCTCTGTGTTACTGTCACTATTTGTACTAGTCAAACATCAAATGCCATTGGTATGGTGTCTGTATGTCTTCTCAAATGTTTGTACTGTATGTTTGTTTTCTGTGTGTGTGCGTGTGTGTGTGCAAGCGTGTGTGTGTGTGTGTGTGTGTGTGTGTGTGCGCACGCGTGCGTGCATGTCCATTCTCTGGCTATGTAAAGGTTCCAGCCCATGGGTCTGGTTGAGCGCATCCAGGCCATTGCGCAGAACGTCTCGGACATGGCCGTGAAGGTGGAGCAGATCCTGCAGAGGAGCCAGGCTGCCAACAAAGGTGCGACTTAGACCCATATCAATTTCAATGGCTACTCAGACTGTAGTTTATCTCAATGGCTGTTCAGAGTAAAGTCTATTTCAGAGTGATCCTTCGCACCATCTCAGTTGAACTGCTTTTTCGTTGAACTCGCTGCATAAAGGTTTCTTTCAACCTCAAGCCCTGTTGGACTCTATAGCATTTGCTAGCTACACTTTTAACTGATAGTGACAGCTGAAGGGGCTGCACTGCTGAAAGACTGGCACTTTCAGTCAATCCATGAGTCTTTTTCACGTCTATTCAGCTCCAGTGCCCTTGTTAATGCTCTGAGGGTCCTGCATGCAGACTTGTCTGTGCTTGCGGGTAACATGCTACAAGTGTATGTTCTTTCATTAAATCCATTTAGCTCGTCGTTTCACAGATTGTTATTTGTCGGGCAGAGATGCTGGAGGCCGCCCAAAGTTGAAATATGCTTCACTGATATCCTGCTCAGGCAGTTAATCCCGGGCTTTGAGCTAGGAGTCGTTCGCCGTGGAGCGGTGTTCATTGTTGCAGCTGCAATTAATATTCTAATGTTCCGGAATGGGCTCTAATCCTCTGTGATCACGCAACACAGACTTGGCACCACCACCAGCGTGAGGAGAGCTCTCCCACCTCCTGCATTAGGGAAGCCAGAGTGTGCTGCCAAAGTGATAAATATGCGTAGGAATGCGTGCATGCTTGCATACACACACACACACACACACACATGCATGCACATACAGTCAGACACATGAGCTATGCAAATAATACACACACATGCATGAAAACACTTAAGATGTCATGGTTGGCGTATTTATACACACACACTGACAGCCATGTATAAGTCAATTTAGCCAATGACTCACTTACTGTTTGTCTGTATTTTTAGAGATGAGTGGGCAATCCCTCACTTTCTCTTTTCACAAGAACTTCTCTTTAATGGGGCCAACTGACTGGAGACTAAGGGAAACAGTGTTTTGCCTTTGAAACAGGAGACAAGACAAAAGACCCCTTAAGACTTCCTCAGTTAACTCTGAAAAAAGAAGACTTCCTTTGTTAAAATGGTTTTGATGTTGTTTTCTCTGCAGTAAGAGATGGCTTGGTGGGGCAGTGTGACGTCCCTAAGGATCCTCATTACCCCGACTGCTCTAGCAAAATGGATGTGAGTATTGCACACTACAGCTTGATCCCCTAACAATTTCTTCATTTACTTATGATTAACATTAATAATTAAATACAGTTATAATTTGTAGTGGAATCTTTTATAATTATTCATTTAACTAAGTATTACTACTGGCTATTGCTATTACTACTAGCTATTTCTCTAATCACAATATATATATATTGTGATTAGAGAAATAGCTAGTAGTAATAGCAATAGCTAGTCAAATTTGTGTGATCGAGTGATATTAAAAATGTGTGCTCCACTCATATGCTCTGTACAAAACAAATCAAGCGCTCCATAAACCTGTCTGACCATGCGCCTGCATGTAGCCTACCAATGACACCCTGCACTGCTCAGCCTAAAGTTTCTTGGATGCACTGTGGACTAGACTAATTTTGTTCATGTAATTTACAGAATACACGTGTGCAACCTACGATGTCCATATGTGTTTCAAGCCACAACACTCAAAACGAGTAAACAATAATTTGCGGCACTTCAGCAGCCTGGTCTTTGCGGTCGCAGCCCCTCACTCGCAGTCTCCCCAAATATTAACAAAGTAGCGCGCACAAAAACTGTTCGGAAGTTGCAGCCAAGTCTATATTTGCATCAGAGGTTTACAGGCCACGGTGGCCTTGGTGCCCCCTTCTTTCAATATTCTGCTTTGCGTCCGACTAGCGATTTTTATTTAGCCTACAGCCTGGCAAGAAAGTCAACTATGAGAAAAGTAACTTTAATTTAATCATATTACATTCTGCGCGCATCCCCCAACCCATTCATTTTGGTGGAATACTTCACAATTTTTTCCCTCAATACATGACAAACTATATATCAGAATAAACAGCAGACACAAAGGTGTAAAAGCATTCCCCTGTACAGTTAGCCATTCCAGAGTAATCCGGTTTTAAAGAGAGGGTGTGTCTACATGCATGTCTCCAACTTTGGGCTTTAGGTTTCACAATGTGTTTAAATTGTTCAATACATGATTTTATAACAGGCCAAATAGAAAATAAATGTTAAATATAGCCTAGATATCTGTAAATGTTAAAATCAGTTCTATGATTTACAATTCTATGTAATATGTCATGTTTGATGTTTTTATACTGTGATGCAGGTCTGCTGCTGTGAATAGGCTAAATATAACTTCGATAATTTTTATGTAGCCTATTGTATAGTTAACTTTGGCTTTGGTGCCCTGAGGTGTGGCCTTCGTGCCCCCCACCAAATATGCCCAACTAAAGAAGTGGCCTTGCCCCTAAAATGATGAAATTCCAAGCATAGGGGTAAATGTGGGGGGCGAATTTGGGTGAACCAGATACTGTAGCAAGTCCAATATGTTTAGGGAAAAAATATTTTTGTCACTAAGATTAATGAATAATCGTGATAAATAATCGTGATCTCAATATTGATCAAAATAATTGTGATTATAATTTTGGCCATAATCTTGCAGCCCCGAGAAACATTGCAGCACACAATAAATATATTGGAGTTTTTAGCAGAGTGCGGGCATTTCATCCTTTTTGAGTTCTAGTTCCATTTGCCCTGTACCTCACCGGTGGGGATGTGCACACTACTACAACTACTCTATGAGACCTAATAAAGAAACCTTGAACCCTGATACTTAATTGGCTACAGTGTTGCATTGTGGACGTGTTTGTTGTTCCAGTGGATGCGAGCCCGATGGACCTCTGACCCCTGTTATAGCTTCTATGGAGTGGACGGCTCCGAATGCTCCTTCCTCGTTTACCTGAGTGAGGTGGAGTGGTTCTGCCCCCCACTGGCCTGGAGGAACCATAGCAGCATGCCCACTGCTCATCCAGCGCCAACTGGACAAGTGAGTTAAGAGTAAGGCCCAGGCTACACAGGGTCCACAACTGAAGCACTCCATTGGTGGAGCGTCCGCTGCAATAATTGACAAATAGCTTCCACTATAATCAATGGAACTGGCTACACCAGACGTGATAGCAACGCGTACGTTCAAAATAATTAGACTATTCTTACACTCCATGAAGGAGCGCTTCAGTGGACGACCCTGTGTAGCCTGGGCCTACCAGTAGCCTACATGATTTATGCATAGCTCTGGCAATAGCTTTCTGGCAGTGGCAAGGCATTGTGAGCACTGTTGTGTAAGAAGTGTTGAGAAGTGTAAGCGGATTCTCCCGTGGGCGTGCAGAGGTAGAGAGCAGAGCAGAACAGAGCAGGAAAACCTTCTCTGATTTATCTATGCCTTTATCTTCTTCTCAGCGAGTGAGTGAGTCAGTGTGATTGCATCTCCGCACAATCTGCCATATCCTGAAGCTCCGGAGCCGGAAACTGGAGACAGACTCTCCACCTCTCCTTCCCAGAGCACCCACAACCTCTTTGTGATGAGTGCTAGCTGAAAGTGAATGTGTGACGCATGTTAGCTGAAAGAGAACGCACCTATAGGCATTATGTTGTAGAAAGCTTACAGGTAAACTGTAGGTGTGCTTAGTACTGGAATAAGATTATCTGAAGCTTTTTATCGTATTCCTAACACTTTTTTCAGACTTGAGGGCTTGAAATGAGAGATGCTTTAATTCAGTCGAAATCCCCTTTGGAGAGGGAGGTGAATGTGAAACTGCTTTTACATACTGTATGTGTGAGTCTTGCTCTCAGGCATGGCAGGCTTCTGCTGTGGTTGTGTGGGAGGGTGAAAGGGCACGTTCAAGAGGATCAAAGCCTCAAGAGGCAGAAATATGGAGTCTCTCTGAGGCTGCAGGCTCTTCAGTGTAGGAGCACAACTTATTGCAAGGAGCTGGAATCATGCTATCTCATGCACTATGTTGCCCACTCACTTTTCTTATATTCTTGGTATCAGACTATTCACCTTGAATGCCCTCATCATAGTTGACTTACATGTGACTAAATAACACTATGCAGTTCTATTATAAAATCATAATACACTATGTAATAGATAATACAGTATATCACAGTGCTAGACCGAGGACATGTTTTTGCTACAATTTTGGTAATGTACTCTTGGCCCTGGCCTTGCTTTCCTCACACCATCTCAATACTGGGAGGTGGACCTGCCTTTTAACAACTTGTGTTTTGTTGTTTCGACACTTTCCTCCTAAACACACACACGCACGCACATGCACACACATGCACACACACACACATGCACACATGCACACACACACACATGCACACACGCACACACACACAACTCACACGCCCACATCCACGCACACTTACTCACACACACACACACACACACCCTCACCCACGCGCGCGCACACACACACATCCATGCACACACCCTCTCTCACATACTCACATACTGTACTCATACACACACAGGCGGCGCTGCGCTCGGACCTGGGGCCACTGCTGGAGCAGGTGGGCACTGGCAAGGAGTCTCTGAGCTTCATGAGGAGGCGCATGCGCAGGCTGGCGGCACACTGGGCCTCTGCGGCGCGGCGTCTGGACGGCCGTCTGCGCACACGCAGCAGGCAGCAGAAGAGGGTAGGTATCCTGCGCTCGGACTGTCCGGCTGTGTCCCTATCATTCAAGGGCCGTTCAACCAAGAACGATAATGGCAAAAAAGTATCGCTGTAGCTAATATGAATGACAATGTTCACACATAAACTATAACAATAACGACATGAAGAACGATATCATTGATGATGACTATCAGAGGGATTTTGAGAATGATAAAACGCTGATAGCCAATCAAAATCCATCACATTTTAGACATCACATTCATCAACATGAGGTGAGACTTTCCTTATCGTATGTCAGTGAGGACGCTCATGTCGTTATCGTTATAGTTATCTTTTTAGTTCCAGCTGTGATTGGCCCTTCATACTGGGACTGAGTGGACACACCATCATAGAGCCTATTGGCAAAGCAAAGACACTAGAAGGCACTTGTAACATGTAGCAATGTCAGGATGTGCTGGCCATTGCAATTGAACGTCTTTTCAGCAGTACAGAAACATGACATACACTGGCAAACCATTTAAGTAAACACATGAGCTCAGAATAAAAAGGCTCTCTCTGCCGGGAGCCTGTCAGGTGTTTTTTTTGAGAATAGCTCTCCGCTTTGTGGCAGTGTAAAAAGAGCATTTTTCTCAGTGAGAGGGAGAGAGAGAGAGAGAGAGAGAGACGGGGGAGAGAGAGAGAAAGAGACAGGGAGAGAGATAAGGGGGGGACAGAGAGAGAGAGTATTTCCTATGCTCTAGTAGTGCATCAAAAAAGCTGTTGAAATCTGATCAACACATGTCTGATGTGCCACAGCTGTCCGCACTAGGCGTTAAGCCAGTGTAGTTTTACTACAAGACATTTTGTCGACAGCACTCTAAACAAAGTTCCCTTGAGTTGCCACTGTAAGATGCCTTGAGGAGGAGAGAGAGAGAGGTAGGAGTGCTCACTGAAATCCTCCCGCTGATAGCTCCCGTGTCCCGTGGGAATATAACAGAAGAGGGAGCTCAAAGTGACCGATCTATTAAAGGTCTTGTTGAGTCTAGTGGAACCGCCATCTTTTTCATTATTCTCCGGGAAGCACCAGGGCCCCTCTGGGCACTCAAGGCAACCCGAGATGAAGTGCCAGACAAATGGCCCCTATTTTATTAGCACTCATACCTCTCTCTCTCTCTCTCCTCTTAAACATGTTAGATATACAGTGCATTCTCCTGGGTGCTCTAACAAGGGGCTTTGCCAAGTGTTTGATTTAATGGTGTCAGCGTTCATGAGCTATTGACACGTGTGGTTGTGTGGCTTGTCTATTTCTATATGAGTGGTGATATAAAGGATTCATGATCAGTGTGTATACCTTATACAGTAGGTTTATGTGTAGGTTCTCTGTACGCTGTATGTCTGTGTCCAAACGATATGATGCATCTTTGAGTGGTTTTAAATCCTCTTTGAGATGAAGACTTGAAAGTCTCATCGGAGTTCATGTCCATGCTACCTGGGGGGTAGGAATAGAAGGAGGTGGAGGTGTGTGTGTGTGTGTGTGTGTGTGTGTGTGTGTGTGTGTGTGTGTGTGTGTGTGTGTGTGTGTGTGTGTGTACGTGTACTGCATGGCGTTAATATCTGCCAAGTGTGTGTGTATGTGCATGTGTGGAGGTGTGAGGTGCCAGGTACATCTGGAAGCCTTCAGCCTTACACTCAGATATCACTCTGAAGCAGCTCTCTCTCTTTCATCTTTCTCTCTCTCTCTCTCTTTCTCTTTTATACACACACGCACACTCCCTCTGTGTTTGCAGAGAGTCTCTTTGGATTAGCTGATCTAAACCCCCCAGAGCATGGCATGATGTGATTAAAACCGTCAGAACACACTATGTGATGTTCAGACCATTAGCCAACTGTTTGCATTGGGTGGACAGGGGACACCAAGCGTTTGGTAGTGAAGGCTGATTCATGGTGTGCCAGATTTTTATGATGTGAGATATCATTACAGCTTATGTCTGTATGAATGAGCTGCTTCACTGTCTGGCATTACAAGAGCTGTAATGTCCTCTACTGATCGCCTGACACTGTCAGCTGTGTTAAATCATAAGGCTTTACAGTGTCCACTATTAAATCTTTTATGATGAAAGGGTTTGTAGAATGCTATGGAAGGTTTGTTGTGTTTTTTATGCGGACTCACTGTCCAGTCGGAATACGATGACATGTCCTCATTTCTCCCAACATTCATTTAACATTTATCATTTAAAATTCCATCTAGAAAAAATACTGATGAGACAGACATCATGCATCATATACTTTAATTTATACCATAATTTCCCGTCTATTAACCCATGTTTATACATTGATTTTGCAATGAGGTAACCCTGCTGAAAAAAACAGCCTGAAGCCTAAGGGTGGTTTGCTGGTTAACCAGCTTGTTAACCAGCTTGTTTGACCACCCTATGATGGTTGACCTGCTAGACCAGCAAAACTCTTGCGAAAACATACCTTCAGCTGGTTTTCCCAGCTTATGATGGTAATTCAGCTGGTTTTGCTTGTCGTTCCACCTCAAGCTGGTCATTTTAGCTGGTGTTGCTGGTCTATAGTGCTGGTTTAACTGGCCATGCCAGCTTATGTTGGTCATTCAGGTTGGCACCAGCTGTATCCCACAAGACAGGCTGGTCACACCAGCATGACCAGCTTCCTCTGATGGTGACGC
This sequence comes from Alosa pseudoharengus, assembly GCF_046254945.1. Taxonomy (NCBI): domain Eukaryota; kingdom Metazoa; phylum Chordata; class Actinopteri; order Clupeiformes; family Clupeidae; genus Alosa; species Alosa pseudoharengus. The sequence goes on from NW_027468774.1 coordinate 44,737,722, forward strand.
CAGCATATCCAGCTGGTGGCCCAACCAGCTACACCATCAAAGACCAGCAAGAGCTGGAAGAAAACCAGCAAAGACCAGCTAAAACCAGCTACCAGCATAAGCTGGTTTCTAGCTGTTTTTTTCAGCAGGGAATACACGGGGGCAGGCTATACATGGGTATACATTTCCTTTTTCTTCATTCTTTCCAATCTGATTCTGATTCATTGTGCTACTGGGTACTGAGATTAATACAAAACTGCGGTCAATACAAGGTTTTGTCTTTTGTAATTTGCATACAACAACAACAAAATAATTATGCGGTTTGTACACGATGCAACTAATACACAGGAAATGACTGTACTAACCACAAGGACTCATGCTCCATTTGAAGTGGTCTAAACCAGAGTGCATTCTCTGCTTGTCTGGGCCTTTCTGTGACCCTCCTGTTTGTCCTTTTCTCAGCAACCATGACAAAGCAAAGCAAAGGTATGAATGGCACGATATGGGACATGTGTGTTGAATGGGCATTTCTGTCATTGGTGCACCAGCAGACATTCATTGGACATATATCGACAGAGGGAATAGAGAGACTGGTCAGCTTAGCGTATTTGGAGACGTTCACGAACAGCAAGCCAGCTTCACAGCTCTCGAGTGGGCGTCAGACCTCCAGCTGTTCTGTTGTTATGGAGATAGGATGCACCAGACATGGTTAGAATGGGAACATTCAGCACTGATTTTGTATCAACATCGATAATGTGCCAGTCCATAGTCCATCACGGTAATGATGATTCATAACTATATTCATGATTATATACAGTCACAGACTCAAACGCACACGCACACACACACACACACACACACACACACACACACACACAGAGGGAAAGACGCTGGAGCCTGTGGTGTGGTGTTTAAACAAATTCATCTGAATGTTCAAGCACATCTAAATAAAACTCACCATCTGATTACTTTAAACGTTGGCTGGCTACTCTGAACTGTGGCTCCAGCACTGACGTCCCCTCTCCCCCTCTCTCTCTCCCTTTCAATTTCAATTAAATTCAATTTCAATTAAATTCAATTTCAATTAAATTCAATTTAATTCAATTCAATTTAATTCAATTCAATTCAATTTCAATTCAATGAACTTTATTGGCATGACTGTGTGTTACAATGTTGCCAAAGCAGTAGTTACATCACAAAATTAGTAATTAATAGTAATAATAATAACAATTGACATGGACTATGGAGAATAATAAAAATAATAGAACATTAGAGCACACACACACACTCACATATACACACACATATACACACACATTAGAGCACACACACACACTCACACACACACACATTGATATACTTCCATTTTACTTTGAGTTTTAATTGAATTTTCTCAATAATGTATGTACTTTTCTTTTTGTTGTGTCATGATTTTCTTGGGGTGTATTGCATTGGTGTTAGAATTTAAATTCAAGACTAATTGGCTGAGGGCGCTCTTTGCAATATTTTGCTTTTGACACCAAAGGGCTTGGGATCACTAAAGGGATTTTGGGTCACTAGACTTCAGATTATTATACAATTTAACTGCTCTTTTTTTAATTTTTATTATTAATGGGAATTGAGCTAATTCGGCTCTTGCTCCATTATTTGGTGTTGATCTGTGTAATTTTAGTATGCTTTTACAAATTTGTGTATGAAGTGATTCTATGATTTCTATGATTATATTATTTATTATTTTTAGCCAGATTGGAATTGGTATTTCATATTTTATGGTTCTTTTGATTGTGTAGAAAACTTTTATTGCTTTATCGCTTTATAGCTAGATTGAAATTTCCTGTTGACGTGATTTTTAGACCTAAATAATTATATGAATTTGTGTGTTGAATTATGATATTGTTAAATTTAAATGTTGATTTTGTTCCCTTGCCCCCTGGATCTGTTTTGGAATGTCATGATTTTTGTTTTTGCTATATTTATTTTTAAAGGAACCGTATGTAAGAAATGTATTTCAATGAATCATAAAATGGCCCTAATATGTCACTAGACATTAAGAAATCATGTTAATTTCAAATACTTATCACTGACAACAGTAGTCTGGCCAGGATATTGTCATTTAAAAAGTGAAGTTGCAGCCCTCAACTGATGTTGATGTTGTGTTTTGTCATGTCATTCTGTGTTTTGGCCTGATGGGCCACCCTCCACCTATCTACTAATCACGAAGTCAGTAGTGTTTCGGCATCCGGGTTGGCAACCTCGAGTCAGGGGGAAGGGGGAGGGGATACACCTCTCTACAGTAATTTGAAAGTGATTGCAGTACCAGTTTTGGCCACAATCTTACATATGGTTCCTTTAATGCCCATGTCTGGCAGAATGTATTTAATAGGTTTAGTAATTGTTGTAACCCCTCTTCAGTTTTTGACATAATTACCAGATCATCTGCAAATAATAGACATTTTACCTCTGATTCTTTAAGTTTGAACCCTGGGGCAGATGAATTATTAAGTTGTTTTGCCAATTAATTTATGTAAATATTAAAGAGTGTGGGACTTAATGGACAACCCTGTCTAACACCTCTTTGCTGATGAAAGAAGTCTGTCCGTGAGTTACCGATTTTTACTGCGCATTTGTTATTTTTATACATGGATTTTATAGTGTCAAATGTTTTCCCTCCGATTCCATTTTGTAGTAACTGTAGAAATAGGCCTTCATGCCATACCGAATCAAATGCCTTTTCAAAATCTATAAAACATGAATACATTTTTTATTTGTTTTGGTGTGCGTGTTGCTGGACAATTGTTTGAAGAGTGAACAGGTGATCTGATGTTCTTTGTTTTGGTATAAATCCAATTTGGCTGTTTTCTAAGGTGCTGTGATGTTTTATAAAGTTTTGTTTAGGATTGAGCAGAATAATTTACCAAGATTACTATTAACACATATGCCTCTATAATTGTTGGGATCAAATTTATTTCCATGTTTATGTATTGGGGTAATTAGGCCTTGGTTCCAGGTTTCAGGGAAGTTACCTATAGCCAGAATTGCATTAAATAATTTAAGTATAACCATTCTAAATTTTTCATCAATATGTCTAATCATTTCATTTGAGATGCCATCAATGCCACATGATTTGTTTGGATTAAGTTTATGCATTGTTTCTATTAGTTCCTGTTTAGTTATATAAAAATCAAGGGGTTTTGATAATCTTTGAATGTTTCTTCAAATATTTGCAGTTTCTTAATTATTTCTAATCTAGTTGGGGTTATATTAACATTTTTATATAGGTCTTCAAAGTGTGATTTCCATATTTTTCCATCCTGTAGAGTAGCCTGGCTAACGTCATACCCTCATCTCAAATGAGACGGGGTCTGGGAACTAGGCATTCATTTTCTCGTATTTGAAACGTGGTTTACGAATGCCCAGAGCCGTTTATTGGGCGCTATGAATATCTATCAAATGCGTCTATACGTGGCTCATAACGGCTACGGTGTGTCGTCATCGTCTTACTGCCCTCCCTCCGTTCTGTGATTGGTCCCCTAACTGAGGCGAAAATTTGCTCCGTGGTATCCAGGCTGCCGAGCAGCGTGAATTAAATCGCGCGCGCAAGGCAGCATGGGAAAACCCAGGCTACCTGTAGAGCCAAATTGTCATTAGTTTTATAAAGGGTGCTCCAATTTTGCCAGAAGCTGTTCATTTTTATTGATTCTTCCACATTTTTAAGAATATTATTGAATGTTATTGAATTTCTGTTCGTGAATTTTTACATTCCTTGTCAAACCACTTTTCCGTATTGTGTTGTGTTTTGTTATTTGGAGATTGATGCTTTTCCATATTGCTCATTATTGCTGATTGATGAAATATATTTGTAATATCATTTTCTAGTGAATTAATACCTTCACAATTCTGGGGGTTTGTTTAAAGCCACATTGAGTAAGGTTTGAGTGTGTTGGTTGTTGGTGTTAGGTAATTATCTTTGATGTCCTTTTTCTACTTGAAGATGTTTTTTAGTTTTGTCATTTCACAAGGTTCACTGATTATTTGATTTAATTCTCTCCGCTTTAAGTAAATTGTTATTTTGCTATGGTCTAAAAGTGGTGTAAGGGGGCTAACTGTGAATGCTCTAAGATTATCTTCTTCAATGTCTGTAATAATGTAATCAACTGTACTGCTGCCAAGAGGGGAATTGTAAGTATATTGTCCAAATGAGTCCCCCCAGATCTGGCCATTGACTATGTACAGACCCAGTGACCGACACATGTGTAGAAGGCTTTTCCCACTTTTGTTGTTGACTTTGTCATAATTGTTTCTGCTTTTATTTGTTGGTATATGATTGTTGGTGTTATGGATATATTTATTTCCTTGAATGCTAATTAAGTCTGGATCGATTCCTGTTCTTGCATTTAGATCGCCACAAACTATGATATTACCTTTACCTTGAAATTGATTTATTTCCTCCATTAATGTAGGGAAATATTCATCATTGTAATAGGGGGATTCAGAAGGAGGTATATATGCTGCACACAGGAAGATATCTTTGGTTGTAGAAACCATCTCTTTTTTATTTTTATCCATATGTTGAATTCGCCTATTTTGATGGTTTCTAGTATACAGTATGAGTCAATTCGTTTTTATACCATATACTGTAAGCATTCCTCCGGAGTCTCTGCCTTGTGTAACTCCTTTAGATTTTATTGATGGTAATACTATCTCTCTGAATCCTACTGGACAGCCACTGGACAAGTGTCCTCTACTCCATGTCTCTTGCAAAACTAGATGTACCGCGTAGCGGTACAAAATATGACCGCCGCTCAGTCCTGCACATCCATTCCGCGAAAATAAATCATATTAATGAATTTGTCTCCATCTTCTACTCCATCCCCCACTCTTGAAACTTTTGTGTATGCTTGTTTGGAATGTGTGTTTGCACACATTCCGCTAACAAAGTAGCCTACTGGCGCTGCAAAGGTGAATAGATTTGTTTCTGGGCCAAAAAATCTGTAACATTGTTATAAAACCTTTAAAATCTCTAAACAATCACAAGTAGGGCAGTTCATCATAGTCCATCCATTGCAACTGGACTGATGAAAGGTACACCTGTAGGCTACATTGTATTTGGGAAAAGCAGAAGGTAGCAGCATAATGTATTTATTTATTTATTATTAAACTAAAACAATCCCTGTCAGTTCCATGCAGTTTTCAACAGCTATCAAGAAGAGAGGTCATGTCATGGATTTTTGTGAATGTTTCTTCTTCTACATATGCATAGGTTTAGTCATCTAGTTCAAATTATATTCAGCTTTATTGTCAATGCACAAATGAAATACCAGTAGTCTAAAACAAAATGCCGTTTTACCCAGTGGTGCAAATAACTGACATGTCCAAAAGGGCCTTCATGAAATGCGTTGCGAGACTGTTCATACACATTTTAACGGGCAAAGTTGAAAAGCTACTCTCCGTTATTGTTTGTGCAAATAATATGCTGATTCATGTTCCCTTGCATTTTGCAACCATGAGGTCCATGGTTAAGCTCAATCTTTTGACGCAATCTTTTGATTTTCACCCAGCCTAGTCCATGGTAGGCGCCCGATAGAAATATTGTTTAATTTTGCGATTGAGATATCCACGCACTGGCGCCCCCCCTGCGACGTGTTCGCCCCCCGGTTTTAGAGCTATTCTAAATGCAAAAATGCATAGACATTGCATGACAAAACCGTGACTGTTAACAAACTATAAGCTATATAAGGTAGGCCCTATGCTAGGCCTATTACACAACACAAATTGTCACCAGGCTATGCTGGCGACCCAAATAAAATCTCCGTTGGAACCAATGGCTTACACCTTACAGTATCAAGCTGCCACCTCTTGGCGAAAAGTTAATAGTTTTGCATATCAGTAGTAATACATTTCACGTAGCTGTGAATCACGGAAAGGGCGAATGAAGTGGACACTTCTAAATGGAACCCAACCCACTGTACAGTAACTCAAAGCAGCCATAATGAAAGCGTTATCATTGTTTGGATACTTCACACACACGTGTTTTTTAATCGCATAGACTACAACTACCAAGCTGGAATCAAAGCACATCGACTCCCCTCTCACACCCTAAACACGCACTTCGAACAAACAAAAAGCGCCTCAGTCTCACGGAATAGCCATAGGCAAAACTGTATCTGACCGGTGGAACGTTGGTACTAAATCATCCATCGCAAAGAATGATTTTTGTAGCACGTGCAACAAATATGTGTAGGTACAGCCCTGCCCTGAATACATCTCAACGTGCGCTCTAAAACATCTGGTTTAAATGGAGATGTAGATCATCACGGGATCATAGACAGGTTATCTTTCAGGTAGCCTAGGCCTATATATTTTCCATTAAAAAAACATCACGTAGCGAACGTGTTGTGGCTAACTCACTTAGCTCCTGTTAGTAGCCTAGGTTATGGTCATAAGCAAATGAGATGACAGTCGAAAGATACAATGCTGTTATCGATTTGCTTGGTAGCCTATAAACGCATTTATGGTTTTCTACAAATACATCAATAATCAAATTGGCCTCCATCACTCAACCATGCTAACGGTAACATTATTTTACCTACGTTCTGCTATTGATAGGATTAACGTAGCCTACCTGCAGTAAAAAACAAGCATGTCCGATAAACATTCTCAGATTTATTTCGGCTTCAAGAGGAAATGGGAATTACATTTCATGCAGAAATCATCCTACCCTTAGACGTTCTCTGCGGTAAACTACTGTAGCCTACAGTTTTGTCCTTGTAGGAAGCATAGTGTCTTTCTAACCCACTTTAGATTAACTTCCAACAAAATTACGTCTCACTGCAACGATGCGCCATCTAGTGGACAAACGACTACTTATCGCCAATACTGGAAATGCAGCCATGATGATGATGATGAATATTTATTTTGGCTTTCTTTTAATCCTACTGAATTTGTAATTATGTATCAGCCGTTCTAATACCGATAGTATGTGGGTGCCTGTGTGTGTGTGTGCATGTGTATATGTGTGCACCACCATCTACAGGCCAATGAGTGTAGAGTCACTAAATGTACACATAACTTAATTTTTTAGACCCCCCCATGGATGAAATTCTACGAAACTTGGCATACCCCCATAGAATGTCAGGTTAATCATACACATAAAATTTGGTGCAGTTCTGAACGTCTTTACTGAAGAGAGGGGCGATTAAAGCAGAATGATATTGCATTTTCATTTTTTACCGGGGGGGTGCAAATCACAAATGAGTGATTATGGGCTAAGTTGATGTGGGCCCTTGAGACCAACATACCATAAAAATGTCTTCATCCTCGGTGCCACGGTTCAGGTAGTTATTTAGGAAAAACTGCATTTTTTGGGTTTCGGGGGGCCCAGCGCGGAGGGGGAGTGGCCCCCGGGGACCAAACGAAATTTTTCCGTAAAAGTCTAGTGGGGCTACATACCCACCAAATTTCATGTGCCCCGGTGTTTCGGTGCCCCGGGTATCGTTGACCAAAATTTCAGGAAGTAGATGACGGGAAAAAAAAAAAAAAAAAAAAAAAAAACTTTGACAATCCCTATATGACCGCTTCGCTAGCTTCGCTAGCGGCGGTCATAATTAGGATGTCAGAGAGGATTTCATCTGAGTTTCTACTCTTAATGCCAAAAATAGATGACCTTAGGCCCTGAATATTCCAAGATGCAATTTTTAAAGATGAACCCATTAGAAATAATGCTTAAATAATGCTTTTTGCAGGTTTGAGATAAACATAAAGAACATTGATGAACATAAAAGATCTATCTATCTAAATATCTACACCTTCTGATACAAATATACATACACGTACAAGTACACATACACATACACATTCACATACACATACACATACAGATACACACATACACATATTTTGTGGTTGGCTGACACACTAAAGCACAAGACAAACAAACAAGGACATACTTTTTTTTTTTTTTTTTTGGTAAACACATGCAGTTGACAGACACACTAACATACTACATACAAACGCAGACTTCTGGTATATATACACATACGCACACACACGCTCATACGCTCATACACTCATGGTTTATAAACACACTAACACACAAACACAGACTTATTTTTGGTATATACACACACATATACATTCATACGCACACACATTCACATAATAAACATGTTTTTCCCACATATAAACATGCAATCAAACACGCCGATATCTTTTTAACAATCACACACATACGCCCAGAACAATTAAGTTTACACTTATGTTCATACACACATACACACAGACACACTCATACACACATACACACATACACACACACACTGACACTGATCTACATTTAACTTTTTTTTCATTCCTTTGAGGGATATAGTATTCCCCCTTCTTTTGATTATTGTCTTTGTTACTGACCGTTACTGACCCATGAGATAACATAGACAACTGAGCATTTGTTGGATATCTTTCAGTTCTGTAGATGGGGGTGGTGATGGGTAAGATGTGGATGGGTCTATAATGGGGGAAGGAATGGTTAGATGGGGGACTGATGCTCCGCTGACAGCTTGAGCGTAACTCAGGTTCTGGTTCTGAGTGAAGCTCTGCTGATCCTGTACCAGGTTGTAATGTTGGGCAGGAGCTGATCTTTGGGATGTTGGATGCTTTTGTCTGGTTGTAGAATGGCCATGTTGAGGAGGTCTCGACCTAATTGTTGAGTTGCCCCAGTGCCTCTGATGTTGGTGGTGAACAGGGTGGCCTGTCTGTTGGTGGTGTGGCAGGGAGGTTCTCTGGATGGTGCGGTTGAGAGCGACGTCTTTCAGAGTCTTTGCAAAGGATGGGACAGCCTCTTTGTGCAGGTGGACATGATCAAAGAGGTTGTTGTGATTAAGCAAGGGGTGATGAGCCAGAAAAACATTTTGCTTCATGGCACAGTCTCTGGATATGCTTGCATTATTCCTGTTGATGGTGTCAGGGTGGAAGTCCGTTCTTGGCAGCAGTGTGGAGATAACAACTCTGGCGTTGTTATCACATTCTTGAGTGATTGGGCAACTCTCTCCTGTTCTCAGGTCGTTTGTCCCTGTATGGATGATTATGTGGCTTGGATTGCCCAACTGCTCCACTGAAAGAAGTGTGGTCAAAATTACTCCAAGACAACTGGTGTGAGACTGCAGCTTTATTCACGACGCCGGGAGCATGTTACCCACATGAAATGTCAAAGTAACAAGCCCACACATCTGTGGGTGAAGCCAACTCTTATACCTTACCCCACATCCATGGAAAATCACAAGTTGTCACCCTCCATTAATCACTTAACCATCTGGTATTTTAACAGAGATAAGAAATGTTTACGACCCCCCATCCTGAGGGTTACCCACAGTGAAATGTTTACAACCCCCCCATCCTAGTTCGGTGACACAGGGGTTAATTTAACTAAACATTCCCACATAGGAGTTTCAGAAAACACAAGGGTCAGAGTAAGGTATACTAAACATTCAATGAGAAAAATAAAAAATTATCCCACATATTCCCCCCTGTGGAGCTGTAAAGCTACATGTTTAATACAGTACTCTACATGTGTATACTAACACAACTAGTCTAATCAACATTATATTTAAACCTACCAAACAATGGTTAAAAGTTACTTCCTACAATTAATCAGATTATTGAAGTTCTAAATCTAAATTACAAAGGGAAAACAGAAAATGAAAAACACAGTTACATCATCATCATTTAAACCAGGTACATAGGGTCAGACTTATTTGTACACTTCTTTTACTAACATGTTTCCTCTATCTTAATATCTGATGTTTCCCTGAATGGGAAGATGTCTTCATACATTCCAGTTGCAGTAACCGATACATAATTTGTCACTGTGGCCTGTCTGTTTAGAGCTCTAAATATACAAGCTAATGTGAACTTCCCTATAAGAAGTACTATAAGGACGACCACCACAGGGACAAGGAATGGTAATCCAATTTGTAACATTACCATCAGGATGTTTGAGGCAGTTGTACCAAATCTTTTTTCAAAGTCCTCGAGAAACATATCAAAAGCAGTAACAGGAGGTGGATCTGGCACAGCTTTTCGGATGTCTTCAATATATTGGGTGATATTGTTGTACTCATCTGGCACTAAGAAGCAACATGAGGCAGACCCCCTTGCTCTGCTAACAACAAATCTAGGGAGCATTCTATGGGCTACTAGCTCAGTTCGCATAGATTTTACTTCCTCATTCAGAATCGAAAGAGCTGCTGCTGTTTCATTTGCTACACTTTGCAGGTGATAAGCTAGTCTGTTCATTTTTTTTTTTTTAAAGCTGCTACTACACCACCCCAGAGAGAAAAAGTCCAACCGACAGTAGCTCCCTGTTCTGTCCAAGGGTCTGCTATAACATATCCTTTCCATTTACTCATACCTCCTGATGTATAAGTCATCTCTCTTTTCTCTCTATGGGTAAATCTAGTAGTTTTTGTTTTTGATTAGAATATTTTCCATGTAAATCCACATTGTAGGAGCAATAGCAGCTATTTAACAGGTTCCTACAGCATTAGGAGGCCAGTATGAGTATGTCATTTTACCACACACCCAATACATGCCCATGGGAAGCGCAAAATTGAAGTTTGGACTTGGAACACTGCTATACCTTATGAGAGGAAAATAGTTCCCTCCCAGCCAAATCCCACGTTCACTTTTGCTATCAACAGAATCAAGTTGATCATAATTTGCTTTCAGATAATATTGGCATTTACTATGCCCTAATTGTTTCCTTATCATGTTATCTTTGCCAGAGGACCTAACAGACAAACACACAAAACCTTTAGTAGCAGGCACGAAAGGCTAACTCACATGCTTTATTGTTACCACACACTTCATCCTTAAGGGAGGAAGTCATAACCCTTAGATGAATAATAAGCAAAACAATCACCAACATCTCGTCATCTCAGTTATTCAAACCCAAAATAAAACCTAATCCTAGTCTTCAACAGCAGAGCTGACTTGGGTGGTTTAGTCCCTCCTCAGGTTACTGTCCAAAATAAAATTAAACCAAAACAACAAACTTGTAACATTTATCTAGCTAAACTGAGAAAGAATATTCTTATAAGATGCTAGTGATATTTCATTAATCCTCTTCAAAATATGTATTCTTCAGCCTATTGCAAAAAATGTTTGTCAATCCTTTCGTGCAACCACGTGTTGGTTATGATACTCAGTTCAGTCCATGTATTGTTCTGGATTCTTCATTGTAGGTGCAACATCAAATTTTAGACACATAATGCACCTTGCACAATACATGGCTGCTACTGTAGTGAATCCTTGTGTAAAATATATTTTCTCTGCTGTCTATGTCATAGTATTTGCATGGTCTAAGCCACTGAGTTTTAACAATAATATGAAAACAAGATCTTGGAAATACCGGCCTGTCTGTCGGTGTATGTACCCACAGACCATGTGTTCTGTCCTTACAATTCTTCCATTTCCATCTTTCCTTATTATCTGCTTTTATGCTTCCTTTAAAGCCTCTTCAGATGTAACTACATCTGGTATTTGTAAATTCAGAAATTTGGATTCAAAAAGTTTGGTGATATTCTCTGCACTCCCCCAGAAATAATATCTAGGAGAGTGAGAGTAAACCACATCAAATTGATTCACTACAGAGTAGCCAGTCCCTACCTCTCCGGACTCCAAACGCATAGATTAGCCTAATAAACAATATTAGGATTTAACAAAGGTGTTACAAAATGTCCGAGCTAGGTTTAGTGTACTGTACATAGAGATAACTTCACCACAATCATGCAAGAGCCACAGGGTTAATAACACATGCTGCTATATAGATGTAGGATTTTTTTTCTTTTCTTGTAGAAGCACTGAGTGTACTTCATGTGGGACATGTACAGTTAGTGAATGTAACAACACATCGTCAGCCAAGGGCGTAGATTTGCGTGGGAACCGAAGGACGTGTCCACACCAATGTCAGATTACGACTGAAATGTCCCCACCAATATTCAGGTTGAAGTGGGCACTGGCGCCTTAATGCAGGGGCTTACCTGGGCTTCAGCCCAGGGGCCTCGAGCAATGAGGGGCCTCCTAATAATAATAATGATAATCAATAATAATAAACGGCGTGTCCGTATTCGCGGCGTCATTATACTCTGGAGCTAGCCTAAATAATTGAGCACATCGTACTGCTCTTACATCCATGCAGAGGCCCCATTTGTCTTCTCCAATTCTGAAGTGCGTCCAAATTCATCCATTCTTCTCTGTTGAACTCCTCGAGTAGGCTACTCATCACACATGTGTCACATGAAAGAGCCTTTTCTCAGCTTTTAAACGGTGCTATAGCCACTATTTGCTGTGATAAACAGTTCGCGAGAAAAATTAACTTCAAGAGATTTAATAATTATTCTCTGTGCCCATCTCCACATCCATTCGTCTCGGTGGAATATCGTAGGCCTACACACTCTTTACGCAACACATGACAACCCATATATCAGAATAAACAGCAGACCTTACCGAACACAAAGGTGTAAAGCATTCCCGTGTATAGTTAGCTGTTCCAGAGTAATCCGGTTTTGAAATAAATTGTAGAAAAATTCAACATGGTCTTTCGGCTTTAAGCATTTCGTAAAACTGAGCTGTGCTTACATCGCCTAGATATCTGTAAATAGGCCTATTAGAGAATATACAGGCAGCTTATGGTTAAGAGTTGTCAATGTAGCCTTAATGATTCTTTTCACAAAATGCTAAGCATGCATGTATTTAAGTTTCTTAAAACTGAGCTGTGCTTAAATGGGTCAAAGCATGATTTCATAACAGACCAAATAGAAAATAAATGTTAAATATAGCCTACATATGTATACATATTAAAATCAGATTATGTGCTACACAGTATAGATCAAGTTGGACAGTAGCACATTTTAATCATGGGTAGTTGGACAGTAGCACATTTTAATCATTTTATATATCTATAGTGGCTGGTGAAAGAGTTGAGTGGCTTTTCCTTTTTTTTTTTTTCGGGGGAATTAGTGGGTAGTGTCCCCACCAAAGCTCAGACCAAACCTACGCCCTTGTCGTCAGCACAGCTAACACTTCACTTGCAGCTGCTGCCACATCATTCCTCTCACTACTGCATCTAATTGCTTAGATAAATAAGCCACTGGTCTGTGCTGACCCCCATGCTGTTGACATAACCCCTGACATGTACCCTGCTTTTTCACATACCAATAAATCATAGTCAACAAGTGAAGTAAGTCATTGTAGGCAAGAGCTGAAACTGAGGCTAATGCATATTTAAAATATGTAAAGGTCTTATCATAATTGTCAGTCCAAGTCACATTGTCAGTCAAGTTTTTTACATGTATTTGCATATGCTTGGAGAGGCTGTGCCTCTCTGTTTAATTTAGGATCCAAACACGGCAGTAGCCAATCATTCCTAGGAAGCAAAACTTTTGCTGCTTTGTCTCGGGTCTGGGACAACAAGCAGTTATTGCTGAGATGTGAGATGCATCTAGGGCCCGACAGCCAGGAGTGAGTATCTGACCCAAGTACTTCACTCTCTCTTGACAGAGTTGCAACTTTTGTTTGGAGACTTTCAGTCTCACACTGGCCAGGAATGTTAATTTTGCCACAGTGTCAATTTGGCACACCTCACTCGACGGACTTGTTAGTAAAACATTATCGACATAGGAGAGGCTTGGTAAGAGCGGAATGAATTTTTAGAGGCAAGACACCAGAGCTTTGTTTGAAACGGACGCTGACTCTGTATCTTTGTGGCAAATGTGTCAAAGTATACATCGTCCTTTGAAAATAAACGCAAATCAAAACTAAAATATGGATCCGCTCTAATTGTGCAGAGAGGGAAAGCTGCTCAAAGATCTGTCTCTGCACAGGGGTGACTTTAACAAAAACACTAAACACAAAAAATTATGTATTTTGTGATGATAATACATAACCCAAGGTGTGTTGGACATGCGTCCAATCTTTGGCATTTACCACACCTCAACTAAATAAAAATCAACATGGGGAGAATAATATTGAGTTTGCAAACAAATATGTTAGACCAGGTGACAGGTCTACTACATCTGCAGAGTAGCTTTACTTGTAATTACGCCGGCTATTTCAACAGTCTTAACTGTATGTCCTAATAGGTACCATTTTCTAAGTATTCCGGATTCGGGGTCTCATGAAAAGATTTCATCACAAAATGCAAGCACTCTGGAGTTTCCTTATCTTCCTGGACTGAGACTGGAGATGTTAATACTATACTAAGCTGTTTGCTAATGGTCCCTTTAAACCAACCCCATTATGTTTGAGTGAAATTATAAGATATAATTTACACAATAAGTCACAGTCCAGTAAATTTTCGGAGCAAACACTGCTGAGGAGGAATGCTGTTTTACTACATGTTCCTTACATTTAACTACCCATGGGTAAGGAACTCTCTCTGATATGAACTGATCTGATACTCCTGTTACATGCACTTTTCCTTGTCATATACTTACACTATCCTTCTTTTCTTTCACACTAATATCTGCTCCTGTCTTGTTCAAAAAGAAAAATATCCCCATTAACAGAAAGAGAGTTGGCTGAGTAGGCTGTGCTGATGCATTCAGAGGGAGTTGAGGAAAACAGTTCAAGTTGTAAATTTAGAAGTGTCACCACAGGGTCTCCTGTTCAGACCTCTCTGTCCTCTTCAGCTTTGTCATGCTGAGACCAGACAGGAGTTTGAGAGCGCTGCTGTGATGGGTGATCCCAGTACTGTTTCTGATTTTCCTTGTGACAGTGACGTGCTAAGTGGCCTTCTCCTCTGGTTAGCCCCACAGCCACATCCATGTTCTTCCTTCAAGCCTTTCATAGTTTTCAGTGTATTAATCAGTTCCTTTAGAGCTGCTGTACTCCAAGTAACAAGTTGGCTCATAACATAGTCCATGATGTCCTCCGTATAGCCTTTGCCTCTCTCTCTCTTCAAAGTCAAAGTCAAAGTCAGCTTTATTGTCAATTTCTTCACATGTTCCAGACATACAAAGAGATCGAAATTACGTTTCTCACTATCCCACGGTGGAGACAAGACATATTTTACCAATTTTAAGTCCACAGACAACTCTTCTGCACAGGTCTATCTTTCCTACTGTTCTTTACCCTACTTTCTTTTACCTTGTCTACCATAGCCCTACATTCATTTTACCTTCTCTACCATAGCCCTACTTTACCTTCTCTACCATAGCCCTACTTTCTTTTCCCTTCTCTACCATATCTACCATTCATTTTGCTTTTCTATGCTCAACACTCCAGATGAATACTTTCTCTACATGTCCCTCAAACACCCTGGATTCTATACTCCTCTAGGAAAGTTAATAGCTTTACTCTTACTGCTCCCCATATCAGTGTCTCCTTGATGTTTTTATTTCCAATTACCTTACGCCTAAAATCAGAGCAAAACAAACAAAATGTGATGACAATCTAGATACCCAATATTCTCAGGCCTATTTTACCAATACGCATAACCAAAATTACTACCTACGCATAGGCAGTAAGGCCACTACCACTATCACTGGCAGGAAATAGTGCACTCTTCCACCTCAGCCTTAGGCAGGAAAACCCTTTACCTCCATCCCAGGTAGGAAAACCCTCTACCTCTATTATAGGTAGGAAAACCCTCCGCCTCACCCTTAGGCAGGAAAACCCTCTACCTCCATCACAGGTAGGAAAACCGTGTACACAACCACTACTCCTCTCATGGGTAGGACAGGCCTTCCCTATTTTACCAGCTTAAAAAGTGTAAAATCAGGGACTCACCAAGTTGTCTGTGACCACCAAATCCAGTCATTACCGTATCCGAGACACAGGAGGATTCCCTCTGGCCAGGCTGGGTGCCGCAGAGCAGTGTTTGTTGCCAATGACGGCCTTCTCCCAAGATCACAAAGAGATCTCCCTCCAGTCGACATGGTTGGGTTCCTGCGCCTTTGGTCCTCCTCACTGTGCCTCATAGATAGGTAATCCCATCCTCGTCGCCATTAATGTGGTCAAAATTACTCCAAGACAACTGGTGTGAGACTGCAGCTTTATTCACGACGTCGGGAGCATGTTACCCACATGAAATGTCAAAGTAACAAGCCCACACATCTGTGGGTGAAGCCAACTCTTATACCTTACCCCACATCCATGGAAAATCACAAGTTGTCACCCTCCATTAATCACTTAACCATCTGGTATTTTAACAGAGATAAGAAATGTTTACGACCCCCCATCCTGAGGGTTACCCACAGTGAAATGTTTACAACCCCCCATCCTAGTTCGGTGACACAGGGGTTAATTTAACTAAACATTCCCACATAGGAGTTTCAGAAAACACAAGGGTCAGAGTAAGGTATACTAAACATTCAATGAGAAAAATAAAAAATTATCCCACAGAAGATCCAAGGCTTTCTTAGTGTTGGGACACCATAACTTCTTTGTCTGACAGCGTCAGCTTCTCCGTCAGGCATGACAGTTGACTTGAATGAGACTCGCTGTCTACTCTCAACTGTCTGATCTCCTCTGGAATCAGGGAGAGCTGTTTGATGAATTCCTCCCTTTCTCTTCTCAGTTCTTTGATTTCCTTTTTCAGCGCCACCATATCTTTTCCATAATCATCATCTTTGTCAGTTTTATGTATGTATTTACTTGGGGTTGATGCCAGGCAATTCATGGTCTCTCTCAGTTGCACAAGCTCTACCTCCAACCTTGAAAACTGATCCCTCATACTGGCAAGAGAATTGTGGAGAGAAGAGATCTCTGTAAAATTATAATGTTCTGTGTCCTCGGTAGAGAGCTCCTCAGAAAGGTTGCTTTGTAGTTGTTCCCTTTGGTTTGCACCCAGTGTGTCCGTTTTCTTATGTAGCTGAGCTTGAACTTTTATTTGTCTTTTTCAATTTGCTTCAGATTTCCCTCTATTGTTATTGTTCCGGTCTTGTATAAATTTATTGTTGTTGTACTGTCAAAATGTTCATTCTCTGGAATCTGCAATTTCCATCCATTACTAATGCCCTTACGAATGACAGAGGGGTAATGGAGCCTAATTGCAGTGTGCCATGCTTCCAGATCGTTGGAAAAAAATATGAGATTACTGATTCCACCGTTCTTAAAGTGGTCAGCAAAGAGAGTCTGGTCTTTCCCTTAGGTGTTCCTCTTTAAATGTTTTTTTCAGTTGTTCATTTGTTGCTTTTGGAGGATACATAATGGGAATTGGTTTTGTATCTTTTAAAACATTCTTTTTGCAGTTAGGATTCTTTCCGGAATGTTGGGGAGGCTGCTCCTTTGACATGGTTGCTGATTGGCTGTTGCTAATGAATATGTAAATGAGGAGCTGATGTAATAATGGGGGGTCCTTTAACTGATTTAACTGATTTATCTTAGCTTGTTTTAGCCATAGACAGTAAACAATATGGACAGAG
>NW_027468774.1:44760117-44772617 GCF_046254945.1 Alosa pseudoharengus
GGCTGTCGTGGTGCAGTTATGTGTGCTGTGGGAAGCTCCGGGTTGAAAACTGGAGAAATTAGCACAGCACGCAGTTTCTTTTTATGGCAGCTGTGACAAAGCGCTCTCTCGTAGCTTCATTAAGCTTGTTAAACGAATGAGCGAGGCCTACATTAGGTGTGAATAAACATGAAGCCTACATTTAGTTGTATTTAGTTGTGCAAATCACAGGTTTCATAGCCTCTGAGCTGATCGGGAGGAATGTTTTATCAGTAAATAACACTTAGGGCTCTATCTTGCGTCCCAGCGCAATTGACTTTGTATACTCGCGCTTTTGTCTTTCCTATTTTGCAGTCAGCGCATATTGGAATTTTCCCTCCACAGGTACATGCCTGTAAATTAGGGAATTCGATTGCGCCCACGGGGGCGGTTCAGCGAAATGACGGGGCGTGTTCCGGCGCAAACGTTCACTGTTGATATTTTGTTTCAGAATTGTTTCAGAAAACAATTCCGCCACAGACCAGGAACTCCCTGGTCTAAAGTATGTGGCGCAAATGCAGATGCTATTTTAAGGGCGCATGCATGACCACAGGCCTGCATGAATGAATGCGTTGCAAACCAATCTACAAACACCCCCGTGCACAGACGGAAACATTCAAAGCCTTGATAATATTTGTCCATTTCCCGGTTTTGTTCGTGCATTGGTGACCTAAAAATTTAGTAGCCTATATAGTACAACATCTACAAGCAATATCTTTACAACAACAACGCCTAATTATGACCTATTAATTTGGACAACTTTATACAGCCCTATAAAGGCTAAAGTTACCTTTAGTTTTGTTCCAATTTACCGTTGTGTATGGCTTTAAACATTGCGTGCGCTTTAACCTCCTGAGACCCGGGGTATAAATTTAAATGCATTTTTTATTTCTCTCAGTTATTTTGGTTTATTAGGGCTTCATGAGTATACAAAATAAATTTCACCTCTGTACATCAAGTAGTTTTTGAGAAAAGTGATGTCCTCATTTGAGGACATTGGGTCTATTTTACCATAAAACACAACTAAATCGCCATTGTGTAACAAAGTGTAACTCTGTTTATTTCATCAGAATAGAATAGAGTTAAGAGTAAAACAAAAGTATAAAGTGTGTGTGTGTGTGTGTGTGTGTGTGTGTGTGTGTGCGCGTGTGTGTGTGCGCGTGTGTGTGTTTTTTTAAAGTAACAAAAACATAAACAATGAAATTAAACACTAAATTCAACACTAAATGCACACAATTCAAGAATTTCTCAGAATTATGAACAGGCAAGATGGGGGTGGGGTTGTATAAAATGTATTTTACATGTGAAATCTATGAACTAATCATGTTTTAGTACTTGTTGTCTAGCAGATACCAGTGAGAATTGAGTGTGCATAATGCAATTCAGTGAGACAGTTAGAATCATATATGCCTTTCAGCGTGACTTATTTTTGTGGAAAACATGTGCTGGACTGGGCGGCGGTCATATTTTGTACCGCTCTGCGGTACATTTAGTTTAGCTAAATGCAAGTACAATTTACACACACACACAATGAGCCCACAATTTAGTAAAATGAGCACACTATTTATGAAACTGAGCACATAATTTGCTAAATTCAGTGCACATTCTAGTACAATGAGAGCATGATTTAGCAAAATTAGCTATTTTTGTCAAATGAGCTCACAGTTTAGTAAAATGGGTGAACTATTTACTAAAAAGAGTGGACAATTTAGTAAAATGAGCACACTATGTACTAGAATGAGTGCACAACTCAGTAAAATGAGCGCATGATTTAGTAAAACGATATTCATTGGAACATATACTGTAATTTAAAAAAATAAATGTTAAGTTTAGTTGACGAAACTGTGTGAAAACAACAGTGCAAAATGCAAAAAACAATGCAAAATGTGTGAGTGTGTGCATGTGTGTATTGGAAACTGCTAAACTTTTAGAACTAGCACAATAGGTCTATTATGTGGAAGCAAAATGTGTGCTTCTAGATTAAGTCCCGATGTCCACAAATGAGGACATCAAAGATAAAAGCTTCCTGATGTGTTACAATAAAAAATAAATGTGAAAAATGTATGCCATATCATACTAGAACTGTTAATAAGCATGAATAAACAAGTTTCAACCCCATAAATTACAATGGCACTTTGCCATGACGACAGTTGTCATGTGCCCGCTGATATAACATTTAGGTTGATATCGACGCCATCTTGTTTTTTCCCAATATAGTATAATGTGCTTTTATTACCACTAACTGGTGCAAAAAACTGTCATGATATGAGGGCAACAGAAATGTATTCAGAATATTGAAGTAGAAAGTCCTGCAAAGCCTAAATGTTATGTCCTCATACGAGGACGCAGGGTCTCAGGAGGTTAACATCAGCCTAAGCATGATTCCAGCTACGCTAAGGTTTTAAGCACCATAATTTTGCCTACCTTGTTGTAGCCCATCTGAAATAACTCCAATCTTTGTTATGTTCCCTCCATCCTTTCGTTATTTTCAAAAAACGTTTTATATCCATGATGGCCTTGAAGTCTTGAGTTAGTGAATTAGCTTAAATCAGCTTTTATGTGCTGTTAACCAGCAACCATAGATAGTACAAGGAAGCAGCAAGTATGGCTACAATTTCTGTAGTTGCTGCATCCATTCATTGTTATTCTCTCTCCTGCTCAAACAAATGTTGTGCGTGCATTAAGTTGATGATACCGTGTTTACAAACTCTACTTAACAGAAAATATTGTAAATAGCCTACTGTCATGCAGTTAATGGGATACTGTGCAGAGTTGAAAGTTAAGTCAACTTGGAAACTGTTTTATCATTGTTGAGTTGCCTAGGGTAAGGAGCCTTGCTTGGCCGCCTGTGCTGCGCAACGCACACTTCGCTGCTCTCATCTATACATCGTAGTTCCCATTTCTGTAAACCATACATAATTTCAAAGAAAAATATTACCACTCGAGGGAAATCATGGAGTGTGGTGTCCATTAAGATGTGACAAAATAGGCATAAATCTACACATTTTCACGAATCACGGATGTGTTGATGACATAAATTAGGAAATATTAGAGGACTTAAGGAGATGTGATGTTGAATTGCATGCCGATGCCATTTAACCCAAATGCCCCAGCGGCAGCACGGGAGAGTATGTTAGATTACATTGTGAAAGTAATTGTGGTGAATAATTACTTAATATTGATCTTAGCCTGGCGAACTTCAGGAAAAACTCAGGAATCAGGTTTATTCTGTTACAAGCTGAGAGAGAGTACAAAAAGGTCTATGGTCTATGTAGGCCTAGCCCAGGCCTGAAAGGCCTAGGTTGGCCTGTAGCCAACTTATCCTCTCTTCCGCTACATCCTTAGTCCAAGTCTAGAAATCTAAATCTTATTTCAGTTTAGTTACTTTTAAATGCTTTAAACAAAGAACAAAATGGCGCCAAGAACAATCCCACATGATTGGTTCTCCAGTTGGCATCAGACACACCTACTCACACCCACTTCACACCTATCTGAATAGCATGAGGAGAGATATCATATATATATCAGAAATATCACTTATAGAATGTTCCAAACATTCTTACAATCACATCATTAAAATCCTTGTATCTATCAGAATGATACCAAACATGAATACATTTACATTTCATGACACATGGATACATTATATCAAGGTAGCATCCTTTGTCTTGTGTACCTGATAGTCCTTAACCAGCACATTAGCATTCCATTGGGGGAGGGGAGGGTGTCTTTGTTTAAACCAAGGAAGGTTACATGGCTAACTAAAAGCAGTCTTGAAGTTAAATTATTATCCATTTTAACCATAAATTTATTGCTATCAATTCCCCCTTTTCAACTCTGAATGACTTGAATTTTAACATAAGATTCCATAAACATGAGCATTCTTGAACAATTTTACAAATTTTTTTTTTTTTTTTTTTTATTTTTTTTTTATAAAGTCCATAATCAGTCCATAATCAATGTAAGTGTGTGCGTGAGCAAGGAAAGCAGCGTTCAGCATACATCCTTTCTTGCGTTTCTCTTCCGTTGAAGAAGGGTTCTCTTATGAAACTTGAATGTGTCTGCATTGTTTCAGTGTAAGTGTATGCGAGTGCAAAGGGTGTGCATGCAGGCCGCGTTCGGCGTGCACCCTTGTGTCAGTCCAAACAGTCCATGAACAATGGGCCATGAGTGTCTTTGATGATGCGGAGTGCGATGCTGCTTTCGGCACCCCCTTTCGTTGCTTTCAGTCAGTCCAGTTTTGTTGCTTCCAGAGTCATGGCAGTTGGTTCTGCCACAGGTTCCATTGGACCTGTGGTTCCTGAGCCTCGTCCAGTCTCGTCTCATGACATGGCCTGGCTGGCCACTGCTGCTGCTGCTGGCTGTACCTGAGCCCAGGGCAGAG
This sequence comes from Alosa pseudoharengus, assembly GCF_046254945.1. Classification (NCBI taxonomy): domain Eukaryota; kingdom Metazoa; phylum Chordata; class Actinopteri; order Clupeiformes; family Clupeidae; genus Alosa; species Alosa pseudoharengus. The sequence continues at coordinate 44,764,520 of NW_027468774.1, forward strand.
TTGTCTGGTCCATCAATCTCGTCCAGTGGCATGGTCTGATCTCCACGGCTGCTCTGGGTTGTAGCTGGCGTGGTAGCTGAGCCTGGTTGGTGGAGCCATCAGCCATCTTGAAAGGATCTTCTTGAGATGTTTGCGTAGTGGTAGTCGAAGACAAAGGCATGTCACACCTCCCTTTGTCCCTTCTGGCATGAAAGAGATTCTGGAGAGACTGGAGAGTGGTTTCACAACAACTTTGAGAGACATCAGCATGAGTGTAAACAGAGTCAAACAGTGTCTCGTGAATGCAGATTCACAAGTCAACAAAAGTATGCTAATGTATTCAGTTTCTCAATTGGAGACAGTCACACCTATGGGTCTTCTAACATAGCAGGGCTATTTATCTCCAAACAGAGACTACACATTTGCATCTATTGGCAAAGGCCAATATAAAGAAAATAAATAAACTTTTGGTTAAGTTTAGATGTTTAAGAGAAAAAAAATCCACAGACTCACGTGGGTAGGGTACCCCTGCATGTCTTTTAAAGAGATTTTGCATTAGAAGTGAGGGTCAGTAAAACAAAACAGTAGGCATTTAAAAAATGACCATTTGAGCAATAAAACCAATAAACTTAGAAAAGAAAGTATTTCAAGTCAATACCATCTATCTCCCCCTTTTTATAGTTTCTTAACTATAACAAAAAAAATACAAACTAAAAACAAATAAAAGGTAATTTCAAACAGAAAGAAACTCAAGTTGTGGGTATGAATCCATTCAATTGAACATTTGCCCACATCAAACAAGGTGTAAACATGTAGCAAACATTTTCCATTGGCATACAAGCAAAAATAAAAATCTGTCTTAACATGTTAAACCCCAAAAGACAAAATAAAGAAAGACAAATGGTTGAAATCAACAATGGTTTATATCTCCCCAGTGAAGTTCCTTTGTGTCCATGGGGGAGAAGCTGGGGGTTGGTTATAGAATACAGTGGTGCTAAAACAAAGGCAGTGAGATAAGATAGCAAAAGGTGTGAAAACTTTTGACCCAAGAAAACAGACAAAAGAAAGAACATAATTTCAACAGTTCAAGACTTAAAATAAAGTAGGCCTAAAACATCATAAACAGCAATCCATTTCAGCTGGGAAATAAAAGTTACAGGAAAAGAAAAGGTACTTGATACTAAGTCCTTGATCCTGCTAAGATTATAAACTTGCAACAATTCCTCACCCATACATTTCAAAACAGAAGGACTTTAAACAAAAAAAAATGGAAACAAACACATATAAAGAAATAAACAAATTTCACACACACAGGGCCGGCCCACACGCGCATTCATTCATACTGGACACACACAGCTCCATGGAGCTGGAGGACAACTTAAATGGCTGCAGGAAGAATTTCCTGCTTAAAAAAACAAAAGAAGTTTAGTCAAGCCTTTTCAGTTAGCTCATATTAGCTCAAAGACAAAGACAGCTAGACGCCCCTAGCGGCAGCTAGTTAGCTCAGGCGTACTTAAAAGAGGCCTAACCATGCTCTCTTGAGCTTAGGCCTATGCTGTTTGAGCTTATGCTGTTTTCACACTTGAAAAAGATTACGACATGAATCCTGGATTCATCATCTGAGTGTAGATGTAGCCTAAAACAAAACACCACATCTACTCAAAAACAAAACAAGACTAGTGTTAGCTTAACACTTTGGATTCTAGCCGCTCATACGCTCTTGGTGATAAAAACAAAAAACAGCAGCGCCAAGTTCTGTCTAATATTCTGTTTTGGTAGTGAAGGAATAACAATGTTCTGTAAACAAAGAGGGGCATAAGCTACGTAACTTCTTAGGACCTGGCGTCCCTAAAACAGCGAAAAATAGATCGCCCACGAACCACCGTGTTTAATACTGAGCTGCCTAGCACACTCGCTAATCTATTTACTCTTTATATCCAATAAAGAGGCTCCCTTATCTGGATTGGGCTTCATAGAAGCCAATGTCATCCAACACATATGAGGCCATTTACAAAATATGGAGGAATTCGTCTTGTGCGACGTTTTGCCAAAATCGGGGAAGCACAAATTTATGTCCACTATTAAATTACGGTTTTGCCAAAATATTGCCAAAATCGGGGAAGCACAATTTTGTGTCCACTATTAAGTTACGGTTTTGCCAAAATGTCTACTCACTCAGAATGCCTTTTCCGATATCTTAACGCCCGTCCCAAACTATGGTTAGCAGGAACCGCCCGGGTTTACAGATCCACCTTCGTTCATCACCAAAGAAGAAATGCAGATAAAAAGCGTCCTTACTTGGGAGCTGTCACCAGAGCGATGAGAAAAAGAAAAAGAAAAAAAAAAACATTGCGGCATCTTAGAATCAGCGACAAAAGTATATTATCTCGGTGGAACCTCCATGAAAGTAATTGTGGTGAATAATTACTTAATATGGATCTTAGACTGGCGAACTTCAGGAAAAACTCAGGAATCAGGTTTATTCTGTTACAAGCTGAGAGAGAGTACAAAAAGGTCTATGGTCTATGTAGGCCTAGCCCAGGCCTGAAAGGCCTAGGTTGGCCTGTAGCCAACTTATCCTCTCTTCCGCTACATCCTTAGTCCAAGTCTAGAAATCTAAATCTCATTTCAGTTTAGTTACTTTTAAATGCTTTAAACAAAGAACAAAATGGCGCCAAGAACAATCCCACATGATTGGTTCTCCAGTTGGCATCAGACACACCTACTCACACCCACTTCACACCTATCTGAATAGCATGAGGAGAGATATCATATATATATCAGAAATATCACTTATAGAATGTTCCAAACATTCTCACAATCACATCATTAAAATCCTTGTATCTATCAGAATGATACCAAACATGAATACATTTACATTTCATGACACATGGATACATTATATCAAGGTAGCATCCTTTGTCTTGTGTACCTGATAGTCCTTAACCAGCACATTAGCATTCCATTGGGGGAGGGGAGGGTGTCTTTGTTTAAACCAAGGAAGGTTACATGGCTAACTAAAAGCAGTCTTGAAGTTAAATTATTATCCATTTTAACCATAAATTTATTGCTATCAATTGTACATTGCAAAAATATCACCATGCATTCATAACCTCGTGATTCAGTGAGAGTGATCCCAAAACATCGGAAAGTATGTCTTTGTGACAATTCTGCATTACATTTTGTCAAGAGGAAAAATCAATAGCTAACTGTTCCCAACTGAACAGTGATTATAGCGCTGTGAACGCTCCTGGCTGCACCTGGCAAATAGCCACCATAATAGCAATCAGCTATGGAACAAGCGTGCCTGTTGTTAAAGGGAATGTGAGATGACGCTCTGATTGGTTTATTGCACGTTACGCCCAAACCACACCCATGATTAATGTAGCTACTTCAGACCACCCCATTTTAGATTTGCGTCTGGCGCAACAGTCAATTATCCTGCCGGGAGATCCGCCCACAAAGTCACTTTCGTTTTGCGCAAAAACACTTCCGTTTCAGACCATTAAAATAGAGCCCTTAAGCTGGTAATGTTGGAAATTGAACCAATCAAGGATCTTTGATTGAACGTTCTAAAGAACATCTGGGTTCATTGAATTCAACAGGGAATTTTAGAACCTTACATTGTTGCGGAACAGAATCTTCTGTTAGAATGTTCAAAACTCCCCTGCTGAAGGGTTTTATTCTGGTGCAGAAAGGAGAGGAACTCTTTGCGGTGGTTCGTGTGAACTAGACCAGTCTGAGCATCTCCTCAGGAGGAAGCGAGTTGGCGTCAGCGACTGACGTGGGCACCCTTGGCTCTGCACTTTGGGTAGCTACACTCTCTTTGCAGCCAAGCCTCCTGTGATATCATGCAGCTGAATAATGTATATTCATCGATGCCAGTAAGTTCATAGCAGCTTAGATGGGACAAGTTTATTTGTCCTAAAACATTTAGTTACTCCACTTCCTTTTCTAGATTTTTCATTCATTATCTCTTGATTGACTCCTCATATTAAGATGCAAAAAGCCATTTAGTGAGTAAGTAAATAAGTCTTTAATTGATATAGTGCAATGTTTATGCACAAAGTGCAACCCAAAGCACTCCACACACAGACATTAAGACAGAAACAAGCAAATTAACAAATAATTAAAAGCTTAAAAAGAAAAAGAAAAAAATAGATACCGATGACCTTCTTTCTCTCACCCCAGTTTTTAATCTAACACCACATGCTGCCTCTGCTGTGGATATGAGGGATTTATGGGGCATTTGGGAGATAAGGAGAAGGCTGTGGTCGCGGTGGTTGCTGTAGTGGTAGTGGTGGTTGTTGTTTTTCCATCATCTTCTCCAAGCAGATGAGAGAGTTGGAGTGGAGCTGTAGCAGATTCTGCTTCAGCTGTTGTTGCTGCTGTGGTCTTCTCTGTGGTCCAGGGGCAGCTGCTTTGCTGTTGTTGCTGCTGCTGCTGCTGCTGTTGCTGGTGCGTGCCTCCTGCTGTTTGACCTCAGGCAACTCTCCTCACAAGTAGCCACAGGGCACCCAGCCCCTTCCTGCCAGCTGATTGCGTGAGAACCTTGTGTGTGTGTGTGTGTGTGTGTGTGTGTGTGTGTGTGTGTGTGTGTCTGAGCTACTGCTGAGAGAATGAGCATTCAAGTGGTCACTGTGTGTGTGTGTGTGTGTGTGTGTGTGTGTGTGTGTGTACATGCCTGTGTGAGACTGTGTGTGTGAGAGAGAGAAAGAGAAAGAGAGTTGGTGATGACGCAAACACACGCGCACACACACACACACACACACACACAAACACACACACACATACACATTCGCACGCGCATATACACACACACACTCACACACACACACCCGCACACACACACACAGTGCATTGTTCTTTCACACTTAGCTGTTGTTATTTCAACAGAAGTGTAAGCCTAACTGATCTTTAGAGTACTCCGCTGCACTACTTGCATGTGCATCATGTGCTTGCGCTTGACTGCGTGCGAGTGAGAGAGAGCGAAAGAGAGACAGAGAGAGGGAGCGAGAGAGAGGGGGATGGGGAGAGAGAGGGGGGAGAGAGAGGGGGGAGAGGGAGGGAGAGAGGGAGAGAGAGAGAAGGGCTGAGAGTTTTTACACTGCAGCTCATTTTATGCTACATAGCTGCAAATTTAATCCTCCTCCTTGCTCTCTGAGTGAGGGATTTGCATATATCCAATTAAAGCCCCCAACACGACACATCCGGTCGATCCACACACCCTGCTAAACACAAAAGCACTCTCCATGTTTATTGGAGACAACCCCCCCCCACTGTTTGTTTCTGAGAGGCCATTTCTGCACCCTCCCGTTGTCGGAACTGGTTTCTATGCGAGAGTGTTTGGGTAAATAGATCTGACGAGATCTTTGGGCTATCTTGGTATCAGGCACTGCGAGACATGCTAAGGGGAGGCAGAGGCGGTGCGAGTCCACAGATAAGAGCTTGGCGCTGGGGAGAGCTCACTTGAGAGAGCCCCTGAAGGCTGGGCCGGATCCACCATCAGCTGCGCTTTGATGTGTGTCTGCTGTTTTTTTATCTCGCCCTGTCGGGCCTGGCTGGCTGGTCCATCTGTTTCATGAAAATGAAATGAGGTTTACCTTCCACAACCCTTGCTGGCCTTACACGGCTCCGTGCATACAGACAGGCATGCACACTCTCACACAGAGAGTAGTATGTGATCATCACAACGCACTGAAACACCTGGACACCTCAATACTCAGTCTCTCACACTTTCTATCTCTCTCCCATACACTCTCACACACACACACACACACACACATCCACCCACACACACGTACACATCACATACTGACACACCAGTGCACCTGCAGAACACACACACACACATACAAACAAACACACACACTCTACAGCAGTACAGCACATGGTCACAGACACTGACACACTGGTGTGGTCAAAAATCTCCAGGCACACACACTCAGGTGTGTGAAAACACTGCAGGTTTATTCATCACGAAAGGGGCAAGTTACCAGCAACAGCACGTTCCAGTACCAAACCCAAAGTTCTGTAGGGCGAGGCCCCATCTTATACATGTTAGTTACATCGTAGTAATACAAATCACATGAGTCCTTCTCACTTGAGCATACAATGGTCTTTTCTAAAACTCCTCATACATACAGAAATGCAACAATACATGGACACTTCTTGGACATAGCATGTGATCCTCACGCCAAGTCATGTGGTTACTCCAAGGAAGTAAGATAATAGGTAAATACAATACATACATCCATCCTACAGCATTTTCTTGTCATAGTATGCTCCCCCTCAGGATATTCCTAATATTACTGCAGAATACCCTTAACTTGTGACAAAAAGGGTCACATGACCTTTATTAGAAAGTCTTGACATCGAGAAAGCAAAGTTGATGCATAGAATTGAATGTACAGAAAAGTATACACATATGAAAATGTAATGTTAATCACCACTCTGTAATAATATTTTGTTAGTGATCCAAAAGTTCTACCACACTGGTATACCTGTAGCTTCTCTCTCTCTCTCTCTCTCTCTCTTTCTCACACACACACACACACACACACACACACACAGTCACTAATCGCTGGTGAAATAAGCTTTGTCATCTACAGTTGGCCCAGTGTGTGTGTGTGTGTGCACGTCGTCACACACTGGGTCAGTGAAGCGTGAAATGAAACCGAGCCGGCGAGCTGTTTAATTCTGCGGGCGACCCTCCCCACCACTCCCTCACAGAGGCCCCCGGGGAGGTTCAGCAACACCAGCTCAGCTCAGGCTCCAACACAGAGCAGCACTGAGCAGGCACACAGACAGCTCTCTGGGTTGGGAAACCCATTAGTTCAGCAGCGAGCTGTCAACCTCATGTTAGCAAATGGGGAAAGTCTCAGATTGTGTGTGTGTGTGTGTGTTTGTGTGTTTGTGTGTGTGTGTGTGTGAGTGTGTGTGTGTTTGTGTCCACCCTGAGCTGTTTAGGTGCGTCTAGGCCTCCAGGGCAGTGAATGGTTCTTTTAGAGAGTGATCCTCTCAGGTGCCCAGTGCCCTCCCCTCACACCTGGCATACGAGGCTGCCTCAGGAGACTTGGGCACACACACACTACACTCCTCGGGCCCTCCCTACAGACTGCACTGATAGCTCACTGTGTGTGTGTGTGTGTGTGTGTGTGTGTGTGTGTGTGTGTGTGTGTGTGTGTGTGTGTGTGTGTGTGTGTGTGTGTGTGTGTGCATGTGTGTGTGTGTGTGTGTGCATGTGTGTGTGTGTTCCCTTCAAATATATGTGTGTTCTTCTGTGGGCAGCTGTGCTTGTGCTTGCACTTGATCTGTACAATCTCATAGATGTTTGCTGAGCCTATCTGTTGAGGTGTTACTAGCAGCACTGTGTACACTGTGAAGAGCGACTGGACTGGCCAACTCTCCTGACATCTATTTACTCATATGTCCAAATGACAGAAATACTAATGTCACTGTTTATATTACTAACACATCTATGGCAAGACTACATCAGCAACATCTGACTCCAGCATCTGCTGCAGCTGTTAGCATCACTGAAACTCAACACACCACTGAGCAGTCTCCTGGAAGCTACAAATGAGCTCGGGTGTGTGTGTTTGTGTGTCTGTTCTTCCACTCACACTCGCCTACACACACAGCTAGGAGAAGCAGAAGAGACAAAAACCTATTAGGGCTGCATGCACGCAGCCACTCAGGTCATGGACAGCACACGTACGGTGTGCTTAATGCACATGAATGGAGCCTTTCACCCTCACAAAGGCAGATACTGAATGCTCTGTAGGCAGTAAGCTCCCAAGGTGACCACTGAATTGAATCAGCCACCACACAGCTGCTGTGGATGGACCTGCACTAATTCAGCTCTCGCTGTCCATGGTGCTGAAGCTGGGAGTGCCTGCCCTGGACTCAAGCTGATGGATACTGTACCTCTGCATCTCAGTGGACCACAGCTCAGCTGAGTGAAAGTTCACAGTTCACACGCACCGCATATCATTTCCATTTGGTGCAGAGGGAGGGAAAGATTAAAACATTGAAACATTCTGCCTAGTGTGAAAGGGAGCACGCAACCTCATTAGTTGTACAAACAGAGACACAGGAAAGTAATATAATCAGTTTA
>NW_027468774.1:44777617-45025117 GCF_046254945.1 Alosa pseudoharengus
GAGTTAATGAGAAAATAACAGAAAGAGCCGGCGCTTCAGCTCAGTCTGCGTAGGAAGTCACTGATAAGCAAAGGTCACGGTTGACACTGACAATCTCTCGGATTGACTCAATTTAGAACGAGTCACATGCAGATGAAGACTTCTGCAGCACGCGCACGACCAACGCAAGTCAGAGAACACAACGCGCCATCTGGCATTTTTTCCAGTCGCCACTGATGTCAACAAAGTTGCCTTGTTGTCTTTTGTTTGTTGACGTCAACAGAGTTGCCTTGGTGTTTGTTTGTTGATGTCACCAGAGTTGCGTTGTTGTCTATTGTTTGTTGACGTCAACAGTGTTGCCTTGTTTCTATTGATTGTTGACGTCAACAGTGTTGCCTTGTTTCTATTGATTGTTGACGTCAACAGTGTTGCCTTGTTGTCTATTGATTGTTGTTATTTGTGCACCCTAAAGCCCACACGCCGGACAACTCGTTCATGGGCTTCGTGGCAGAGGAGCTGAACGAGACAGAGCGGGGGAGTATCCAGAGGAACAAGGTGGCCACTATGGCCGTGGTGTACGGCAAAGAGGTCAGCATGTGGAAGGCAAGTCTGCTGAGTAACTGTAACCATGTGGAAGGCAAGTCTGCTGAGTAACTGTAACCATGTGGAAGGCAAGTCTGCTGAGTAACTGTAACCATAACTGTGACCCAAAGTGCTTCACAGTTGAGGCAGGCAAACTAAAATGATGCAAAATACAAAAATACATGGAGAGCCTAACATGTGTGAGTGTACCCCCCAGTGGTATAAGGAATGTGTCATCTTATTCGGTGTATAAATAAAACAAATAATGAATGAGTCTCCCAATGTCAGCACAATATATGCACCATCAGCAGTGCACGCAGGTGGTCACGCTCTTGAATGGTCCTTTACATGATCATCCACAGGATGTCATTAGCCAAGTAGCAAATACTGCAACTCCCAGCTTCATCCAGTTAAGTCCACATTTCCACTGACTCTGCCTCCAGTCCGTACACAAAATCCAAAGCTCTGCCTATTTGTCGAATTTGTAGAATTCAGCTCAAGTAGGTTTTGATGGTGAAAAAGAGATTACCTTCCAAAAGATGATGGCCAAGCTATCACACCCAGTCGCATGAGTTTCCATCAAGAATTTCACTGTGACAGGTATTACATTTCAATATTGCACCTCTGTACACACACACATACACACACACACACACACACACACACACACACACACACACACACACACATATGGACATACACACACATATGGACATACAGTATATACACACACATACACATACAGTAGACACATGTCACCTCTCTAAAAAAGGAGCTACACCCTAAACGCTAGCATTGATGTTGACAGAGGCAAAGGGGAAGTGGTCGCAGGCTGAGGCTCGGGTGGAGGATGAGCAGATTGCCTCCTGGGGGCTTGTCAGGCTCACTGATAGTCTGGCAATTTGGGTGGCGGCGCAAGATAGCACTCAGGGTGTGTATTGCAAATAATGTTACCTGTCAGCCTATGACAAATGGAAAGAGAGCGGGGCTTTAGCCACAGTGAGCTGTGCAGTCTTCACACTGGGAGCCAAGATGGATTCCTCCACCTGTCAACAGGGGATGTCAATCATCTGGGGGTTTATGTGAGACAAAGCCACCAGAGGGGTCTGGGATTGATTGTATTGTTTGTGTGTGCATTCATGTCTGTGTGTTTGTGTGTGTGTGTTTGTGTATATGTGGATCTTGGTTCTCTCCCTCTCTCTCTCTCTTTCTCTGTCTCTGCATACTCTCTCCATCTCTGTATGTTCACATTTGCCCTCAGAGTAACGGGACGTCTCTGTGTCTTTGATGAGCACTTCTGGCTCCCTGCTTTTCGTCTGTCTCTCTTTGTTCTCCTCCTCCCACACCTTGGTGCTTTGTCAACTCCCCGACTCAGTGAATAGTTTCAGGCACTGCTTAGCAGTTTGTGAATTTGAAGGATTGCCATGGCAATCCTCTAGCACTCACATCCACAACACACAGACACACACGCACACACACACACACACACACACACACACACACACACACACACACACACACACACACACACACACACACACACACACACACACACACACACACACACGCACATACACACTCATACATATACATACATACATACATACACACACACACAAACACACACGCACACGCGCACACACACACACACACACACACACACAGACATGCTCACACACACACACACACAGACACGCTCACACACACACCACATCAGTTCTCCTGTCCTCTGGAGTCAAAGCCATCCTCAGGTGATTCCTCACTATGCAAAGCTCCTCTTATCTTAAGACAGGCAAAAGACTAATTATCTTTTCTTCTTTGTTTGTTTTCCCTCTCCGGTCTCTTTTATCTCACCCATTTGGACTATCCACAGCTGCGGGTATGTACATCTGATCTCCTCATTTTATTACATTTATTAATGTTCGCCTGCTGCCTGAACTCCCCTAACAAATGAGGTTTTTACTTAAAATTAACTTCTTAATACAATGGTGGTGGACCTTTAAGAAACCCCTTTCCTTGTGAATCATTTAAAATCTTTAATGAAGGACCAGCACACCAAAGAACGCAACTAATTTTAAAATGAGGTTTCATAGAATTCTCACCTCAAAGGTTTTAAAAATCCTTTCTTTTTTTTCCAATTAGGAATGAAAAAAGAAAGGTGTCAGAAAGATACTCTCATCCATTTGCTGTGGAGGAAACAGAGCATAGGCAGTATTTAAAAGCCCTTTTACACAGTTCTCCTTATTGATGATGAGCTGCCGTGGGGCTCAACCTTTAGCAGATTAATGGCTCTTGGATATCTCCGAACACTCAAATGTGATGAATCACCCAACGAGTCACATAAATTATTTACTGACTAACGATCTAAATTAGTAAATTATTTATCATCTTCTTTAAGGAGTATATACTCTACCAAATGAGTATTTGACTGTCATTTCAGAGGACAGACTGTAGTCTCAGCATTGTTTTTTGTATTGGGTACAGTATCTCAACCCGTGTTGTTTTTTGGCAGTAGCCAAAACAAATCCAGCCCACTTACCTTCACAATTTAGATTTGGCCAGGGTCATTGAGTTCATGGCTACCAGATTTGTATCTGATCAGCATTCCAATTTGTTTTCGTTGCTGTGAACAAGCTGGGGTCATTGTATGAACTCATGCATGACTCTGTTAATCTTAACCCTAATGTTCTACTCTGACTAGCGTGAGCCCCACTAGCCTGGCTCCGCCCTCCTACCTACTTCCGCTCAATTTTCATTTCCCTTCAGTATGTCATCTGGGTCTGTGGGTTTTCTCCTGCAAAAATCTGCAGGTCCAATCAGCGAACAGAGGGAGTGGCTGAGAACGATGCCGTTTGTCACAACGTCACAACCAAACGTTAGTGATTGGTTATGGCAGATCTAGAGTGGCTCTGGGCAGATCCAATAGTTTTAAACTTCAACAGAGTACTCGCCTTCAAGGAAGTTAATGCTTGGCAATGGAAAGTGGCCAGACTCTCTGTACATTATGAAATGTACGAGAGTCTGGTAGGACCAGGCTAAGCCCCCACTACCCTCAGCATCAATGTTTGCTCTTTATTATTTATTTCCCCACATTTCTTTCACTGTGCACAAAAGAAACTCATCTAACAGGCTATTGATATTCAGAGAGAGAGACAGACCTGTGTTAGAAGTCATCGACAGCTCCTTTTAAGCCACTTATTGGAAAGGTAAATTGCTAAGAGAGCTCCCTGATAGCCTGCTGCTCGACACAGCCGCCCCCAGAGTACGGGGAACTAAGGAGTTTGTCACGGTAGTCATCTTTGTGCAGTTTTTAAAGAGTTGGGAGTTCACAGAGAGAGAGGTCTAATATACAGAAGGAGTCGTCTCCACCCTCCAACTTTCATCAAGTCGTGCGTCAATGGCAGCTCTGGCCTAAAGACTACGTATTCTGTGGAACATAAGTGAACATAATCCTTGTGGTTGCTCAGTGGGTCATAGTGAAGTATCACTAAGGTGGTTGTGGTGCCCCTTGATGTGTGTAGGTTTGGCCACAGTGGGAAGTCCCCAAAAACACAAAGGAATGAAACATCTTGTCCCATGTATACTGTAGATAGACCCTTTCAATCTGTTCCTAGAGGGTTTCCAGTTCAAACATTCAAAACCAACGCAGACTTTTAAACAAAAATTATTTGGACTTCACCATAATGCTCCACATCAGATGAAGGCATAATGCCGAAACGTTGGTAAAATTAAACTTGAAGCACAGATAGTTCTGAGTGTTTTCTTGACTCAACGCATCTCTGCCTGGCAGGGAAAGGACAACTTCCTGGCCATCCTGAACCGCTACATGGAGATCCACGGCACTGTCTACTACGAGTCACAGCGCCCCCCGGAGGTGCCGGCCTTCGTCAAGAACCACGGCCTGCTGCCCCAGCATGAGCTCCAGCAGCTCCTGCGCAAAGCCAAGGTGTCTGCTCCCTCTCACAGGGCTTTCAGCCTCGCCAGCTGAGGCCATATAGAGACCAAGAATGGAAATAATGTGTATGTGTTTGCGTGTGCGTGCGTGTACGTGCGTGCATGTGTGTGTGTGTGCATGAGCATGCATGTGTGTATTATTACCAGGTTTTTAAATGTATATATCTTTTTTATTACGTGCAGAGTGATGTGGTTACTACTGAGTGTGCGTATACATTCTGCGTGTGCTTTGATTACCCTGAGCTTGAGTAGCTTCATGTCTTGTCCTGATCATTTTCTCCATCTCCTTCCAGCTCTTCATTGGCTTTGGCTTCCCTTACGAAGGGCCAGCCCCTCTGGAGGCGATAGCCAATGGCTGCATTTTCCTCCAGCCCAGATTCCAGCCCCCGCACAGCTCCCTCAACCACGAGTTCTTCAGAGGCAAGCCCACATCAAGAGAGGTGAGCTCCCCGCACAGCACTTTTATGTGCTGCCGTCATTTCCCAACTATTGCAAAGTATAGTATATATAAGCTTTTGATCCCGTGAGGGAAATTTCGTCTCTGCATTTATCCCAATCCGTGATTAGTGACACACAGCACACAGTGTACACACAGTGAGATGAAGCACACACTAATCCCGGCGCAGTGAGCTGCCTGCATCAACAGCGGCGCTCGGGGAGCAGTGAGGGGTTAGGTGCCTTGCTCAAGGGCACTTCAGCCGTGCCTACTGGTCGGGGTTCGAACCGGCAACCCTCCGGTTACAAGTCCGAAGTGCTAACCAGTAGGCCACGGCTGCCCTGGCTGCCCCAAGTTTCTTCAGCTATGAGGTTAATACACGGGGGCAGTTAATATGGTTTTAATATGGTTTTGTTTCTTTTAACTTGCATAAAAAACTGTCCTGCGGCTAATACACAAGAAATTACGTACTGTAATGTTATCGTATGGCGCTAAGCTTCTGTTGTGCAACTGTGTTTCTGCATGGCAGCCATACTCAGACATTTGATTCCTCTGGTATCTCATTCCTCTGAGAATGTCTGGTGTTAGCCAGACTAGTCATTTGCACTAATTTACAACAAATGAGGTTGTGGTAAGTCACAAAGAGTTCAGACTGTCTCACATTTTCTTTATACTGTTTTGTATTGGCTCGCATTATATTTAATTGGCTTTGTACTTTATTTAACTGACCTAGTTTTTGATGTTTTGAAACGTTTTAGTTTAATATAATGCTGGCTCTGCACCCTCAAATAATTGTAACCCTGAAATGTGTTGATTAAGTAAACGTCATTATTTGATTTACTTCTCTGAAGTAATTTATTTAGCAGTTTACAGCAAATGAGTCTCAATGAGATATAGATAAGTCACAAAGCGTTCAGATTTTCTTCATACTGTAATTCACTGGCTTCGTATTGCACAATGGCATATAATAGAATCTGCAGATGTCATATTGATATTGACAGTGGTCCTAAACGTTCTATTCTTTCTTTGCCAGGTCTCTTCCCAGCACCCCTATGCAGAGCAGTACATCGGGAGGCCCCACGTTGTGACGGTGGACTTCAACAACTCTCAGGAGTTTGAAGCAGCCATCCAGGAGATTATGAGAACCAAGGTAATCTACCAGTGCCATGAAGCCTTCAAAAACTATCTTTAAATGTTTGTTCATTAAAGCCGTAGTGATATCATTGGATCCCGCTAGAGTCATTCATACAGTCCCAAATGACACTACTGGACTTGGTGACAAAGGTATATGCCAGGCGATATCACCATGACATTACGCTGCTGAAACAAGCCTGTGGTAGTTCATCCACCTAGCCTTCCATGTGATGAAAGTCGCCACGGCAGCATTCTGTTTGTATGTGCAGATAATGGTCTGTGTATGGATCGGATGTAAAAATTCCAGTGGCGGTAAGGGCACCACAACCAAGTTTGGATCAAATTCTCCTGTAGTTGTGTCTTGTTATTTCCCTGCCTTCCCTCAGGCTGTCTCAAAAACATGTCAAATATACACCTGGCTCTGTGACAGACAGGCAAGTAACTGAAGCGTTGCGTTCCTGGAGTGTAAAATAGTTTTAGAAGATTGGTCTATTTTTTTTTTTTATGAATACGCCGCTATCACATCTGGTATACCTGTAGCTAGTTCCGTTGATAGCGGGAGCTAATTGTTGCAGGTCATGCTCCATGAAAGGAACGCTTCAGTTACTGGTGTAGCCTGGCTGTGGGACTTCTCAGGAGGAGATACAGTAGTCTTATCTCTCCCCGCTGCAGATTTCAGCGGTCTGCATAAGTGAATTGTTTTTGAAATGAAGATACAGCAGCAGCAAAGCCTGAGCACACACACACCTGCGCTGGGCTTGGGATGGGCAGCCTCAACATGCGCGCACACACACACACACCACACACACACACACACACACACACACACACATACACACCTGCGCTCTTCTGGGCTGGGCAGCCTTAACACACACACCACACACACACACACACACCTGCGGTCTTCGGGGCTGGGCAGCCTTAACACACACACGCACACACACAGACTTGCACTGGGCTGAGCAGCCTGAACACACACACACACACCTGTACTGTGCTGGGCTGGGCTAGGCTCACCAATGTGCCAGCCTTCCAGAGGTGCCCCTGCCTACTCCACCTGATCGATGAACTCTACCTGTGGAGGAGAGTGGTGCGTTAATCACCCGAGCTGGGCTCGATCTGTCGTTAGCATAACAAGCAGGCCAGATCAATCCATTTCCACACTCACTCTCACTCTGTCTCTGTCTCTGTCTCTGTCTCTGTCTCTGTCTCTGTCTCTGTCTCTGTCTCTGTCTCTGTCTCTGTCTCTGTCTCTGTCTCTGTCTCTGTCTCTGTCTCTGTCTCTGTCTCTGTCTCTGTCTCTGTCTCTCTCTCTCTCTCTCTCTCTCTCTCTCTCTCTCTCTCTCTCTCTCTCTCTCTCTCTCTCTCTCTCTCTCTCTCTCTCTCTCTCTCTCTCTCTCTCTCTCTCTCTCTCTCTCTCTCTCTCTCTCTCTCTCTCTCTCAAGAAAGCTTTATTGGCATGAACGTTGCATGAACATTATTGCCAAAGCTCAATTACATGTACACAGAAGAGGTAAAGAGGGAAAAAAAAATGAAAATAAATACATACTTAACAGAATTGTGGAATTCACATATAAGAGGACATAAAAGTAGACATAGAAGACATAAAAGTAAATTTTATGTATCTTCAGTATGTATCTTCAAGTGAACATTTGAACTCGCCATTAAACTAGGCAACAATTTTACAGACTTTCTAGGCTCCCGATCCAAACAAGGCGACCTTGCTCTGGACCATACTTTATACCCTTGCCTCACAGCAAGCAAGGTTAACATTATAAACTTCAATTTACTTTCTAACTCTAAACTTCCCTGAGTCCCTGGATCGCCAGCTCTTTCCTCTGTCTTCCATTGTCTCCCGTCTATTGTGTGTCTCTCCCGTGTGAAATAAGCCTGCCTTTAAATAGGCTAGGCAATTACCCAATTAGGTCTGGGCTAAACCAGTATAGGGAATGCGGGGGTGGTGGTGGTCTGTACCATTAACCCAATCACAATAATAAAATCAACACCTTAATACAGACACATACATATGAAATAAACAGCCATAAACCTGGAATTGAGTGCAGGTGAGTGTTTGGCTGCAGTCCATGGAAGTGTGGCACAAGGCAGTTTTTCAAAAGTTTGTCGTAGGGGAAAAGGAGAGGACTCCTTTTTCACAGATGATTAAATAGGTTTGTGAAATGCTCTCTCCATATTGTACCATTCTGGATAGCTAAATCATCATGAGGCCTTTTGTTAAAATGTTTCCAGTTTTCCCAGAATTTGTTTGAGTCAAGTGATTCTTCTATATCATATGCAGTTATCATTGCATATATTTATTTTTCTTTGCTCTTACTGTATTTTTGTACCTCTTGAGGCATTCAGTATACAGAGCGCGTATGTCTTGGTTGTCTGGTTGCCGGTGTTTCTGGTTGGATAATTTTCTTAAGCTTTTTCTCTGATTTTTACATTCAGAATCAATCCAATGGTCTGATTTATTTTTCTTTTGTTTGTTTTTAATTGTGGTCAAATTTGAAATTTGAGCCACATAATGGAATAGCTTATGTAGATGGTTTATGGCCAAGTTAATGCCTTCTTTATCATGGGGGTAGTTTGTCGATAGAAATGAGTTCAGGAGTGATTGTGTTTCTGGGTGACCAATTGACTTTTCATAGTTTTTGGAGCTTTCTTTATCCCACCGATAGCTCGGTTTGATTTTGAACATTTTCTCAGGCTTTATGTAGGTGTTGGGGGTCTCTGATCTGTTTAAATAGACTGTTATTTGACTGTGGTCAGACAATGGTGTCAGTGGCTTGACTGTGAAGGCTCTCAGAAAGCTCATGTTTAAGTCTGTTATGGCGTAATCCACAGTACTACTGCCAAGATTTGAGCCATAGGTGTATCGACCAAGGGAGTCACCCCGTAGCCTGCCATTGACTATGCACAGACCCAGGCTTCGGCAGAGCCGGAGCAGTTCCTTTCCATGGACATTTGTGGACTTGTCGTAGTTTTGTCTAGGGGAGTAAGTAGGGAAATAGATTTTATCTCCTGTAATGAAGTCATCACCTTGTGTGTTGACAAAACACAAGGTGTCTCTCTCTCTCTCTCTCTCTCTCTCTCTCTCTCTGTCTCTCTCTTTCAATTCAATTCAATTCAATTCAATTGAGCTTTATTGGCATAACAAAAAAATACAATTTGTATTGCCAAAGCATACATGTATGTAGTAGTGTGTAAAGACAGAAAACAAAACATCATGCATCATACATTACTGCAACGGCAGTGTGTGTGTGTATGGATGGGAATGCATTTAGGTATGCGTGTGTGTGTGTGGCTATGTATGTGTGGTGTGTGTGTGTGTGTGTGTGTGTGTGTGTGTGTTTGACTTTTGCTTGTGTGCTTCACTGATGAAGTGACTCCCTTTGTTTATGGCAAGCATCTATATATCTTGCGCTCTTTTGTTCCTCTCCTAATAATATACTTAGACTTGGATCCTTTTAAATGTCTGGATGCATTTCTCTGAATTTAAAGAATTGATCTCGTATCTCTTTCCATTGGCAGCATTCAGCCAAAAAGTGAAGCTCTGTTTCTATGGCACCTTGGTTGCAGTTGGTGCACAGCCTGTCTTCTCTGGGCAGCCAGGTTTGCCTGTGTCTGCCCTTCTCAATAGCCAGACTGTGATTGCTTAGTCTGTACCTGGTCAAGGTTTTTCTCTGTCTGGTGTCAGTGAATGTGGATAGGTAGTCTGCCACAGTGTACTCACTGTTTAGGGCCAAATAACATTGAAGTTTATTTTGTCTTTTTGTTGTTTCAGTTCAATATGATAAGTAATTTTGTTTTTCTGCATTTATAATTTGGTTAGGCCGAATTGTTTGAGAAAGGGTGGCAAGGTCCTGAGGCTGACTATTAGTTGTGTTAGTTTTGCTATTAGTATGTGTGAGTCTCCGGACTAGCTGGATGAGGGGACTTGTTTTTACACTCATCTCTTGGCTTTTTAGGGCTATATAACAATAACAGTTGGGGTCGCTTGTTTTGAGATGTTTGGAGAATTTGATAGCCCTTTTTTCTATCTTAATCAGTAAAGGGTATTGGCCTAATTCAGCCCTGCATGCATTGTTAGGTGTTTTCCTCTGTACCTTTTACAGAATTCTGCATGCAGGGTTTCGATTGGGTGTTTGTCCCATTTTTCAAATCCATTGTACATAAGAGGACCACACTTCATTGCCGTATAATGAAATTGGTTCGATAACTGTTTGAGCCAGATCCGAATGGGTATGTCAAATTGAAAATCAATTTTTTTGATGGCATAGAAAGCCCTTCTTGCTTTCTCTTTCAAATCATTCACGGCCAAGTTGAAATTACCAGTTGAACTGATTTTATTTTTAGCCCAAGGTAGGTGTAACTTTTTTACTTGTTCGATTGCATATGCACCAAGGGTTAATTTATTTTCCTGATGTCTGGATTTTTTCTGGAAGGTTAGTATTTTTGTTTTTTGTGGGTTAATAGACCCAGGGCCCAGGTCTGACAGAACTTGTGCAGGGCATTTAGGTTCTGCTGTAGACCCTCTTCTGTTGGAGACCGCAGAACCAAGTCGTCCGCAAAGAGAAGACATTTCGGAGTCATTTAATAGGAGGCCAGGAGCTGCTGACTGCTCGAGTCTTTTTGCCAATTCATTAATATATATATTGAAGAGGGTTGATGATAGAGGACCGCCCTGTCTCACACCCCGTTCTTGAGTGAAGAATTCTGTTTGTTTGCACATTTGTTGTTTAAGTACATTGTTTTTATTATGTTGTATGTTTTTCCCCCTACACCAGATTCAATAAGTTTACAGAATAGGCTATCATGCCAAATAGAATTAAATCTACAAGGCTGATCGAGGGGTAGGGGGAAGGGTTATCTGACACGCACGCTACACGCATGGAGAGTGCCAATGCACGGGCTACTTTGCACTGGCAGTCAAGCGAGCAGGTGTGTTAACGACAACGGTAAGTTACCAGGGCTGTCTGCCAATACATACCCCATAAAAGGCCAAAGTAAAACATTTTGATATTTCCTTTGCCCTTCAGCATGTACATGTTTGCCCCTTTTTTTGGTTTGTAGGCTAGAACAGCTATGCCACCCAAGAAGAAGAAAGAAAGCATTTTCATTATGCAGAGTCTAAGCAAACTAGCCATACAAACTGGCAACTGGTGACCAGGCTTTCAAATTCGGATTTTACTGTGTAAAATAACATTAGCTGTAAGGATATTGTCACAGCTAAACCTAGCTTCTGTAATCTTTCAACCAAAGTTAGGAGTCATGTTGAATAGGCTATGGGTGTGCCGCATGGACAGTCGCTATAGAAGAAGAATAGCCTAGAAGTCACTGGGCTGCCAATCTTGCAGTGTATTTGTGAATGTAGCCTGATGCAAAGAAATAAAAGATAAACAATGCAAAGAAATAAAAGATAAACTAGGTGCATTTCCTTAGAAATTAACATTGCGAGACACCAGATATTTCTTCTATGATCTCATCCCATAAAGCTTTTCTTTGACTTAGTTTTTTGAACATATTTTTTACCTAATGACATAGCAAACATGATGAATTGAATCCACATATCCTTGGCTTGCACTTATGCAACTATTTTTCACTAGCCTAAAACAATGAGGTCGCAAAAACAATGACTTCACACTTGACTTGCGACTGCACTCAGCAGACTTCAGACTTGACTCGGACTCGAGCTTCGAGACTCCTGAACAAGCTGTATTTCATGCAATTATTTCTTTTTTTAATCTAAATGTATTCATGTATTTCTATTTTATTATTATTATTTCATACAGAATACTTTGGAAAACGTATAACAAGCGGTATGGCCCCTTTGCCATAATGTGCAATGTAACGCATGTGCGCACTCACAGAAGTAAAAAAAAAATGCATGCGACAAGAAGTCCTCCCGGAGTTGTGCCTTTTATCATTACTTTCGGTTACAATAACTTTGTGCACAGAGGAAATAAGCGAACAGCTACATGCAAGGTGTGTGGCACCAGGATAAATGATGCCTATTCAACAACGTCTGATTTCATCAGGCATCTCCAAACGCACCCAGATAGGTCATGGCCTAGCATATGGTCACAGGTGACAAGCTAACCATCGCAAAGTGTTGTGCTAATGCTGGGAACAGACAGGGATGGACAAAAATACATCAGAATATATTTTTAAAAAAAATACCTAATAGGCCTACCCTAATTTTTAATGTATCAAAAATACTGTATTTTTGTATTTAGAAAATACTCAAAATACTTTTTTCAAGGAAGTATGGAAGCACTGCAAAAAAACGTTTTTTTATCCCAAACATTTAGCCTATTAAAACTATATAGTAAAAAACAATAAAATTTGGCCCCTGTTATAGCAAATAGTATACCGTATGCAAGTTCATGTAGTGTGATCATAATTAAGAATAATTCAAGAATTTACATTTACATTTAGTCATCTAGCTGATGCTTATCCAAAACAACTGACAGATTCGGCAGCCATGGCCTACTGGTTAGCGCTTCGGACTTGTAACCGAAGGGTTGCCGGTTCAAACCCCAACCAGTAGGCACGGCTGAAGTGCCCTTGAGCAAGGCACCTAACCCCTCACTGCTCCCCGAGCACTGCTGTTGTTGCAGGCAGTTCACTGTGACCGGGATTAGTGTGTGCTTCACCTCACTGTGTGTTCACTGTGTACTGAGTGTGTTTCACTAATTCATGGATTGGGATAAATGCAGAGATTAAATTTTCGGGATCAAAGAGTATATATACTTATACTTACTTAATTAACCACATTATAATCAATAGGCCAAAATCATAATTGTGTATCTGTGCCGAATTTCGTAATTCAAGTCCAGTGCAGAACTGAATAAGAAAATCATAAGGCTATGTATCTTGAAGTTCCAGTATGTGAGAAACTTGACATGCCTTAATATCTCCAACCTCAAGTATGCAGCTAATAAGGAAATAAAATTGTTATTTAATTAAACAAGGATAACTTCTCCCCACTGTGGAATGCAGATAAGGATGCTACAAGGAAGGGAATTCAAACACACTCAACACCTTACCATCTATTGATGTCATTGTGGTTCATTGAGATATCTGACATTTTTTCTGTTAAAGATCGGCATGGAGACAATAGGACATTGTTGCTTTTGTCTGTGTCCTTATGTGAACTTACACAGGTAAACTTGCTCATCTTTACTTGCGTACGACTTCACACCAGTGCTTCAGGGCAGCCGTGGCCTACTGGTTAGCGCTTCGGACTTGGGGGGTTGCCGGTTCGAACCCCGACCAGTAGGCACGGCTGAAGTGCCCTTGAGCAAGGCACCTAATCCCTCACTGCTCCCCGAGCGCCGCTGTTCTTGCAGGCAGCTTACTACTGTATGCCGGGATCAGTGTGTGTTCACTGTGCTGAGTGTGTTTCACTAATTCACGGATTGGGATAAATGCAGAGACCAAATTTCCCTCACGGGATCAAAAGAGTATATATACTTATATTGTATTGTCTATTTGCTTATACTTACTTATACTTCAGACCAGGGCTGATGCTTCAGCAATAGCCGTCACTGAAAAGCTGTGTGTCGTTGAACATAGCTGTTCTCACATTAGCTGATTGCGATAAACATAAACCATTGTTGCCTAATTACCAATTATTCATTACATTGTGTAGTATCTACTTTTTAGTGCCACATATAGTATTTTGCAATATTTTTAAAATACAAAAATACAAAATACAGAGCCATTTCCTTCAACCCAATAAAATACAAATGACAAATTACTATTTTGTATTTGAAATACATATTACATGTTTCAGAAATACTACCCATCCCTGAGAACAGGCAGATTACATCTTTATAGTTGGCCATATGATGACATACTTAGGTTAATACTGTATTTTACCAGTTAGGGCACCAAAATGGCCAGCACTGTGTAGCCTATCTTGACATGTCTTTAAGTTTTTGGTTACAATATATAGGTAATGGGCTCTCTGTTGATTTTAATGAGTAGGCCTAAGCCTAAAGTTACAGCATTTCTATCACAATTGACCAGACTTCGACCTTTGGTCTGCTTTTAACAAAATTCTGGCTATGATTTTTCCTTGTATTGCATCATGAGCCATCTCTGCGCCTATTGCATTCTACTGTTGTTAGCCTTAAGCCTAGCTTAGTCATTATCTCCATTAGAAGTGCAATGAGCTGCATTGAGCATAATAATAAACTGCATTTAGAATTCCAAATCCATATTTCTAGATATTTTGGTAAAAGTAACTTAAAAGGAATACAATAGTAGTGTAATGCCTTACAATTCAGATACAGATTACTTTGAAATGACAGTAATGAGTAATACATAATACATTACGATTTTGAAGTAACTTGCCCAACACTGATGACAACCAGCACTTTCTATGTGTGTGTATGTGTGTGTGTGTGTGTGTGTGTGTGGAGGGTCAATCAAATTCTATGATTGCCACTGATGTGAATGATCTCACAAATCACACAAACCAAATCAATTTTTTTTAAAAATTGCAAAAGTATCGATTCGAGATTCTTAGTATTGTTATTGAAACAATAATGTTGGTATTGTGACAACAGGAGTTGGGGATATGTCCCCACCAAAGCTGAGACCAAACCTACGCCCTTGATTTACTAAGGTGTGTAGGGTGAAAATATGATCTGAAATATGAAATGTGATCTCTTTCTCTCTGTCTCTCTTTCTCTCTATATTTCTCTCTCTCTCTCTCTCTCTGTCTGTTTCTCTCTCTCTCACTCGCTCGCTGGCGCTGCAGCAGCTGCCAGGTGTGTTAAACAGAGGCTGATCTTGAGAGCTGACTGTGCTGAAGCACTCTACTCTTCTCTCCAGCTTTTTGTGCGAGTCTGCCAAAGCCCACACACACACACACACACACACACACACACGCACACGCACACACACACACACACACACACACACACACACACAGATAGAGAGTGGGGGGGGTCAGACACACACACTCTCTTTCACACACACACACACACACAGATAGAGAGTGGGGGGGGCAGACACACACACTCTCTTTCACACACACACACACACACACACACACACACACACACACACACACACAGAGAGGCAGACACACACTCTCTTATACACACACACACACAGGGAGAGAGAGAGAGAGAGAGGCAGACACACACACTCTCTTTTTCACACACACACACACACACACACACACACACACACACACAGAGAAAGAAAGAGAGGCAGGGAGAGCAAACAGCTATAGAGGCCACTGCTTCACAGCAGGGTGTCTCTGACTGAACTTATGAGGATGATGGAAGCTTCGTCTGTGTGAATGATATTACTGAATCAATGTCGTGAAAAGAAAAATATGCACCATTAAAAAAGTAATTTGTATGTCAGGGAAACTACTGCTGCAAAACCACAAAATGTCTCTTTGGTATTGGTCTTAAGATTAAAAGGACAGAGACGTCTACAAGGGTCGCATGAAAAGTATGGGTTGCGTACAGGATCCCTGCTGCACAGAGGAGTAGTGGTAAAATAAGAGTTGGGTAAACTTTGATTTCTGTGATCAGGGTAAGGTGGACTGCGCCATGCGGTATCAGATTTTTAAAATGGCATTCAGAACATGTTTGATAATGGTGGAGGTTATTGTCCAATGTTTAACAATACCAATGGTATTATATGATTCCTAGATTGTTGATGAGTGTGCATATTGTGAATGTGGATAATACAGGGTAATTTTTTAATGTTAAAAGTTGAAATTGGTGGATAAACTCTAATAAGAGATGGATAAACTCTAATAAGAGGTGGATAATCTCTAATAAGAGGTGGATAAACTCTAATAAGAGGTGGATAAAGGTAACAAGGCAAGGCAAGGCAACATTTATTTATATAGCACATTTCATACCAGGGCAGTTCAAAGTGCTTTACATAAAAAGAGATGCCATATATACATCGAGGTAATTTGGATAAAAATCTAAGTTATAAAAGTTGATACATATCATACCCAGAGAAAATATAAACAATTAAAATAACATATGAAAATAGGTAAATGAAAAATTAGAAAAGATAGAATTAAAATTATGGGAAAATAGGGGAAGGATTAGATAAAATAAAGTTAAGGGAAAGCAAGGGAGAAAAAGTAGGTCTTTAACTTGGTTTTAAAACAATCTGTTGAGGGTGCGGCCTTTATGTGTTCAGGAAGCTGGTTCCAGAGTTTGACTGCATATGAGCTAAAGGCGGCTTCACCACATTTAGTTCTAGTAGTTGGTGGAACCAGGAGTAGTCTCTGTTGCGACCTGAGTGACCTAGGGGGTGTGTAGTGGTGGAGTAGGTCTTTTAGATAAATGGGGCCGCTGCCATTCAGAGTTTTAAAAACAAGTAGCAGAGTTTTAAAAAATAGATTCTGTGACTCACAGGGAGCCAGTGTAAGCGTTTGAGTAGCGGTGTGATGTGATCTGTTCTTTTGGCTCTCATCAGAATCCTTGCTGCTGCGTTCTGGATTAATTGGAGTTGTTTAATTTTTTTCTTGGGAAGGCCTTTGAAGAGACTGTTACAGTAGTCCAGTCTGCTCGATATAGCAGACTGGAGTTTATCCACTCTAATAAGAGGTGGATAAACTCTAATAAGAGGTGGATAAAGTGTGTTTACTTGCGTTTAGCCTCCACGTCATCCCTGCTGCTGTGTGGAGGTGTGCACAAGGGGAGAAAATTCCCGTGGGCGAGTTTGGCTCACTAAAGTTAAGTAGGCAAGCACCAACTGAAATGGATTCTTTTAACAAGAATCAGGGGAGTTGTAGTGTGAGTTGGCTCATATGGTGCCTATGATGGTAGTTTTGAGGGCAAAAGATTCCTTCGAGAAGTTCGGATCTCAGAAGAGTCTCAGTAGTGAATGTCAACTGAAATGAATTCCTTTGACAATATGACAATTAATAAGACTTTATCTCGGTGCTTTGTGTGTGTGTGTGTGTGTGTGTGTGTGTGTGTGTGTGTGTGTGTGTGTGTGTGTGTGTATACGTGCATATGCCTCCCCTTTGTACAGGAAACGCCCGAGGCAAAGCTCACTCCGGAATAGCTGATGAGGCGGTTGATACACTTCATTTGAGTCAGATGAAATAAACTAATAAGAATGAAAATAAACTCCAAACGGGATCATTTGTCATGTTAAACACCACAGCACTTACAGGGCTTCTCCTCTGTAGCAAGGACAAGAGGCTCCTTCCATTACTAGTGAGAGAGTCTGTTCTTACGAAGCCAGTTCACAACAGAGACTTCACTCACGTCTTCTTGGTCCTCATTGAGCATGCAGACCTCCTCACTCAAATAATCATACACAATTTAACCCAGTGCAAAAAGGCCCGGCAGCAAAATTTGACACTTATTATTCATTACATCTTTCATTATATGGGACATGACTGAAACTCAGAGTGAGCTGAGAACCAGGGAGTAAAAAGCAATGAGGGGTGAAGGAGGGAAGTGGTCCAGAGCAGGCGTTGCCATCGCTAAGGCCTGTCTGAGAGACGATAAGACTCAAACTAAGCATGATGAAGTGGATGTTATTTACACTCAAACCCATTTTCTAGTAAGTTGATCTAATCAGGTTTCGCTCTGAATTGAATCGATATGAGGGCAATTAAACCATAATGCGTATGACTTTGTAGCAATCGGGTGCTGTGCATTTATTCTCAATCATGGTAATGGGTTAGGCATACACATGTTACCTGTGACTGTTACCTGTGACTGAAGTTAGAAAGCTGTGTTGATGGAGGAGGTGATAATAATGAGATTCATTGTGTGTGTGTGTGTGTGTCTATTTGCAGGTGGAGCCTTACCTGCCCTTTGAGTACACCTGTGAGGGAATGCTGGAGAGAGTTAATGCCTACATTGAGCATCAGGTAGGTTCTCCTCACACGCACACACACACATACACACACACACACACACACACACACATTCAGAGATGCACAGTATGTTTAGCTATTTTGTGAGCTGTCTGTTCCCATGGAGTGGCCTGACAGCCAGAGTGAAATGGGGAAATAGAAGCCAGTGACCTCTTCTGATCCCTTACCAGCCTCTATCTGAGACCTGTCACACACTTCATCACTGTCACACGCACACGCACACGCACACACACACACACACACACACACACACACACACAGAGAGAGAGAGAGAGATAGAGAGAGGGAATTTAAACACTGTTTGTCAGAGCCTGGCACCCACAGTGTGTGTTCAGCCTACTGATCCAATACTGATTTCCATCCCTCTGTCTCGCTCTCTCTCACACTCTCACTCTTTCTATCTCTCTGTCTCTCCTTCACAACCAGACACACAAACACTTTTACACACATGGACACACACACATGACCAGGGGTCAGTGCATTCGCTGCCGGTTCTGTTTGCCCGATGAGTATGTGGAGTGGAGAGAGCTGGAGGCCGGTGCCTGCCCCAGGCTAGTGGAGCAAGAGTAGCCTGAGTTCCAGCCCGCTATATGAGCTCCATGTTCTGGGGGGTCAGACCGAGATGCTGCTGGGCAGAACAGCGGAGCCCCCTGAAGTCAATACCAGACACTGTCTTACGCTTATGCAACTGAAAAAACAATGTTATTTTGTGTGTCCAACTTTAGCAAGAGTTATGATGATATAATCAGTATTACGTTGAGTATATCCTGTAACAACACACTCTTTCCCGTGAATGATCTCTTTTTTTGGGGTGTACTGTATGAATTTCCATTTTACCCAGCAAATAGAAAATACGTATTTTGGCGTAGTGCCTCACACATACAATGTACAATAAAAAGATATGCAAAGATAAACAAGCATCACAAATCACAATCACATCTTTGTATTTCAGACTTTCTTTACTTTTATGTTGAAGAACCAGATGCATGAGTGGAGAGATGTGACTGATTGTTTGTCAATTGATTGATCACAAACACATGTTGCCATTCTCTACTCTGCTTTAGGACTTTTGCCACCCTGATGCCCCGTTTCCCCCTGTGAACGCCTCAAAGTCCTGGCCGGGCAGTCCCCCCAGCCCCTTCATGCTGCTGACCAACACGAGCACACTGGTCTGGGCCCCCAACGTCACAGCGCCGCTCTGCTGGCCACCGCTCTCCGCCATGCTGCTGCTGCTGGCCCCCGAGGGCCTCTCGTGCGTGCGGGCGTGCCAGGAGGAGAGTCTGGTGTGTGAGCCGGCCTTCTTCCCGTACGTCAACAACCTGGAGGCGTTAAGCGGGTGAGTGGCCTGTGTGCGGGTGAGTGGCCTGTGTGTGGGTGAGTGGCCTGTGTGTGGGTGAGTGGCCTGTGTGTGGGTGAGTGGCCTGTGTGTGGGTGAGTGTCCTGTGTGCGGGTGAGTGGCCTGTGTGCGGGTGAGTGGCCTGTGTGCGGGTGAGTGGCCTGTGTGCGGGTGAGTGGCCTGTGTGCGGGTGAGTGGCCTGTGTGTGGGTGAGGCAGTGAGTGGAGGCAGTGAGTGTCCTGTGTGTGGGTGAGGCAGTGAGTGTCCTGTGTGTGGGTGAGGCAGTGAGTGTCCTGTGTGTGGGTGAGGCAGTGAGTGTCCTGTGTGTGGGTGAGGCAGTGAGTGTCCTGTGTGTGGGTGAGGCAGTGAGTGGAGGCAGTGAGTGTCCTGTGTGCAGATGGAACTGCATCTGTGTACGTGTGAATGAGTGAGAGAGTACCTCTTCTTCTAGCGCTACCAACAGCTGGCTAAATCTAGCACTTACCACTTTCCCAGCACTTTCCCCCTTATAGAACTGCCACTTGACACTATGCGAGTAGTACTTATTGCTGCACTAACATGTCCTTGTCGCACTGTACCTTAGTTGTTTCCCTTTTTTGTATCTCTTTAGATAAAAACATCAGATAAATGACTAAATGTAAATGTAATTGAATGTGTACACGTATACTGTACCTTTTTTACATCCAACGTGCTTTACATGCATGCAAGGAGGACTCATTTCATCATCAGTGATGTGTAGTGCCCACATACTTAGTTGGCCGTGCTCTAAGTCTCTAAGTCTAAGTCTATATGTATTCAAGACAGAGACATCCAGGCCCCAAACAGAAGTACAAAACAAAACAGCAGTAAAATGAGAAGCAGAATTGGGAACATCACGTGAACAGGGCCATCCCACCTGTGTGAAACTCACCTAAGCATCATTCTGTGCTAATCCAGCAGCTGTTTCTTGTGCTCTCGCCTCCCACTGTCTTCTCCCTCACGGCAGGGTAAACAAAGCTGACTGTTCCCTGGGTCCTCCCTCAAACTGCCCACCTCTTCTTTTTTCCTCTCCATCCCTCCCTCTCTCTCTCCTACTCTCCTTCTCTCCCTCCGTCTTTCTTTCTCTCCATCTGCCTTTCTTCCTCTCAATCTCCTCTCCTTCTCCTTGAGCCTCTCTCTTCCCTGTCTCTCCCTCCATCCCTCTCTCGCTCTCTCTCTCCTACTGTAATTTCATCCCTCTCTCTCTTCCTGGCCTTCCTAGCTTAGTCAATCATTTTCTTCTTTTTTTTTCTGTTTTTCCTATATTACAATAAAGCTGTTTAAAATGTTCTGTCTCTCCCTCCCTCTCTCTCCTACTCTTCATCCCTCTGTCTTTCTCCCTTCCTAGCTTAGTCAATCACATATTTTTATTCTTTTGTATTCTTTACAAATGTTCTTGGTATATTCCAATAAAGCTGTATGAAATGCTCGGTATCTCCCGCAGGCTGCAGGTGCAGTGTGAGGCTCTAGAGGAGGAGGTGAGCCACCTGTACCCGGCCGTCTCTCTGGAGGAGGGCGAGTGCTTCATGCAGAAGGAGCCGCTGCTGTACAGCTGCGCGGGGGAGGGGCCCAAGCTGCGCCGCCTCTGCCCCTGCCGGGACTCCATCCAGGGCCAGGAGGCGCTGTGCAGAGACTGCTTATGATGGGGGACCCACCGCACCTGCTCACCACCAGAGGAGGGAAGCTGAAAGGCTAGTTCAGAGCCCGCTGCACCAGTAGGCCATGGGAAGGAGTCAGTTGCGGAACTACAGAGAGGAAAAACCGCTGGACCGCAGAGGTCCTTGGTCGAGGTTGATTCCGAGGACGAGTCCCCCCCCCCCTCCCCATGTAGTCCTATGCCTCTCCTCCAACAGCTCTCCCCCAGTGATGTGATTAATGAGAGGTGTGCGGGTGGCTGGGCTACTGAGTCCACTGATAGGAAACTACAGGCTTCTGACGTGCAAGATGACGACCTCTGCTAAGGCTGGTGGCTACTAAGAGATAGAAGATGGCAGAGGGCAGAGGGCACTTAGTCTTACACAGGTTTGGGTTCTCCTTAATGATGTGGATGGTAATGTCAACAGGCCAAATTTGCATGGCATTTTACAAGGGTGCCCTTTCCCCAAACACATTAAAAATGATAATAACCAGTTTTGTTCATAATGGGAATGTGCAGTTGATGAGGTAAAGAGAAAGATAGTCAGGCTTTAGGCTGTCTTTATTTTTGGTGATTTGTAAGAACATCAAAATACAATTTGCACTGAAAACCATTAGGGAAATGTGCCTAATGGGTACAAATTATTTATTTATGTACAATATTTATTTATTTATTTATTTACCCATCCTTGTTTTAAATTGGGGGAAAACAGTCATAAAAACCTCTGTCTCGTCTGTGAAAATAACCTGAAAGATTGTGAGTATCAAGTGCTAGATTCAAGGAATCTTTGCCATGACTTTTGTTACATTGTGTCAAACACATCAACAAAGTTTTTGCAGCCACTGCCCATAGTCTTTTCAGAACATGATATGGCAGGCTACTCTCCCATATAATATGACATGAGGTGGTCATGGAGATGGAGATTCAGCTGGCCTCTTTAATGGCTCTGTGCTTTGAATGTACATAAGAGCATGATACGAATGAAAGACTGAGCTATTGCTGAAATGATCACTGTGAAAGTTCATCGCAAAATCGATGGGAATGATTAAACTCAGCATGCCAGACATCATTCTAAATTATTGATATGAACTTGATTAGGTTTACTCTGACATGCATACTTTATCTGTACATGAAATTCAGAATTTACTTAATTTGTCATTGTTTTGTTTTGTATGAAAAACATGTAACTTGATTCTCTTGACAAGGTCTTTGTGTAAGTCATGATTTCTAATAAACTAATTTATCTGTAGCGTGTACGTGGCTCCCTCGTCATAGCGACTGTTAAGTCTGAGTGATCTCTGAAGAAGAGGTCGTCCTTCAGCACAGTCCGTTCTGTACGTGCAGCCGTACGTGTTTAGAATCTAATGCTTATGGTTATGGTTCTTGGCAGACGCATTTTGCCGAAGCGTTGTACAGTAATACGAATAAACATTATCATTAAAACAGTTATATTTAGTCATATTAGCCTGATTAAAAAAAAAACACTAATGGGCTAAATCATTTTAACAGAATAATAATATCAAATCGTCATCATAAAAATAACCATTAAACATACACAGTACAACATATACAACATATAAACATACACAGTACAACATATAAACATATACACAACAACTTATACAACATATAAACATACACAGTACAACATATAAACATATAAACATACACAGTACAACATATAAACATATAAACATACACACAACAACATACACACAACAACATATACAACATATAAACATACACAGTACAACATATACAACATATAAACATACACAGTACAACATATACAACATATACACATACACAGTACAACATATACAACATATAAACATACACAGTACAACATATACAACATATAAACATACACAACAACATATACAACATATAAACATACACAGTACAACATATACAACATATACACATACACAGTACAACATATACAACATATAAACATACACACAACAACATACACACAACAACATATACAACATATAAACATACACAGTACAACATATACAACATATAAACATATAAACATACACACAACAACATACACACAACAACATATACAACATATAAACATACACAGTACAACATATACAACATATAAACATACACAGTACAACATATACAACATATAAACATACACAGTACAACATATACAACATATAAACATACACAACAACATATACAACATATAAACATACACAGTACAACATATACAACATATACACATACACAATACAACATATACAACATATAAACATACACAGTACAACATATACAACATATAAACATACACAGTACAACATATACAACATATACACATACACAGTACAACATATACAACATATAAACATACACAGTACAACATATACAACATATAAACATACACAACAACATATACAACATATAAACATACACAACAACATATACAACATATAAACATACACAGTACAACATATACAACATATACACATACACAGTACAACATATACAACATATAAACATACACACAACAACATATACAACATATAAACATACACAGTACAATATACAACATATAACCATACACAGTACAACATATACAACATATAAACATACACACAACAATATATACAACTTATTATACGGCTCTTCACAATGCAAGTAGAATGCTCCATTGACTTGAATGGGATTTCCGAAAGTTCTAGCGGTCATTATTTCTTGGGAAAGGACCTCTGAAAACAAGAATGACCGCTGTCAATGGCAACGGAGTTTGCGCTTGGAACTTCATTCAAAAGTGAAAGCAGACGGTTGATCAGCTGTGTTCTAAAGAATGTTTGATTCAAGTTCAGCGTGTGTTGCGAACTATTTGTTTCTCAGCAAAAGCCACGACGAAACGGTAACAAATAAGTGTAAAGAGACATATCATGGAGTTTATTTTTTCGTTTTGGCAAGTAGCCGTATAATAAGCGGGATAATGTATAGAACGCCGGTCATTATGGGAAAATAAGCCCCTTCAGGGTGAAACAAGACCCCTCCGCTGGCGCGTCGGGGTCCGGTTCGCCCTGTCGGGACTTATTTTCCCCATAATGACCGGCGTTCTATACATTATCCCTTACATAATATTGTTTTATTTCCATTAGGCTGTTGATTAATTTGACATTATTGTTTATTGATATTCTCCTTAATGTAGTCTTTCCATGTTATTGTTTTTATATTATTGATTGAGTGGACATTATTGCCTTTCCCCTTTTTTTTCCATTGCTTTTTTATTAGGCTATTGATTGAATTGATATTATTGTGTACTATAACTATTCTCCTTACTATATTTGACCTACATTCTAATCTGTTCCCTGTTCAATTTTAAATATTATTATGTTGTTTTGTATTTATGTGTCGCTTTGGACAAAGGCGTCTGCTAAATCCATAACCATAACCATAACCATAACATTATTGTTTATTATTGCTTTTTTCCCTCATTTTCATTGCTTATTTTATTAGGCTATTGATTGAATTAACATTGTTGTTTATTATTGCTATTCTCCTTATTATAGTTTGACCAACATTCTAATCTGTTCCCTGTTAAATTTTAAATATTATACTGTTTTTGTATTTGTATGTCGCTTTGGACAAAGGCGTCTGCCAAATCCCATAACCATAACCATTCCATAACCATATACAGAACAACATATACAACATATACAGTATAACATATACTATATATAAACATAATACAGTACAATATATACAACACATAACCATATACAGAACAACATATACAATAAAACATATACAGAACAACATATACATTTTTAATTGTTCCCTACATAAATGTATACAGTCGACATATACAATAAACATATACAACATATAAACATGTATGCCGTACACACTATGATTTTGTCAGGCTGTGTACGGCATGACTCTGACTCTAATGCAAGGTTAACAGATGAGTCTTAAAACCTTTTTTGAAAATCACTATTGCTAGAATAAAGGGCATTAGGTAAATCATTCCACCAATTCGGAATCAGACTAAAGTAGTCTTGACATTGACCCTCTCAATGTTGATGGAGGGCCGATACAGCAGCCTCTCATCAGAGGACTGCGATGGCCAAGAGGGGACTTAGAGCTTGATCACCGAATTAAGATAACAAGGTGCAAATCCAGCAAGTGTCCTGACCTGTAAGCCAGAGAGAGGGACTTTAATTCTTTAATGAATTGAATTCTGGCTGCTATAGGAAGCCATAGTTGCCATGTGCATCCATGTTCATCTCTCTGAACACAGTTCAGCAGTATATGCCTGCATACGTCATGGTTGCCACTGGCGACTTTTCAGATGCAGGATCTCCCCTCGTCTCTTCCTGCCCACTCATGTCCTCCCTGGTGTCACCGCAGCGCCACTGTTGTTTTTGCCCTGTTCTATTGCCCCCCTGAGCTCACGCTCCACTCTGCTGCTCTGCTCACCTGAAAGCCACACTGTAATTAGTGTCTGTAGTGCCGACTGTGTATGTTGTGTGTGTGTGTGTGTGTGTACAATTTATCGGATGTGCTCTTCATTCTACTGTTGATTTTCTTTTCAGTCTTCATCATGATCATTAGCCTTCTACAGTCAATGTTTTCAGGGTTTTCAGCAGCAAACACATTTGGGAAATCTACATAAATCAGACATTGTGTAGCTTGTAGAATTTCAACAGCTAAACCAAAAAAAAAGGGAATCTGTTGAGGCTTTTTGGAAAAAGTAGAACAGTTTTAATGATCTGAAAATATGCCAAGACATCTGTTGGGAAAACGCTGTAGATTTGTTCAGAGGTGAGGCTCAATCTGGTCTCTTGCATTTTTCATAGCGCGCAACGGGAGTTGTTGGGTGGGTTGATGAGACGTTCGATTGTGTGAACTTCATAACTAGCACGCACGCAGCCGCGCCGCGATGAGCGTGATGCCAACTTAAGTTCCTGTTTTAAAATGGCCTCTTCTCTCTCTGTTCTGTTTCGCTCCTCCGCTTCAAATTGAGATGCTGGAGTCAGGCTCAATATTGCTAAACTCAGCAGGTGACTAAAGCACAGAGGCAGCCCAATAAGCAATAACATCCCCACGAGGCAGAGCGAGAGAGAGAGAGAGAGACCAAGTCCTCCGCCTTGCTGACTTCAAAAAAAGACAACAGGGTTCCAGCAGACAGTGAGCCATTCAAAGCCCTCAGCTGAATGACAAGCGCATCAAACTTTAATCCTATATGGAAGTGGCCTTTTTATCCACCCCAAAACTCGATTGGGCCTATACATCTGCAGTGCTGAGCTGACAGACTAAAGATGGCCTCCATATCGGCTTAGTAAAATTGAACTTTGCTGACCTGTGATGACTCGGACTCCTTTGTAGCTGAGTCACTGCTGTAGAAGTAATTGCTTTAATCTGCAGCTGCATTACTAGTCAGATCTCAAATTAAATCTGTGGTGAATGTGAAGATCCCTTTTGTTCTGGGTCCCTGTATTGCCAAACACTATGAGATGGACTCATGATGGACTAATGATCACATCGTACATTTGCCCGTACATGCCCTTATCCTGCAGGTTTCAACCAACTATCCTACACAGGCCCAGAGAATCAAGGGCAGAGTGATGCCTTCTAGTGTTGCCACAATATAAGATGTGAACTGTAAAAGGTGTCTCTGAGCATGAAAAATGAGTGCAGCTCAAGTACATTGCTGCTTGAACTTACCCTGAGCACTGGAGTTGTGTTTGCTAGCAAAGAAGTAAGAGAGCCATGAGTGCCTGCTTGCATAATCTACTAACACATCTTTTAAAGGTATCAGGTTTACGTAGCGCACAGCAGGATGCCCACCCAAGATTAGACATACTGTAGGCATTACATTATTAAACTGTCCTCCGCTGTTGGGAAGAGGAACATATGGTGATCTCCTGAAGAGAGGGGAAAAAACATTTTGAGCCAAATAATTTGTCTCCCACTGACAAATGCATTGTCATTGCATCCATCCAGGGAATTTGTTTTGTGTGAAGGCTTATCTCCTGTTCAACTTCCATTATTTTATCTGCATCTCCTCTGGGCGGCAGTTAGAGGCAAATAAAGTAAAGTTAAAGCGCAAAGATAAAGTTAGACAAATTTACTGCATGGGGAGTCTGAGACCTGATTTTAGAAGCTCTGAGGATTGTAGAAAAAACCTCTGAAGTTCAGCAGAAGACATATATCTACTGTACAGTTTGTTTTTCTCCTATAGCCAAAAATTTATTTATACTGTGTACTTTATGGTATTAAACAGTCTCTGCACAGAAGGGCACATTCCCTGCATGTATTTGCTTTGCACATATACAAAGATGTATGAAATAAAAACAGTTGTAGTCAGCAAGAGACCAAGAGGAAGAGACATTATAGTCACAGTCCGTCCACTGCTACACACAGATTAGCCTGATGTACAGGATTTGTGGGGTTTATCAAATGCTAAAATAAAAAATAAAAAACACAGAATGGCTGCCACTGTAGTGTCAAGTATATGCAACATCTCTTTTGAGAGCGCTCAGCACACGACTTAAATAAATCGAAGACAATTTTCCAACCTCTTAAATTGCCTCAAATGTTTGTTGGTTATGGCCATCTCAGTCATGCCAAACAGCTTTTTGCCACTGAATACCGTCTTCTCTCCTTCCCTCCATTATTCACCTTCCATCCCTCCTTATCTCTCGTCCTCCTCCTCCTCTTCCATCCTTCCTCCTTGGTTCGCTTGCGGCTGTAATTGGCCGTCGGAGGTCAAATTGGTTCATTCACCGACTTTGCTTGCAGTCGAAGGGAACGGCATGGTCCCTCCACAGTAAATTGTGCATAGAGGGAAGGTAATTGGCCTATTTGTTTTAGCGCACAGGAGTTTTTTTCCCCTATCTGAGCCGCGGTGGTGGCAGTCTGCCTGGAGTAGCAGCTCCGGCCCATTCCATGGAAGATTGATTCCATCCCCCTGCAGCAGTGAGTCTTGACATTAGATACAGGTGCTTGAAGACTTAGTTCCACCACCGGAGCTCGCCTCAACTAGGTCAAAGGCGTCTAATCATTTCCCCCCCTACGTTATACCACCCCCAACCCCCATAGCGCAGGCAGCCCCATCACCCGTGCATGCTGATAATAGAGATTCTTTTTTTGTCCCCTGGCGATATGAAAAGGTAATTTGGAGTCTTATTTAAAGGGTACGCAGCGCTCAGCCCACTCCCGCTCAGAGGAAATGAAATGGAGGCCAACCCTATGTTGTTGTTTTTTTCCTCCTATTACATGTTTTTTTTTTTTTTTCATTTACAGAAACTAATGAAGCTGGTCCATTTTTAATGCTGAACCAAGAGCACTATATTGAATTCTGACAAGGCGCTCATTTCAGTCCTTTAGAATGGAATACTAAAACGCTGCATGGCTTTGCTTATATTAGGCCCTTCACATTGCTGATTAAACTATGTGGGGGCTCCACATCCTTAAACCTTAATAAATACAAGGGTTCTAGAGTAGCCGCATTCTGCTCATAGTAACACGGACACTTCTAGGTTCTTAGATTGTGCTTTATGATTAAAGACTTCAGAGTTGTGTGGTATAGTCTAGTCCCAAGAGTGCAGTGAGAGCTGGGTGGAAGTCATTCTCCCACTGCAGGCTGGAGATTGCATTTCCATCCTGTTAAACAGTGAACAAAATACATCTAAGGAAGGCAACAGCAATGCTCATGACAAAAAATGCTCAATGCTGCATAGAAACGTTTGGAATATGTCTGATGACGTCTCAGTATATCTTTAACTTGATTCCGACATGACCACAAAAGGCCACCAGGACCAAGGTGTAATGTGAGAATTCCACGCCAGCATGACCCTCTCTGGTGATTCTACAGATCCACCACAAGTTAGTCTGATTGCAGTCTAGCCATGATTGTGAGAGTGAATGAATACCAAGATAAGGTATTTATGACTTGCTGTTCATGCCTATCACTCAACAAGGAATATGAATGAACTCCGAAGGTCAACTGTCTGTGCATGTCTGATCCCATCCAAGTCCATTGAGGCCTAAACCCTGCAAATAATAAATGTATCTAGTTTAGTTAGCAGTGTTGGACAACATGCCTTTGCTAATGGCTGCAGGTTGAATAACACTGAGATCCTATTCAAACTCATAATGAAGGACACGCAGTGTCCGTGTAGCTACACCATAAGTCTGTTGAGCTCTAGAGCAGGTCTTTTGAGTAGCTCAGTGAATGCCATCGAGATCCTTTTCACACTCACATCAAAGGTCTTCTGGTTAACCATGTAATAGTCGTATGGCAAAGGTATGTTTTTCCCATCCAAGCAGACACTCAGGTAGGCAGCCAACAGAAGGCACCCAGGGACCATGTCCATGTGCTCAATCTGAGTCCTGGTTAGGGACACAAAAGAAGAGTTTACTGTTTTGATAATGAATACCTTCCCGATACAAAACATGCATGCATGCATCCAAGGGCATAATATATATATATATATATTTTTTTTTTTTTTTTTTTTTACCAGGAAGGTCCCATTGAGACACAGTCTCTTCTGCCAGGGAGTCCTGGTCAAGATGGCAGCAATTATTTAAATTAAAATCTAATCTACAAAACAGGAAAAACCATATCATGTCAAATAATCTGAAACAATATAGTTGCATGGCAAAACTCAATAATAATGATGTGAGTACCTAAACTGCACAGGCACACCCACATGCCCCATTGTAAAATATTCCACTTTTTCGACATCAACACTGCCTAGTACTGCACTGACTTCCACTTTCCTTGCATCCACATATCGTCAGCTCCAAGCACCTGGCCTGTACAGGTTCTTTGGTTAAAGTGCTGTAACAGAAAACATAGCTTTATTGAACGTGTAGATTAAATCACATCAATCATCAGGCGATATGGAGTGTGAATGTAAAAGATGGTAGAATGTTCCAGAACTGATCTCATTCCATGGGGACTATGCATAATAGAGGTTTACTGATGAAGAGAGACTCACCACATATGAGTGAAATGGATAGTGATGAGACTGTATCAGTAGCCCTTTTGATCACGCAAAACTCACGGGAAGAGGAGATGTCTTTTTGCCGCATCGTGTGTCTAAAAACGAGGTGAAAATTTGCCGACCTGCTGATCTGTTCACATGATCCGGCATTTTGGGGAGCCAGGAGGCAGGACTATCTAGCAAATTAAAACGTGACGTGCAACAGGGGGCAGGTAGAGTTATAGTAGTCGTAGGCCTTCAGATGCAGCAGTGTAAAAAGGCCTCCATAAGAAGTGTCTCCATAAGATAAGTATATATACTCTTTTGATCCCTGCATTTATTCCAATCCATGAATTAGTGAAACACACTCAGCACACCGTGAACACACAGTGAGGTGAAGCCCACACTAATCCCGACGCAGTGAGCTGCCTGCTACTGCGGCACTCGGGGAGCAGTGAGGGGTTAGGTGCCTTGCTCAAGGGCACTTCAGCCGTTCTACTGATCGAGGTTCGAACCGGCAACCCTCCAGTTACAAGTCCTAACCTAACCAGTAGGCCACAGCTGACTGATTGATGGGAAGAGCAGTATGATGCAGTGTTGCAATGCTTTACAAATCTTTCCTCTATATCTTGAGACCAGGATGAGGTTCTCCAGGGGGGAACCATATGCTAGGAGACAGCTGAAGGCTCAGTTCTCCAGATGTCTTTCAAAGTCAAAGTGATGTCTGCCCAAATTGCCTGAGGCAAGTAGCAGACTGTCAGCTGGGTAGCACATACATGAAGCTGGAGGACCTGTGAGAAGTCTTTCACATGGGAATTTGGGTCGGAGTGAATGGAGAGACTTGGACATTCTGCACATTCTTCAAGCAGTTTCAATTGTTGAAAATAAAGTATGGACACTAACTGAAAGGAAGCTCCATATGGGACCGATTCTGGGATGGATGTGCTTCGGATCTGACCCAGAGCAGCTGGAAAACGGGACCAAGATCTGCTCAGGTCAACTGCCAACACGAGTTTGTGAGAGGAGTCCGAATCCAGGGACTCCTGCATTCAAAGAGAAAGAAATAATCTTTGCCAAGAACACCACCATCACCCTGCTGTTGCTGATCCCGCGGGCGATGTCTGCCTGTGGGATATGAGACTCAGTCACTGCTCGCTTTCGCATGGAGTCAAGCCGTGCTCTGCCCCTACAGTGACCGCCCGGGCTGAAACACATGGTAATTAAGCCTTCCTGTGCTTAATGAATGCTTCTTTAAACATCTCACCAGCTGCTTTGCAAGTGCTACTGAGAGGGGAGAGCACAGAAAAAAAGGTAAATTCAGCGTAAAATGCAAAATGTGGAATGTTCAAATGTGGAATTACAGTAACCAGTGACAGAGTTCCACCACGCGAGGACAAGGTGCGCTTGGAACTAATATCATGCATATTCTGCAACGGAACGCTTGATGTCGAATCTTTCTTTTTTTGTGAAGATCAAAGTGGGCTTCAGAGTTTGTATGGATAGTGAGTCTCTTGCCAACTTGTTCTCATGTGTTATTCAAGGGACTTGTGGATTTGATAAGAGACAAAGATGGGATGAATGTGCCATCCAGAAGAGGAATAGAAAAAGAGAGGGAAATGGACGGAGACAGTGAGGGAGAGAGAGACGGAGAGGGAGAGAGCATTGTTTTAAAAATATTTGGTTACTTGACAGTATCGACATAAGAGTGACATGAACGCTTCTGTGTCATAACAAGTTAGGGTTAGATTTACGGTTAGGGTTAGAGTTAGGGTTAAGATTAGGGTTAGAGGTTAGGGTTCATGTGTCATGACAGTGTCATGTGTTCATGACATTGTCATGTCACTCTAATGTTGATACTGTCAAGTAAAGTGTTACCGAATCTTAACATAGCAGTACTTGATGCTCTGCCTTTTCTTCATAAATG
Organism: Alosa pseudoharengus; assembly: GCF_046254945.1. Taxonomy (NCBI): domain Eukaryota; kingdom Metazoa; phylum Chordata; class Actinopteri; order Clupeiformes; family Clupeidae; genus Alosa; species Alosa pseudoharengus. Next base: position 44,809,473 of record NW_027468774.1, read on the forward strand.
TAAGGATGGAGAGACTACTGCACGTCTACTCTGCAGATGCCCCTCTGTGAGAAACACATTAGCACACTGTGCTAACAATTAAGCTTGACATCAATATAGCATCAAGAAGCACTTAGCATGAAGAGCATAGACTGGCTTACATCTCATTCTGAAATAGTCGGTCTTTCATTTATTTTCAGAGCCTTGCTGACACTAAATAAAGGCACTGAGTGTCATGTTTTCTCACAACTCAACCAGACATCAAAACAAATCCCAAATTAGGGCTTTGTAAGGGGATACAGTATATGTTGATAGCTCTAGTGTGTTATCATCTACTTCAATGTGCTACAAAACCATCAGTGTTATTTCCACTGACATTGAAATTACTAAGAGTTTTATTAACATACATGTAGTTTTTATGCATCTGCACGCTGACATATTGAATCTGCAGCCACTCTCCAAATACCTCCCAACATTTACTTACTTGGCTCTTGTGCAGTCACCGTGCTGTGCACAATGTATGTTCAAGCCCCAAGTCTACTTTTAAACACATGGCACGATTGAAACAGCCCCCATCACCACCACCCACCCGGTGATCTCAGGTCGGATGGTAATGTGGCCAGGATGGCCGTGTTTTCAGCGTGCTGCAAAGGCCAGAGCTATCAGCAATCTCTGCCCCATCTACCCTGATTACCGGGCACATCGATCTCCTCCTGTCACAGGCCACCCTGGACCTCTTTGATCTCCACAAATGAAATGGCAAAGCTTTCTCAAAGTGACAGCAATAACTCAGTCGATTTCACATCACCCCCTGCCTTGTCCACCCCACACCCACCCCCTCCTACCTTCCTCTTGGCTGAAGGAAGACAGACACTGGACTGCAATCTCAGATTGTCAATTTTCATCTCTTCTGTCCTTCCTCTCTTTGAGTTTAAGTTTATTATTTATTTGAAAGCTATTAATTCTGTCAGCCTCTGTCACATAGGTTAGTTCCTGCTTCCTTCGCTGTTTCATTTAGTTTCGCACTCATTCAATCTGATTCATTTCAACTCCCGCTTGGGTTTGCGCCACATGCGACTCTCTGAAATTGGCCATTAGAGGTTTCTAACTATGTACATATATTAACGTTTCACCTCTGGCTTAAAGTCACATGAGTTAAGATATGTTAATGTTGGCCTTTTCATTTTCACTCACAGCCTCGATGTCTGTCTAAGTACCATGTTCCTTCTGGTCGTGTTTGATTGGAATTAAATTAACTCTGAGATTATTTCAAAATGACCAGTGCAAATTCTACAATTAATGAAATGAAAAGGGGGGAAAAACAACATATGGCAATCATGCCTGCTAAATCCTTCCATCTGCCCCCTGCTTGCATTTACATTGCGTTGCCAGATATGTGATACCCGAGTGAGAGACAGGGGCGTAAATAAATCACGTTGCCACATGCAGCATCTGTAATCTGCCGCTTTGATCGGGCCTAATTGATCTCATTTGGGCTGGTTAAAGAGACCCCTGTTGGGCCAGCCACAGCTGTCTTACAGCTTGTCAACACTTTCTAATTAGACAGCAGAGCCCCTGCCTCACTCGATGGCCACCACGACGATGTCAGCCACCACCAGGGCCATAGCCTCTGAACAGTGATACAGTTTGTGTGTGTGTGTGTGTGTGTGTGTGTGTGTTTTCTGGTAATGTGAGCACTGATCATGTCAGTTAATAACAGCCTGTGGCAAAAAAATACATGTAAGGTGCTCAATCGGAATAAGAACGGAATACACCACCCCTTTTATTTCCTAATCTAATCAGCAGTTATATTCCGATCAAGGTGTTTATCTGTGTCATTTACATTACAATTGAGCCGATTCTGATCGGAATAAAATTGTCACCATGTAAACCCACCTAGTGTCACAACATATATAGGACATGATTGTAAAAACCAGATGCTGTTGTATGCAGGGATGAGCACAAATACATCAAAATGTATTTCCAAATAAAATACCAAATACCCACCTTAAAAATGTATCAAAATAAGCTACAAAATACAGCAGCCAAAAAATGTATCAAAATAAAATACTGTATTTTTGTATTTTCAAAATACTACAAAATACTTCTTTCTAAAAGCCTTTCTCGTCTATCCCTTCACTTGTACACTTGGGAAAACATATGAAAGCAAGAGACTCCTTCCATAATCAGTCAACAGATTAGATATGCTGACCCCTCATGTTAGACATCCCAATATAAACCTCAGCCAGGGTCGGCACCAGCGGGTCGGGGGGCCGTGAGCACTGACAGGGGGGGCACCTCACTTTTATTAGTTATTTTTCCAAAATTGCCATATAATAAAGAGCATCCTTCGAGCCTTTTGGATAACTGAAACAATGTGATCATGGGGGAAAATAGAGGTCATAGCCTATAGTGTTTACAGTAATAGACACACAGTGTTTAATAGAATAGTTGCATATACAATACAAGTAAATAGGATATAACTGACTCACCACTAGCAGGCCTAGGCAGCTGAGTGCAAAATGTCATCATCACTGTGTCTTTCCATTCATTTTGAAATGTTGTAAGATCCTGCTCAAAAGCAAATTGCACATAGGGCCTTCTGATAATATTGCAACATTGACCGTAGGCTATGTAATCGCTCAAAATGTTCTTTAAAGTACAGAACTAATTCTAACACATTTACAAAGTGGCTAGGCAGAGGTACCAAATGTGATGGGAAGTTTAAGAGCGATCAGGACACTCGGCATGGCTTTTAGTATTTTCTGCTGCTCTGACAGTCCACTTTTATTGACTGTTAGTCTACTATTTTTGAGTTCGGAGATGTACTGTTTTGCAGTGACAGGAATGCAGACTCCACAACTTTTACACTTCCCAGCCAGTTGGTGTAATAGATTGCCCACTATGAATCAGTGACAATAACTCAAAGATAAACAATCCATATGGATGACTTATTTAGAAATTTAAACTAGGTATCATTTTAACCTTTTAAGTTATTTAATACTATCACTACCACACTTATGGTGAGTTTCATCACAGTTGAATAATTGTGTATACACCTGAAACTGGTGTGTGCACAACCTCTATCCATGTAAATACAAAAAAAGTAAAAAAAAAAAATAAAACAAAATCAGGTTGTCACTTTAATACCATCCAATCAGTTAAGCCAGTTAGAAGTAAATTATTATGACATTATCAATCATTTCTTATTTAAAGGAACCATTTGTAAGATTGTGGCCAAAAATGCACAAAAAGCACAAAACTGGTACTGCAATCACTTTCAAATTACTGTAGAGTGGTGTATCCCCTCCCCCTCCCCCCTGACTCGAGGTTGCCAACCCGGATGGTGAAACACTACTGACTTTGTGATTAGTAGATAGGTAGAGGGTGGCGCATCAGGCTAAAACACAACATGACATGACAAAACACAACATCAACATCAGTTGAGGGCTGCAACTTCACTTTTTAAATGACAATATCCTGGCCGGACTACTGTTGTCAGTGATATAAATATTTGAAATGAACATGATTTCTTAATGTCTAGTGAAATATCAGGGCCATTTTATGATTAACTGAAATACATTTCTTACATGCGGTTCCTTTAAAATGTCCAAAATTGAAAATGTCCTTGTTTGAGGTATTTTGTCAAGTTACCATAGCACTGAAATATTTCACAGGTCAGAGAACATAGACAAATTTAAAGTCTAAAAAAAAACTGAAAAAAGAAAGGAAAATAGCAAACTCAAGTGTTGCGATATAAGCTTGTGAACTCAAGTCCTTGTACTGTCCTTGTGTGAGCAAAGGAGTGTGTGTAACCTTAGCTAGTCGTGTCTCCTCAGTTGATGCCTTTGAGCACAACTAACTTCTTAAACAGTGTTGCATTCAGATGACACCTATGGGACCTGTTAATTAGTCCAGCAAAGGAAAATAAACGCTCTACTGGAGCAGAGGGGCTTGACCATGCAAGGGTGCCACAGACAGACAGAGACAGAGATTTTGTGCTTTATAGATAGTTAGATAGATGTCATCACAGTGTTTCACAGAAAGTATTTTACAGTATTTTGAAAATACAAAAATACTGAAGTATTTTGATACAAAATACAAAGGCATTTTCATCATCTCAATAAAATACAAATTACAAAATAGTATTTTGTATTTGAAATACGGATTTTAAATACATGTATTAGAAATACTGCCCATCCCTGGTTGTATGGCATCTGCAGGACATATGCATGACATGATGATGGGAGTCTCAGGATGGATGGTTCATGTGATGCATAAACATAACCCTCCTGTATATTCAGGTATAAATATGGCTACCAGATCATTGTGCCGGGCTACACTCTTGCCCTCTGCATTGGCTCCAGTGGCTGGCTTGGCTTGCCTTGTCATCTCTCATTTCGTGCAGTGCCACAGGGAGGGCATTCATCACCTCAGAATGATATGGAGGAGATTACAGGAGAGGTAGTTTCTCATTTCTCATTTTGCCCTCTAGTCAAGCTCATTTTCATCAGTCTTCTAGACATTGGGCTGTATGATGAGTTCACAATTCATTTTTTTTTGTTTAATGGCATGACATGAGCCCACTTACAAAATCTGAGAAAAAATACATAAAGATGAGCTTATTTACAGATAAGTGCAGTGGTCGATCTTAAGTAACTCTTTAAGAATAGAAACTGAACTGATCACTTTTATTTCTTTTAAAAATACTATCCCGTAATTTCCTGCCTATTAACAAATGTGTATACAAATGTTTATACAAATGTTTATACAAAGCTATGAGGTCTAAACGTGTGAAAGCATTTATTTGTTCATTATTTTGCTATATAATTTAAAGCACTGGCCTGATTCTGATTAGTTGGGCCACTGGGCACTGCGGTTGACACACAGGTCAATATACGGTTTTGTCTATTTTAATTTGCATTAAAACACTGTCATGGGGTCCATACTCTATGTGGCTAATACACAGGAAATGACTGTTCTCTCCTAAAATACTGAGTGGCTGTATCACACCATGGTAAAACGGAGTGGTTTCTGTGGTTCCGTGGTTTCCTGCCTCTATCAAACTGTCACCCACGGACACATCCTCACGTTCCCCCTCTGGGTAACTGACAGCCTGAATGCGCACCTGCCAAACAGAACCTTCCCAGAGAAGCAGGGCAGCCGACAGTTAGACATGAATCGCTGAAGATCCCCCCCCCTCTCTCTCCCTCCCCTCTCGTGCCTGCAGGGTGCTCTGTCATTTGGAGAGCTTCCTCAACCCCTTTCTCCATCCATGCCATCCTCCTGACCACACAAATGTGATTTCTGCTACCGCTGTCTCCACGCCGCATCCATCATGGGCCGCTCGCAGACACACTGGACTCCGAGAAGGGGCCTTGCCTTTGTGTCCTGTTTTCTAGTCGGCCTAGAAGCCTGAGGCCATAAATAACCAGTCCACTGCTCAAGCAGCCTGTACTGGCACCCATTTCATCATTTCATTTGGAGAACACAAAAAAGACTAGATTGAAGATTGCTTATTAAACTCTGCCTTAACGTCTGTGTAATTACGCTGTGTGGCATTTTGCAAACCTATCATACCAATCCCTTTATGCATTCTACACTTCATATAGACATCGTAAAGTTGTGGCCACTGAGGTGTAGGTAAAAATGACAACAGTATGAGGCAAGTAGCTCAAAGACATGCTGCATTTATAGCAGAGACACGTACATTCAGGAGGTTAATCACTAAGCAGTCTCCATTTATATACATACAAACACACACACACACTCTCTCAGACACACTCGCACGCACACGCACACACACATGCATGCACGTACACATGCACATTGCACACACACACACAAACACACGTACAAACACACACACACACACACACTCTCTCTCTCTCAGACACACACGCACGCACACACACACACACACGTACACACACACACACTCTCTCTCACACTCATACACACACATACATACACACACACACATACACACGTACGCACAGACACACACACACACACACACACTCATGCATAGACATAAGCACAGTGCTGTGATAGTAATTGCCAGCCATGGACCTGTTGCACTTGTCAGTGTGCGATCAGATAGACTTAGCTGCAGGCTTCAGTGCCGATTCCTAATGGTATCTCTACAGTAGCTATAAGGCATGACAGACCACTTCACAAAAACTCTCTTCTGATAGATGGGTGAGGTTCCTCTTCCTCACTCTGCTGCCATTTATGTGAGATCAGGATTAGCATAGTGCATGATATGCTTCATCACTCACTACCAAGGTCTATTTCCTGAATGTTTATGAAAGCAAGCCTACTCTAATGATGATTTAGATCGATTCCTGCCTTCCAATTAGGGTGACCAGTACGTCCCGAAATCCAAGCAGTTGTCTCGAATCCTGCCCTAATTGTCCCGAAAATTATACCAGAGCAGAGTCTCGAGTAGTTTTTGTCTGATTGAACATTAAAAACTGTCGTGGTGGTTCAGTTTAGTTTATAGATAAAAAATAATTGGGCCATTATGGAAAGGGTTGATTTACACGCACTGTTACAGTAAAGCGCAGTCATTGTGTTTGTGTTTCATAATGAGTTTATGATTTTAATGATCTTTTTTTGGGGGGGGGGATTTTCTGGTTTACCGAATGACAGACAGTTGAATTTCTGAATAAAAATAATGTTGGTGCATAGTTTTGAAATTCATGTATCTAGTCATATAGTCATAGTGACATGAGGCCCGTTGTTACAGTAATCCTTCACCTCCACAACAAAATGTGTGTGTGTGTGTGACAGGTGAGTGAGTGGCTGTGTCTGACTGTGTGTACACGTGTGTGTGTGGCGAGAGAACAGTGGCTTTAATGAGCTACTGAATCGACTCAGCAGGGGGCATCCCAAGTCATTTTTGCCGCAGGGTGCCATATTCTCATGTCAATTGTTTCTTTTTGTCTGAGACCACTTCTTTCTTTTCTTTTCCGTCTTCTACCTCCCCTCAAACAAACGAAGCTAATTAAATATTATATATAAGCAAAATAGGCCTGTATGGGTCATGCACTGTAGCCTGTGGATGTTTTTAAGCTTCCGATTCTTGAATGGCAGTGTTTACTGTTGCCAACTGTATTGGGCCAGGGAGATAATGCTGAAGTAGGCTAGCCTACAGTACACGTAAAGACTAGGGCTGCCTCTCAAAACGCCTAATTGCACACTTCAAATACTTAGTTTAAGTAGCCTATATAGTGCAGATATTGGGACAATACTAACCATCGAAAATTGGGCACAACGCAAGTAGGCCTAAGTGTTCAGTGCACACTGTGTAGCCTACTGACGGAAGTATGCAGTTTGAACCCTGCCTTCTCTTCACAACCCATACAAGGCTGTAATGATATTGAATCATATTTTCAAATTGAACACACTAGCCCCACTGAGGAATGTCCCTCTCTATTGCTGCTCTCCTTCCCCACTCCCTCGCAATCAGTCTCTCTCACTTTACGATCCAATTTTCTCTCACCCGTTAAGTTAACCGAGGGGGGAAAAAACACATCGTTGATTTGTCACATAATTGTGAAATCCCCTGGCAGAACTGTCTGCCTTCCATAGGCTGGCGTGCTGTTGCGTGGCTAATTATAACACAGAACTCAAAGCCAGGACTGGAAAGGAAGTGTCTCACTCTGCGGCCCCAGTCGCACTACATTTGTTCTGCTAACGATGCCACCGGCGGAAATGGCAAAGATGTTCTAAGGGGGGGAATACGATACGAGGACGTTTATATCTCCATGAGTTGAATCATGTTCACTGAGGATGGGGTTTCAGCAGCAAGTTTCTTTCTCAGGATGGTTAGAAAACAGGGGAGAGAAAATAAAACAATCAATTAGTCGGAGTAAGGGAATTAGCATTAATCGGTGAGAAAGGGCAAACAGTCTGAATGTGGAGGAAAAGGTCACTGGGGAGATTAGCCATGTTCTATTTAGGTTTAGACTGCCTCTCATGTGTATGTGCTCTTGTGTTTATATGAGCTTCCAGCAGTGTTAGGAATGATTAGGCTTAGAAAAAGATACAGTTTTACTTCTCAGAGCAGATTGTTTTGTATTTAAAGTCTAGTTACATAGTATGCCTAATGCCTGATGCACGTCATCCTTTTCTGCTTCTACCTTACTTGGCTCAAACTAAAAAAACAAAACTCAGTTATAATTCACATATTGAATGAATGAGTGGGTGAATGAATGAATGAATGAATGAATGAATGAATGAGTGAATGAATAAATTGATGGATGAATTAATGAATGCAGGGATGAATGAATGAAGACACAATTCTTGGCAGCTGAACATGCTGTCGCTATGGTATAAAACCAAAGAAACTCAAAGAAAATTAAAGAGCTGATCCAGGCACGGAAATACAGAATGCAAATTAGGCAATGAAGGTCCAACAAAATGACAAACCCATAATAGCTTGGATATAATGGTGGAAAGCATGAAATTGCTCACTCAAAAGGAAGGACGACTTGACTTCTGGTTCATTCCCTTAACAAATAACTGGCTATGACAATGTTCTAAAGCCAGTGGCGTAACTAGGTGCAGCAAGTGCAGTCGCACCAGGGCCCGTGACCTCCCGGGCCCGTCGCTACCCCCGCAATGCAATTGCTGGAAAATTCTATACAGGTCCTTTCTGACTACGTGCCTTTGACCAGGCCAAGGCTACAGCGCAGACGCTCGCAAATAAATGGGGGGTTCAGAGTACATTTGAAAATGTTAGAGCACGGAGAGTGAAGCGTCACTTTGACGAACTATCGGAAGATGAGCGCTAAACCGATGCAGAGAGATACTTCAAAGTGCAGGTATTAATGCAACTCTGGACATCACAATCAGTCAGCTCTCCCAAAGATTTGCAAGTATGCGGGAAACTTGTCATGTGTTTGAGTCTTTACGTCCTATGATCCTTCAACTCGCAGGTGATGAACTGCTTGAAAAGGCAAGACGTTTGTCAGACCATTATAGCAGGGACATTGCACCGACATTCCCAACACAACTCCTCTCATTCAGGTCTGGCTTTAAAGCAGAGATTTCACAGAAGTCATCTATTTTTCAACTTGCCAAAATGCTGGTGGTAGATTATGACAGTGTAACATCCACATTCGGGGAAGTGTGTACTGCTCTCATGTTGTTTCTGACATTGCCTGTGACTGTGGCAACAGCTGAGCGATCTTTTTCCAAACTCAAACTTATTAAGACCTACCTAAGGAGCAGCATGGGGCAGGAGAGGCTCAGTGGGTTTGCTATCCTGTCCATTGGAAATACGAGAGCCAGAGCATTAAATATTGGGAACATCGTTAACTATTTTGCACAACGAAAGGCTCGTAAGATGGCCTTCTTCTAATGGCCTAATTCACGCATATTGGGGATTGTATGCATATGAATGATTTTATTTGGTTTCTGCACGGTTAAATAAGTTAGGCTACATTAAGTTTTGTTTCTGCGCAGTGTGAGTTTATAAGCAAGCAACGCTTGCAGTTTCAGCAGAGGGTTGAAGAAGCGCATTGAGCGCATTGACTGTTCCCATAATTCCATGCGAGTTGATAGTAATATTAGGCCTGCAGGCTGTTGATAAAATTATTTTTAATGTTTTCACATGTAATGCATCCTATGTAGTCGTGTGTTTTTTATTTGATATTGTAATATGTAACTACTAAACTACTTCGGTGCCTCAGGCCCTTTGTATAAACAATTGAAGTCACCCTTAATGTGTATTGCATGTATCAGAGCTAATTCTTCCTGGGCCCAAGTATGTCGGTATGGCCCGCTTTCGCACCTGGGCCGACCATTGGGGTGTTACGCCACTGTCTATGGCTATTATGTCCAGTGTGTGCGTTGTGTCGCTGTGATGGGTTGCCATGTTGACAGGCACGAGGTGGCAGATGGATGGGAGAAATGAGATTGTGGATTTACCTCGCCAGCTGTGCATCTGGGTGCTGTCTTTAAAAAAAAGTCTCCACTTAACCAGCTCAGCTTTAATGAGCCTGCAGCGGCAGCAGTCACTGCTTGAGTTTAGTCTCATTCGTTCCACTCCTGCCAAGTCATTTTTCATCAAGCATGTGAAGAGGTGAACCACACATGAGAGAGAGAGGGGTCAAACAAGTGCAGACATGCAGGCCAGATGATAATTTTAAGAAGAGAACCCTCTGCTTTTTTGACCAGTGCAAATGGTTCACTTAACTACTATAAAACTTCCCATTAGAGTGGAATTTTCGGCCAGTCTGAAATGTTCTCTGTCAAAAAAAGGTTTTAGTGCAGTCTTATGAATATTGGTGTGACGAACATTTGCTACCTAGATACAGTGGGTATCCTCAGTTAAGGCCTGGTCAGGAGAAAATTCCTGAGAAAACAGTTTCTGGGCTGTTTTCTGGTCTCAGATCTCGTGATGCCAGTCTGGGCATTGTCTGTCCACTGACTGCTTATTTTTAAATGTGTTTATTTGTGTAAAGGGAGTCATATCTGGAAAACTGGGCAAAGTGTGCCACTGGCAAAACTGAGCAGATCTGAATTCTTGCTTTCTGTCTATCTGTTTGTCCTTTTTTCTTCAGATGCTCCAGGGCTGTACCAGTAGGCCTAATGTACAATTGTGCTTTCATGAAAAATAACGTTAAAATGTATTTTCTGGTCTGAAGCCTATATGGTTTTCATGGTCATGTATGAATGCATTTAGCACTTTTGAAACTCTCAAATCAAATCTGTATTTAATTATCAAAACATGACACTATAGTTCCCTGTGTGTGTTTGTGTTTGAAGGTCCAAAATAGCACATTCTCTCAAGGAAAATGTGATGCAGGTGGGGAAATAGAGGCATCTGAGGTATGCTTGTGTTTTCACAAAACTCTGGCTCCCTCTATTGGTTCCTATGGAAATGTATATTCTGCTGTTTGCTAACAGCCCTTTTCATTAGGATAACCAACCCTTTTTATTAGGATAACTTGCTTATCTCGAGAGCATATTTCTAAGGTTCCTCAGTGAAAATGGATGCACTCTTGTATTCCTGATATAAGCTTGAGCTACTATCATGGAGAGGAAAAGATGCAGAAGCAATAAAACTAAAACTAACATAATAGTTTGGCGAGTGGAAAGCTTGTATGTGTAACCCAGTAGGCTTTTATATATATTATAAATTATATATAGTTGGAATAGTTGGTATACCGGTACACACACACACACACAGTATACCAACTCGAGGCACGTCAGTGCGTACTCACAACCACATATCAGAATGATTGGCCTTGTATCAAACTCAGAATGCTTAACAAAATGGAGAAGAACACCGGACGAAGAGAACAGTCATGCTTTGTAGATCCAAGATTATTGTTCAACAGATAAACGAAAGTAATACATTTGTAATAAGATCTTTCATAGCTTAAGAGTTTCCACAGGACAGCACATATTCTCAGGCATTTGTTTCAGTGTCTGTGTGCGCACGCTTTTGCATGCGCATGTGTGTGTGTGTGTGTGTGTGTGTGTATGTGTGTGTGTGTGTCCGTGCGTGTTTGTGCGTGTATGTGTGTGTGTGTGTGTGTGTGTGTCTAGTAACAGACTGTAAGTGAGAAGGAAGCACAAAAACACTTTCTATGAGCCATGAGCATATTGAGTGTCATGTAGCACATGAGAATATGCCAGAGTAAGACACTCAGATAGTCAAGTCAAGTCAAGTCAAGAGAACTTCACTTTTCCTGTGAGGGAACTTCATTTGTGGTTAGGCACCAGCATACACACATACACACAGGCATTCCACACTCTAAAAGCAAGATAAATAATGGTCTAAACGCAGCACTAATTGGTGGAGATTGCTCATGTCTCTGCACTGATTTTATTTCCTCTTTGAAGTGTTTGCAACTCTGTGTCTGAATTCCCCTTTCTGGGTAGAGGGACGCAGGGGACTTTCCATACCCCCTAGGCCCTTTATGGGTATGGGCTGGGTACCCTTCATGGGCCCTTTATGGGTATGTGTGGGTACCCTTCATGGGCCCTTTATGGGTATGGGATGGGTACCCTTCATGGGCCCTTTATGTGTATGGGCTGGGTACCCTTCATGGGCCCTTTATGTGTATGGGCTGGGTACCCTTGTGTAGCCTTCAGCAGTGGTGTAGGAATAAAGAAGTAGTGAATGAAAAGAATAAAAATTCAATCAAGAATAGGACAAAAACAAACTAGTAGACTTTCTTAGCCCGATCTATCGTCAAGTTTTATTAGCATACAAGGAAAAAAGGTTCTCATTTATAAGCAGGCAAGCAAAGATTAATAATAAGGTATCCACTAGTCTTATAAGGAGCAGGGCAGGGGGCAGCCCAGAGTCTCTGGAGAGGAAAATCACTGTTTCATGATGACTCACCTCACCTTCCATGAGGATGACCTTGAGACGAGTTTGCTGTTTTCGAAACTGGTTCAAGATGACTCTCTTATCAGGAGTTGGTGCAGCTGCAAGAAATGCCTGTGTCAGGACATGGTTCGTACTCCTCTGGGCCACGGTTAGTTGGTTTCACGCCATTCTTCAGCTCGCCATTCCTTGGCACGCGTAGGCCCTCCAGAGGAGGCTTGTCCGGGGTGGGGGCTGACACATCATGGGTAGGGGTTGCATGGCAGGGGCTCTGTTCAATGCGGGCCACGCTGTGAGGTCATTGAAACTTGGGCATGGAGGATGTGGATTGTGGCTTTGATTGCATCCTTGCGTGTTGCTGGCATAAGCACTGGCTCCCCTGGGGACATGAGGGTCGACACATCCTCTTTTTTTCTTGTGGGGTCTCCCGTTGCGGCCCGAGAGTTTTCACTTCTAGGTATCCTCACAAGGGGTCTTATTGTTTGTTCAGCAGCCTGATGGATGTTGGCACAAAGGACCTTGAAAACGATCGGTTTTACCTTGCTTGAGTTGCTACAACCAGCATCTAACGCAGCCAGGCAGCTACAGCGCTACACTTTGTGCATGTACTGTACATTATGTTAGGCAAGGCAGGTTCACTTTGCAAGGCAGGTTCATATGGTCAGTTTTTGAAACAGACACCCCAATTTATTGAATAAATACAAATACTGTGAACACTTTTAGCCTTTCCAGGAATATTTTTCCTCTTCTGTTACACGTACATCATGATGTACCAAATTGTATCAAATTGTCTTGCAATGAATAGAGTATTTCAGAATCACTGTATCATAATATCATGGACAAAATTGTATTGTAGTTTAGAGTAGGCCTACACCATAGTCCTGTGTAATTATTCTTGCCTCACTAAATGCCGCAAAGTGTCCTTTTTGGTGTTTTGGAAATGGCCACCCTACCTGTGGGGAAATTTCCAGATTAGACAACACTTTAGCTGTTAAATGTCTGTGGTTGTTGTCCAATTGGGTACACTTTAAAGAAATGTAAACATTACAAGAATGATCTGTTATTTTGGTTTTCTCTTAGCTGTGACCTCCAAGGTCAACCTCATCCCTGAACTCAGGCCCGGAGTGGGTAATCGGGAGAATCGGGAGAATTCCCGGTGGGCCGCTTCACTTTTGGGCCGGTCGAGGGAAAAATATTAACATTTGCCACGTTAATCTATCTTCTCTTAAGTTGGCTACACACGTTCGCATCCTATGCCTAACACCGCAGCCTCTGCATGGGTTGTTTTCCCCTCCCAAGAAGAGTTAATTGGTTGGGTCCATATAGCCCGTCTTTTCTAAAAAGTTTTCTCAGATAGCCTACCAGCTGGGCCGGCCCTAGTGATAAGCGTCCGGGAGGATGGATGGTAGAAAGAGGCCATGAGGGACTGGAAAGCCCAGGTAAAAAAGACGAAAAGTATTGGAGGAAAATGCTGCCAAATGTGCCAAGCTTCCAGATTTTTTTTGAAGAGGACAGGGCCCACTTCCCCGAAAGCATCTTAAGCCTACGAGCGTCGTAAAGTCCCTCTTACGAACGTCTTAAGATTTGCCGACTGTTTTCCCGAAACCATCGTAGCTTAAGAGCATCGTGAAAACACTCGTAGATCTACGAGTGCTCCAGAGTACTCGTTACCAGCTAAGAGCGTCTTAACAGTACTTCTCACTGAGGTCACCAACAGGACATACAGAGGAATTACAACTTAGAATACATAATCCAATTTACGTTCCCATTCTTTATTGTCTTTACCTGTGATGAATCAGATTTTAGCATGCAAAATAGCCTACATTTAATGGTCATAATAATGTGATGAAAAGCGGACAAAAATGCAATCAAGTTATGAAACGAGACGTTGCCAGAATAGTTTGACATTATCTTTGCTAAGTGAATATTTTATTAGGCCTATGAGGTAAAAAGCAGAGAAAGCAACATGTGGTTTAGTCTGTAGTCTACTGCATCAAAATCTAAGCCTACACATTTCCTCTCTTTCTTACTCGACTTCTTTCTTATCTTCAAACGTGTTCTTAAGTGGCACCGCGAAAAATTGCAACAATCTAATCTTAAAATAATGACAATTATTTATGTCTCTTTGTGGTATATAACCTACTTGGGATGCTTACATGCAGATGTCAAAGTGTTTCTATTTTCGTATTGATGTGAATTAATGTGTAGATCCGAAGTTTAAATGGTAGGCCTATAGCTGTGATGTGCAGTCACCTGACATCACCGTCAAATCAGAGGATATTTCAGAACTATTAACATGGACAGCTCCCCTTAAGAGCATCTTAAAGGGACATTCCAACAGTGGAGAAATGAATATGTATTGAAAGTGGGTCATATATGTAGTAGAATAGTAGCATACATTTCTAATTTGGTGCCTTCTTGACCGAGAAAAGGCAGAAAATGACTTTTTAGTGCTTGTGGATTGCAGACAATAATCCCCATAGTGCATTGCAATGCTCAGCTCCGCAGGCCACTCCCACTCTCGAACTCAATTGTTCAACTCCGCCCATAATCTGTCAACCAAGGCTCGAGCGTTGAGCTCCACTCTACGCTAGTGCTACCTGGAAATCATTTCAAACCATTTCTAGTGAAGACTTAGTTTGCGAACTCATTAGTGAATTACTCCTCGTTTGTGTTTCGAAATGGTGTGCACTTGCATGTTACCGGGATGTTCAGCCAGCACAAGGAAAATACACGGGAGTAAATTTTCATAGATTACCCAAAGAGTTGGAGTTGTGCAAAAAGTGGCTACGGGCTATCAATAACCCGAAGTTCAGAGAGGACACAGCCATTGAAGCACTAAAACATCTGACGGTGTGCAGTCTACATTTCAAGGCAGAAGAACCCCTTAGGAGTGAAGAGACCCGCGCTTGTGAAAACCGCAATTCCGTCGATATTTACCTTGCCAGATGATGTCGACGAACAGCCAGGAACTTCTGGAACTAGCAGTGCTAGCTGCGCTAAACGCATTTGCCTGGAGGTAAGGTTTTTCTGACTCGACTCTACTTCTCGACTGAGAACACACTGATATAGTCGTCTGCTGTAAAGCAGCACATCTCATGATTTGGCTGTTTATAAAGTAAATATCTTGTATGTTTTGGTCGCTTGCTGCCTCGCTAACTCTACTCGTCAGCAACGAGGAAGTAAAGTTAGCAATGTAACGTTAGACAGTTATGAATATCGTGTCCATTGTGTGTTGCATAAGCTGCATAAGTTTGCTATTAGCGATGTAAATCCACCATGTTTTACTGTGTTAGTCTGACGTTATTCAAATGTTTTTAACGTTATTGAACTTACAAGAAGAGTTTGTAAGTAGCCTAAATAATATTATCTCTAATCATGGCTGCAGTGGAGGCTAATCGCAAGTAAACGCAGTTTATCCACCACTGAATTTCAGAAATAGTTTATCCACCTCTTGATAGTTTATCCACCACTCAATACATTCAATGCACTTCCTAATAGTGTGTATGCACTCAAGGAACTATCTACTACTAGTAGCCATACCACTTGTAAACAGTAATGTTCACCATTATCATATATTCTGAATGTCTTATGTATTAAAAAAACATCCAGTAGCGCTTTTCCTTACTGCAGTTTAGCCTACACCTCTTATTTCACCACTACACCTATCTTTAGTATATCTGAGACTACTGTTTGATTTAAATTAGTGGAATATAGTTTGAAAAGAAACCTCTTGTTTGTTTTATAGTCACCATGCCCAAGTACACCTGGCCTTGATACCAGTGCCAGCACCCTTGAAGTTGGTGAAACGGATGAAAGGCACTACAAAACAGGTGGAAGTGCATTCCACACCATGTGGTCAATGAACATCGATGGACTGACATGGATGGAAAGCAGCATCACTGTGACCATGCTCTTCTAACAGCTGAGGAGCAGAAGAGGATGTGGCTAAAGAAGGACTCGGTGGCATATCAGGACCTGACGTCTTTGATAAAAGGCTTTTGAAAGATCTTCAGAAGATGGCCCTCTTCAAACATACTGGTAAGAACTGACACCCTTTATACCCACATGTTTTGAACATATCCTATTGAACATGTTTAATTAGTACTATATATTCTCCTTTTCACACAGGGCCACTGGAGATCTTTCACAGAGCTCTCCTGAAGTACCTCCCTAAATGCCAGGCCTTCTCCTACGAGGGAGAGGGCCTACCTCGCCATCATGGAACATAATGAGAACATTGTGGCACGAGAACAAGCCACCACGGCAACAGGTGTGTTTTCAAGTACTCTAAATACTAAAATAACCATAAGTAGCATGTTCACAGCTAACTCAAAATACATACTTTGCTGAAAAGTTCATTATATTCCTGTGGAGAGACATCTACTAGTCAAATCTTTATTCAGGCATCTGTGTAATCATTATAATCCTTGTCATTTATAGGAGAACCACGCGTCAAGCAGGTCTTCTGCAAAAAGTGAAAGCAATGGATAGTCGAGAAAATCTATAAGCCACACACCACCAAGTTCATCCAAACACTAATTGAGAAGGTCATAGAAAACAGACGCAACCCAAACATAACATTCAAGGACTCAACCGCTTCACTCACCCAACCACAACCTCCTTTTCCACCTAACATTGCCCCTGTCCCAAAGCCGTCAAAGAAAGCTGCATCATCATTCAAGAGCCACTTCTGAGATGTCAGCTCTACATTAACCCATTCCTCACAAATATTTTGTAATATTACCATGCCTTATGTCTTTGTCTTATATGGTCTTTTGACCTTATCCTTGCACTACCTTACCTGTTTGCACTGCCATTGAGCACCTTACTATACTCAATCACAGGGTCAATACCTCTAAAGTGTGGATCATTTTGTTTGTGTGTTTTGATGTTCATGACAATTCTTTCTTTGTGAATTAAAAACAAGATGTCACTCGTGCTCTCCTGTCTGCCTTCAACAAAGTTTAGTATCATAAACTTGGAAGGAGGTAACTGATATGCAACAAGCTTATAATGCAATGTATACTTGTAATACTTCATAATTTATAGAAATTATAGGTAAGACCACCATTCTGTTGTCATCTGAGGCAACAGTAGCTAGGTAGTTCCAGTTTTGAAATGTTGGGTGTTCAATAACTCGAATACACTTGGAGCAACACTACTAGGAAAGAACTACAACAACGTACATTTTAAGCATTTAATTAAATAACTAAATATACAAACAATACAACTGCTGAATGACAATATACAAACAATGAAACTATAGCTCCTCGAGCGTCCTCCGCGTCTTGGTGCCCGCAGTACTGGCCGTCTGGAGCTGGGTATTTCTGGCGGATAGCCAGCACGACACAAGCAGGTAACACGACATGACGACCTCTGCCCAATCTCTCTCCTTGTAGGACCCACTCAAGAAAGTGCCGGTAGGCTGTTAGAAGAAATTGTCTGGACAAAACATTGAGCACAAAGTGAGCGATGGTCTTATAGCCTAGCGTGCCACAGTAGCTAGCATAACTGCAAGCTATTTGTGCAATGAACATGCCACGTTAGCGTGTTAGCAAGATTACTCCTTGACATAGTAACAAAGAAAATAAACTTACTTTACAGAAAGACGTCCATTTGGCCCTGTAGGCTTTGGCTGCCGTTTCCAGTTGACCTTAGGTATTCTAAAGTAGCTAGGTCTCCAGGACGCCACTATCCATATGGGGTGCGAAACTCGGGTGATCAACAACACACACGTCCGTGTCATCCTCCGATTCCGTGATTTCGTCCAGAAGAAATTGGCATCGCTGGAATTCTCGGCAGCAGACAGACTCGTTCTGTGTCCATTGTCGCACAGTTAGAGCACAGGCACCACCAATTCGCCCCAGCTCGAGCCATTGCGGGCTCCTCGTCCGCGGCAGGCAGGTCGTCTGCCTCGGCTGTTGTGGCAGCAGCTTCAGCCGCCTCCTGTTCCTCCATAGCCCTCAGCTGCTCGTCGCTATATTGTGGCTCATAAAGATAGCCACGAACATCCTTTTCTACCATATCTTCTTCAAAATCCCAGTCCTCCATATTGCATCCGTCTGTGTATTCGGTACCTTCGGCCATGTTTGCTGCAGGTCTCTGCAGCTCTCTGCCAGTGAATTCAAAAGCACTGGCACTGATCTGTGATAGGTCTGTTAGCGCATTAGGTCCAACCCCCTATGGGCGGGGTTGAAAGGGTGGGAACTAGCGCTTGTAGTTTCAACAGAAATCCACCCCCCTTACACTTCCTCCGACAATGACGCAAAATTACGATTTTTGCATCATTGTGGGAGGAAGTGTAAAGAGGTAAATACGGATTTCTCCCGTCTCAGGGGGAAATGAGAGAGTGTTGCATGACCATTCAAAAGTATGACTGGGTTTCTAACAATGCAAAGCCTAATGCAAATGGGTGGAGTGTCCCTTTAAGAGCAGTGCACGCGAGTTCACGCTACGAGCATGTTCGGGAAACAGTCGGAAAAACCAAACGAACGATGGTAAGATGAATCGTAGAAAACCCTCTTAAGAGCGTGTCTCCGTCGTTATTGGGAAAGTGGGCCCAGAATAAGTGGCAACTGGTAAATTAGCCATGATTATTATGGGCGCCAAATGTAACATGCCTTATTTCGTGGACAGAATAGGCTTGTTCGTCTTGTCTGAGTCTGACTTTCGTCTGGCTTTCTACGTAAACGTGATCTTCAGAGGCTAGCCGGGAGGAGCTACAACAGAGGGCAGCTCATCCCGGACAGAAAGGCTACAGTCTTGCTGACGTGACTCGCGGGAGACATCGCGGGAGATATCGCGGAATGTTGTTTGCAATAAACACAGCAGAACTTTCATTCTTACTCATTAAAATGACCATGATGACTGACGAAATAAATTGTTATGATGTAGTTTAAATAAACCACTGTTGTCATACAGTTAACAGGCCTGCATTGTAGCACATAAATTCAATATCAAGTGTTTTCCCTATATGTGTGTCTATCTATTTAGCCAACAGCAGAAAATAACAGAATATCCAAACGTTTTCAGTAGGCTAGACTACCATTGTTGCAGAAATCACATATAAGAAGGTATCCCTTCGATTTCTGTTTATTTTCGCATATTCCAACATAAGGAAGCAGCATGAGACTCTCGTCAAAATGGTCATGAAGGGATTCCTCCCAAATGGCCCTATCACGTCTTTGAACTGACGTCATGAGGGCGTCTTTCAGCTCGTGCAGCTCGTGGAAGGCAACTGCAAGATCTGTCTGCAGGCTAACCTAGCGTTCATGGGCTTCGTAAAAACCTTTCTCCGAGTGAAAACATCATCATTCCGCGTCATTCACGTCACTTAATGTGTGAGTCAGAGGTCGGAAACTGGGGCTAGATTTTGCTAACAGAGTTGCCCAGTTAGGGGCTCGTCATCACTTTTGTCGTCACGTTGTAGTTCGTTTGTAGTCCATGTGGCCTTTCATGTCCAACAGTTTTAATGTGAACTTGGGAATTTGCCCTTTTTATCACTTGAAAAGCTGCATATCTTTCTTTCACGAGCATCTTACACTATATTTTAAGCAAATACAGTTGTTTGTTTAGGATTAGTGAGTGTATGTTTTAACCTTTGTTGTGGCATCCGTGTTTGTCACACATTCGATGGCTAAGCACTTGAACACTTGCTGTCGGAAAAACAAAGTAGCCATGGGGGCGGTCCTTGTCATTCCGAGGTGCTCTGAATGCACCCTAAGACTCCCGCGATATTTTAAGGCCATGTGACATGGTGTCACGGTGGTAAGTTCTAACCAGTATGCATTGCGTCCATCCAGAGCCCTTCTAAGGAGAGCCTCCCCACTCTCTATTAATCCCATACAAACCGAATTTGGCTGCAGTTCACCAGAGTTCACCTAGATGGCGATCGCGGGCGAGTCCAAAATACATGGGGTCCTATGGAGCTATATGGCTACATTTGTTGTTTTCACCTATTTAACAACTGAAACCCTCAGATTTTATTTTATTTTTCGCAAAATGGATATGGATTTTCAATCAAAAGTGAAATAATCCGGGAGTCATGTCCTTTCGTTTTCTTACAGGTTGGGTCGTTGCTGCCCATAACACGCTAGCATTGATGCTATGCTATGCTATGATCATGCTAATGAATGACGTCATTGGCACGTTTGAAAGGCTTTTTAGAACAATTAAGTGACTTTAAAAAATATAATACTCAACCAAGTGTATTGTCTTTGCCTCCCCTTTTGAATACAATATTCAAATTACTTGAAAAAGTGGATTTTGAGGGGTACAGCTCCATAGACCTCCATTCATTCTGGACTCGCCCGTGAGTGCCCCTAGATGCAGTACCACACCGGAAGAGTTCCGAGAGTGAAGGTTCTCTCCTTATTAGACATTCTCTGGTCCATCCCAGTATGCATTGTGTTCAACCCAGCATGCATCACATCAGAGCCCTTATTAGACATTCCAAAGATTGTTAAGGCGGAGCAAGATACTTCATCAGGAGCCACTTCCGGGAACCCGGATCGCACGAGGGGGGGCTCAAAATCCCCCTTTATGCAGAGCAGAGGCAGCGACTGCTCCATTGAAGTCTATGGGCATAGCTCAGAATTTTACCACATATGCTAAGGTCTTAGTTCTATAGAGTTGGGAATGTGAATTTCGGGCACGTTTTCATGATCCTCAAACCCTTGTGAACATTTCAGGTACATTTGTAGCATTTTTGAGCATTCCAGTCTGGAGAAAATCGACTTTATATCAGGTGTGCGCCGGTTATTTATGCCGCTGCTGTTGGCGGTTTGCAACTTACGCTCATCAATACGTCATCGACACGCCTCTTTATGCAGACAGGATTCGATCCCCATTTCGCGCCCATAGACATGAACTACGACGAAGTATCTTGCTCCGTCTTAACAATCTTTGGACATTCTCTGATCACATCAAGTCAGATCTGCACAGATCTGCCGCAAGACGAACTCGCCTATTGACTTTCGTGTGACGAAATACATATATTCATTACGAAACCATGTGTGGTGAAACTGACCCGAGGGGATTATTGGATTATTGAATGATTGACTGCTGTGGAATGATTGACTGTTTGATTGACATGTGCTGGATGTAATTGCGCTCACCTGAGAGCGAGGGTACAAGAAGGGGTGGAAGACGTGCGGGCGAGAGAGACTGGGGAGACTGTTTGTGACGGGCACTCGGGGTGGGTGCTGTTAGTGGCTTTTAGTGTCACCGGCAGTGAAGCAAGGGGACGTGGGATTTAGTAAGTGCCTTACGGTCTGGTCTCCGCGGCCAAAGACTGGGCCTTTGCTCCGCGGCTATCTGCTACTTCCTCCGCCAAAGACTGTTTTGTTCCGATTGGGTTCTGCTACCTCTTCCGACAAAGACTGTTGCTCCGTTTGTTATCTGCTACGGCTATAAGGACTATTTGCTACTTCCTCTGCCAAGGACTATTTCGCTCCGTTTGCTATCTGCTACTTCCTCTGCCAAGGACTATTTCGCTCCGTTTGCTATCTGCTATTTCCTGGGCCAAAGACTGTGGCGCTCCGCTTACTATTGGCTACTCTACCAAATATTCTGCTGGACGTCTGCTCGTTCTGGGCTGCTCAGTGGAACGTTTCCTTGGCGGGACTTACCAAGCCAGACCCTACAGGGGGGTCTTGTCATCAGAAGGGGGAAGTCTATTTTTATACGAACATTTTGTGTGTGTGTGTGTGTGTGTGTGACTGAAGAGCTCTTTTCTATTTTATTTTAGTATTAAAGCCTGTGACCGGATTGGCCGATCTGCAAGTATAGCCATTAGAACTAAGCAAATATTTTCCCTCTCCTCTATTGGTTTTGACCAGCCGGTCCTATGTGGTGTGCTGTGTGTCATGTTTTGCCTGCTGAGTGTGGAGATGTGTAGCATGTAGTGGGGAATGCTCCTGTTCATTTGGTGTCGTGCAGTAACTTATTTGCAGTGTTGTGGGTTGGGGGGGGGGACATGGTGTTTGCTGAGTGAGGGTGGTTATATTTATTGGGGAGGTATCAGTCCGTGTAGGCCTATACAGTTTTAATGAATTGTACTCGTTAATAAATATTCCCTTTGGTACTGTACAACCTGCATCCCTGTGCCTCTCCCTTTACATTACACCGGACCATACCGGAGGAACAAAGGTGGTGGCAGCGCCTAAAATATACCTAGAGCAAATAACTATTACACTGGTGGCAGCGGTGGGATTGTTGCTTTAATATGGATGAGGTGCAGGGAGGAGGTGATGACGGTGGCCGTCAGGCCCAGGCCATATCCCGCCCTGTGTTCATGCCAGAAGTTTATACTGGGGTGGGCCGGGAATGGTCGGATTGGATAGAACAGTTCGAACTGGCATCTACAGTGAATGGTTGGGATGAAACTGTGAAATTGAAATTTTTAGCATTGTTGCTGTCTGGTCGTGCTCGAGAAATGTATAATGGTCTTTCTGTTGTAGCAAAGGCTAGCTATGCCACATTGAAAGCAGCAATGACTCGTTCTCTAGATCCCTATAGTGACGAGTGGAGCAGGGTAGCCTTTGCAGATAGAAGGAGGTTGCCTAACGAGACTCCTCAGGAGTTTGGTAATGCTTTGCGCAGGCTTGTAGTTAAGGCCTACCCCTCTTTAGATGACCAGACTCGAGATCTTCTTGCGAGGGACCACTTTGTTACTCATGTTGCTTCTGGAGATTTTCGCATTATCCTTCGAGCAGCAAAACCACAAACTTTAGAGTTAGCAATACAAAAGGCGACTGAAATGGAAATTCTCCGAAAACTTGAACAAACCGGTGTAGCGCCTGATGCTCGGGTGAGAGAAGTGACTGAAAATAAAAATAAAATGGAGGCACGGTTAGAGGCCTTAGTAGGAGTAGTAGAGGGCCTTTGCCAGGAGGTTAAAACAATACAGTCATCTGTGCAAGCCTTACACCGGACACCTAACACCACTTCGCCCGGCTTACCACCAAACAAACTACGGGCGTCCAATGCTGATAGGGGGGCATTCTCCAGCAACCGGTTAGGTCGTGGGGCTACAAAGCAACACGAAGGGTGCTGGGAATGTGGGTGCAATCGGCATCTGCGCCGCGATTGCCCGTATGTCCAGGGAAACTGAAGGGGGCGGGTATAGCGGCCCGAGTGCCCGCCCCTTTTCTTGTTACTCAAACAGTGGCCTGTAATAAGACCAAGGGAAGCCATGTCGCCGCCAAGGTGGCAGGCGTGGAGTCCCTGGTGTTGGTGGACAGTGGGGCTGATCGGTCCATAATTCCCAAAGCACTGTGGCTGAATTTCACTAACGGGGGTTGTGGGTTGGAAGAGTATCGGGGTAATGTGTCCGCTGCTAATGGGGGCGGGATGCATATATTGGGGTTGTGGCAGACTACTTGCCAATTTGATTCCCTGGCCTTGGTTGCTGATTTTTTGGTGGCTGATATCCCCTCCTGTGATGTTTTGTTAGGTTTTGATTTTCTGTCTAAATATGGGGCCACGATCGACTACAAAAACCGGGTGTTTCGCCTGATGGGGAAGATTTTACCGCTGCTGGTCCCTGATGACCCTGCTATGCCCCGTACGGTGGTCATAAAAGCGGACACTGCTGTTCCACCCCGAAGTGAAGCTGTGCTTCCTGGCATGGTCCTGAGTTCGATCAGCAGTGGTATGCAAGGTATGTTAGAGCCATCTGCCTCCTTGTCTGATCACTGTGACGTGTTGGTGGCCCGGGTTGTTTGTTAAGTAGAAAATGATGTTGTTCCAGTCCGCGTCATCAATGTCACTGATGAGGAATTAGTTTTGAAAAGGGGTATGAGGGTTGGCACCTTACACACAGATATTGAGGTTGGGGGAGGTGTTGATGTCAATGCTAGCAATCGAGTTGCCTCTGTGCCTACTTGGTCTGTAGAGACTTTGGTTAAACAGCTGGGGTTAAATCAAAAGGAGTTTGGCGTCTCAGAGCAACAAGCTGTTTGCCAACTGCTGTCCAAGCATTTGTCTGTTTTTAGTACAGGCGATACAGATCTGGGAAGGACCCCTCTTACAAAGCACACCATTGATACTGGAGATGCTAAGCCTGTTAAATTACACCCACGTCGCGTCCCACTCCACTTGCAGGGCGAATGTGCAGAACACATAAAGCAGATGCAGGCGAGTGGTATTATACAGCCCTCTTATAGTCCATGGGGCGCTCCGGTGGTTCTTGTTAGGAAGCGGGATGGGGGGCTTCGCTTCTGCGTTGACTACCGGAGGCTTAATGACCTGACAAAGAAAGATGCGTATCCCCTACCTAGGATTGATGACGCCCTTGACAGTTTACACAAGGCCTGCTGGTTCTCGACCCTTGACCTGGCCAGCGGGTACTGGCAGCTAGAAATTGACCCCAAAGATAAACCAAAGACCGCTTTCATCACCCGCCAGGGCTTATTTGAGTTTAATGTACTAAGTTTTGGATTGTGTAATGCCCCCAGCACATTCCAAAGGCTAATGGATGTAGTTCTAGCAGATTTACAGTGGACCACGTGTTTGGTTTATCTTGATGACATCATAGTTTTTGGCCGTACATTCTCTGAGCATTTGGCACGTCTTGATGAAGTGTTGTTTAAGTTGCAACAAGCCAATCTTAAGGTTAAGCCCTCAAAATGCAATTTGTTTTCTAAACAGGTACAATATCTGGGGCACATAATTTCTGCTGAGGGGGTAAGGGCCGATCCAGCCAAAGTACAGGCTGTTGAAGATTGGCCTGTTCCTAAGAACCAGGTTCGGAGTTTTGTTGGCTTGGCATCTTATTATAGACGTTTTATAAAAGGATTTGCTGAGATTGCTCGCCCCCTACATCAGCTGACCGAAAAGGGCAGGCGGTTTAAATGGTCGGAGGCATGTTGTGATGCTTTTGAACATCTTAAGGTGAAACTAACATCTTCCCCTGTATTGGCTTATCCTGACCCCTCGCGACCCTTTATACTGGATACTGATGCCAGTGATGCTGGCATTGGGGCTGTCTTATCACAGGAGTATGACGGTACTGAGCATGTTGTAGCCTATGCTAGCCGAGCATTAACAAAACAGGAGAGGAAGTATGCCACTACTAAAAAGGAGCTACTGAGTATGGTGACGTTCACAAAATATTTTAAACATTATTTGTTGGGGAAGGAGTTTATTTTGCGTACGGACCACAATTCTCTTAGGTGGCTCCATAATTTCCAGGGTCTGGAAGGGCAGCTGGCTAGGTGGGTGGAACAGCTGGCAAATTTCCAATATAAAATTGTCCATAGGCCTGGGAAATTGCATGCTAACACAGACGCCCTCTCTAGGCTACCTGCGTTTGGGGGCGATGGCCTTGATACCCCCGGACTGGTTCCCACCCCTAGCATGCAGTTCTCCCAGGTTCATAATGTGTGTGTTGTTCAGGAAGGTACTAGAGGTAAAATAACTCAGGGATGTGGTGGTGGTGATGAGTTGGTGAAGGCCCAAGATGAGGATCCAGAGTTACGGCTCTTGATTGAGTTGAAACAAAAAAAACAGGATCTTCCTGGTGATGTAGCCCTACAAAAGTATGCCCCCGTGTGGTCACAGTTGCACATTATGGACTCTCGTTTGGTCCGGATACCCCCAGCCAACTCTGATGCAGCATCTCAGGTACAGGTTGTACTCCCGCGGGCCCTTGTCCCTCAAGTTTTGGCACAATTGCATAATGCCCTCACTGGGGGTCACTTAGGAGTGCAGAAGTTGCAGTGTAAAGTCAAAGACCGCTTTTACTGGCCGGGGTGGTTCAATGATGTCAAGCAGTGGTGTAGGCAGTGTGCAGACTGTGCCTCCCGGAAAACACAGGGACGTGTACCCTGCGCTCCTTTACAGACAGTAGCTGCGACAAGGCCATATGAAAGAATTGCACTTGATATTTTGGGCCCACTGCCAGAAGCTGTGAATAAGAACAAGTATGTCTTGGTTGTCGGGGACTATTTTTCTAAATGGACAGAGGCCTTCGCATTACCCAATCAGGAAGCTGGCACTATTGCTAAGGTGTTGGTGCAGGAGTGGGTTTGTAGGTTTGGGGCACCTCGTACTGTTCATTCGGACCAGGGAAGGGCGTTTGAGTCTAATCTGTTCAGGGAGTTATGTCGACTCTTGAACATTCATAAGACAAGAACTACTCCATATCATCCCCAATCAGACGGCCTCATTGAAAGGTTTAATCGGACGCTGCTAACAATGTTGTCTTTGTTTGTGGAAGACAATCAGTCTAATTGGGATGAGCTCCTTCCCTATGTGATGATGGCGTATCGTAGTAGTGTGCATGCAACTACGGGTTTTAGCCCACACAAGGTGCTGTTTGGGCAAGAGATGGTTCTTCCCGTGGATATCATGTTAGATGTGCGTGTGGGAGAATCATTTTCCTCAGCCAGTGAATATGTGACTCGGTTAGCTGAGACCTTATCATCAGTGGCGGACGCTGTGAAGCGACATCAGGCTAAAGCTTCGTGTCAACAAAAAGCCAATTTTGATCTGAAAGCCAATTTCCAGTATTATTCGGGTGGGGAGTTAGTATGGGTGTTAGATAAAGCACGGAGTAGGGGAGTGTGCCCAAAATTGCAAAGGCGCTTTAAAGGGCCTTTTAAAATTCTTGAGAGGGTCACTGAGGTCTTGTACCGGGTCTCACCAATTGGGGGTGGGGGGTCAGAAAAGGTGATACATTTCAATCGTCTCAAACCCTATCTGTCTCCCTATCCAGAGCCAATGTTGACCCCAGGTGACTCGGGCTGCCCAATGCCATCGGGCCAGAGCTCTAGCGGTGACAGAGTTGTTCAGGAGATGGCAGTCCCCGGCCAGCAGATGCCTCCAGTTGCTCAGCCTCGGGGCACGGGAGTGGCTGCAACATCCACAAGGAGTGAGCAACAAGCTGTGGAGGCAGTTCCAGTGCCGAGCCTTGGGGTATCCAACTCGCCAAACTACACGACTGGTACAGATGCTGGTGTTGGCCTCGAGCACTTGCAGGTTCGACATCAATCCCACCCAGCAACGGGCCATGGGCAGAGGGACTCCGTTCAACAGGGGCGCACCCAGCGAGAAAGGAGGGCGCCTGTGTGGTCAACGGACTATGACTTCAGTAACTGACTCGGGGGCGAGTCTCTTCCTTCAGGGGGGGGGAAGAGTGTGGTGAAACTGACCCGAGGGGATTATTGGATTATTGAATGATTGACTGCTGTGGAATGATTGACTGTTTGATTGACATGTGCTGGATGTAATTGCGCTCACCTGAGAGCGAGGGTACAAGAAGGGGTGGAAGACGTGCGGGCGAGAGAGACTGGGGAGACTGTTTGTGACGGGCACTCGGGGTGGGTGCTGTTAGTGGCTTTTAGTGTCACCGGCAGTGAAGCAAGGGGACGTGGGATTTAGTAAGTGCCTTACGGTCTGGTCTCCGCGGCCAAAGACTGGGCCTTTGCTCCGCGGCTATCTGCTACTTCCTCCGCCAAAGACTGTTTTGTTCCGATTGGGTTCTGCTACCTCTTCCGACAAAGACTGTTGCTCCGTTTGTTATCTGCTACGGCTATAAGGACTATTTGCTACTTCCTCTGCCAAGGACTATTTCGCTCCGTTTGCTATCTGCTACTTCCTCTGCCAAGGACTATTTCGCTCCGTTTGCTATCTGCTACTTCCTCTGCCAAGGACTATTTCGCTCCGTTTGCTATCTGCTATTTCCTGGGCCAAAGACTGTGGCGCTCCGCTTACTATTGGCTACTCTACCAAATATTCTGCTGGACGTCTGCTTGTTCTGGGCTGCTCAGTGGAACGTTTCCTTGGCGGGACTTACCAAGCCAGACCCTACAGGGGGGTCTTGTCATCAGAAGGGGGAAGTCTATTTTTATACGAACATTTTGTGTGTGTGTGTGTGTGTGTGTGTGTGTGACTGAAGAGCTCTTTTCTACTTTATTTTAGTATTAAAGCCTGTGACCGGATTGGCCGATCTGCAAGTATAGCCATTAGAACTAATAAAATATTTTCCCTCTCCTCTATTGGTTTTGACCAGCCGGTCCTATGTGGTGTGCTGTGTGTCATGTTTTGCCTGCTGAGTGTGGAGATGTGTAGCATGTAGTGGGGAATGCTCCTGTTCATTTGGTGTCGTGCAGTAACTTATTTGCAGTGTTGTGGGTTGGGGGGGGGACATGGTGTTTGCTGAGTGAGGGTGGTTATTGGGGAGGTATCAGTCCGGGTAGGCCTATACCGTTTTAATGAATTGTACTCGTTAATAAATATTCCCTTTGGTACTGTACAACCTGCATCCCTGTGCCTCTCCCTTTACATTACACCGGACCATACCGGAGGAACAAAGGTGGTGGCAGCGCCTAAAATATACCTAGAGCAAATAACTATTACACATGTTACATCGTAACGCCTTTTGTCCACGGAATGCACAAATTGGTTTGCATTGTGTCCACGAAACACTGAAGAGAGCACATCATTTCGTGGACGAAATTGACTGTGGTCTTTTCCTTTCGTGGACATAATGCTGAATGCAGTATTCACTGTCGTAGACGAAATGTTTGGTCAAAAGTAATTCTGTCTACGTATACGGAATGCACCTACACGCATCATTCTGTGCATCCTATTTCAATTTCGTCCACAGAAGTATTGTGTTGTGTTACAGAAGGCATTCCGTCCACGCAATAGTAACTTAACAACTTACGAAATGCATTCAGTGACATATGCTTTCATTCTGTGGACGAAATGCATAATAGAATAACGTACAATTCGCCTTATTCACCTCGAACGTTCCACCGAGCCTGAGGGGTACACTTACCACTTCCGGGATTTCTCACAACGCGAATTCTCACACTGCCGTTGTTGTGTGCCTTCTGGTTTTTCCCACCTACTGGTTTCCTTGCGCGTGCTCGCGTTGCTCACCACAGCTGCAGGAGTTGTCAAACATTCGCAAACAAGTTGTTTTCGGCGGATTTTAAGTCGCATTTCATATCTATCCCATTATCATTACACTACAATCACTCGTACAAAATACATGTAAAATAAAGGCTATCATTTTGCACTTTATATCATTAAAATGGATTCGAACCTGCAATAAATACGCACACATATGAACCAAACCGACCTATTCAGCGCATTATCTCGTTAAGCCACTCCAATTCGCTGAAAACCGTCATCAATCACCTATTAATTAACCACACAAGCAACATTTTGTCTTGCATTAGGTGACACAAATGGTATTGCCTTTATCTCCTTGTCTGAGCGACTATCAGGCCTATGGTTTTGAAAAGTCAAATGTTCCCTGACAAAGACATTCGTAAGAATGTTTATTGACTTGAAAAATACGCTAATTTTTGCAAACTCCCTTCATTCAACCCTTGAAGACATCGCGGTCTGGTGCGCTAAAATGTAGATCGTTTCTTCTGTCGTACCATTTCATTTCTAAGAATTTAGGTGTACTAGACTACTACAACTACTAGACCTACAATAACGTCATCACCAATTTATTTTTATTTGATCAACCACAAAGAGTAGCATACTGTGCACAGTGCACTGACGGCCGTAGCAGCCTAAGGTAACCAGTTGTTTTAGATGAAGGGCAACCACTTGTTTCAGATAGCCTGGACAACATGTTACCTGGGTGTTGCCTACGTTCTTAATTGATGGTAGCCTACAATAGTTAATTGTATCGCGTAACAGCCAGGTATTAGTTGGCTCAGGGAGTAGGGAATCAGGCTGGAGAGAGTCGTGCATGTATTGCTTTTGCGGTATCGAATCCAGTTTAATGCTAGTTTTCAAAACATACATTTTTTTACGTCTTTTGTCCGAGTGGCTGTAATGTAGCCGAGCGCTCATGGCGTATATGAAAAGCGACTTCAAACCGCCTAAAAACAACTTGTTTGTGAATGTCTGACAACTGCTGCAGCGCATGCACGCGCAAGGAAACCAGTAGGTGGAGAAACCAGAAGGCACACAACACCGTGTTCCCCAATGCACTTCATCACACAGGAAAACATCAAACAGAGGACAAACGTTTCACCGTTTCCCCAAAGATCAGGGACTACGTCGACAATGGATAATAAACATCAGAAGGGATCCTGGTCGTAATTTTAAGGTAAGTTTTATTATATGTCTGGTGCTGTAAGGCTGAGCAGTCTCCATAACTACCTTGTATCGCTAGCAGCTAGCTAGAACTAGCACGTTTTAATAGATAGATTAAGGCAGAGAGACAGGTTGTTGAAATATACAGCCTAGTCCAAAATTAGTAGTATGTTATTAAAATCTATCACCACAGATTCACTAGTATAAGCATATTCTGAGTGACCTTGTTAGCTTCTAGTCACAAGCTAACCTAGGGAACACGTCACATCATTTTTCCTAGCTAGGAGGATGTACAGGAGTCACATTGAGTCTGATCAATAAAATTATACATGTAAAAATGCTTATATTATTACATTGTATTTGCTGATGCAGATAAACACATACACAAGTGTGCTCGGAGCATTTCCTCCCAGACTGCCTTGTGAAAAGCAAGACTGGCATGACCAAGCTGAAACAGGGAGCTGTGCCAACTGTGTTTGCATGGAGTTCTGTCAGACCAGAGAGGAGTGTTGTTTAGATGAATTAAGATACTAGTTTGTAATGCATTTATTAACTGTGTAGTAGGGGTGTAACGGTACACAGAAGTCACGGTTCGGTTCATACCTCGGTTCGGACATCACGGTTCGGTACGAGTTCGGTACAATGGAGGGAAAAGCAAAACAAAAATGCAGAAAGCATTTTATTTTGTACATGTCTCAGGCTGTACCACCTAGTGTCATACAGTCTCTTCCCTGAGCTATCTGCAACAGCCTGAAGTGTGTAAGATGTAGGCTAAACAGTACAATAAGTACCCAGACTCCATCTGTAACTTGTAAACAAAATAAGACAATCAGCTATAAAACTGAAAATAGGCCTACAGCATCTCTTATTTCTGAAAGTGCAAATTACATAGAAAAATGATTTTTAAAAATCCACTTAAGCAAGACCTTCAACATCTGTGTTTAGTTGTATATGGAAGGGTCTACAATTTGCCTCAATATTTTTTTTATTGTGTGTAAAGTAATAATCTAGCCTACTAACTGTGAAAATATCACACTATTTTGCCTTTTTTTTAAAAATGAAATTGCTTTCATAAATTTCATAAAGAGACTACAACTAGAAGTCACGTGACTTTGCCCTTACTCTACTCACCGTAGCATGGTTTGTTTATTAGCCTGGTTAGCGTTGTCACTTTATTTTACTGTCTATGCACTTAACACTACCAGCTCCTCATGTGAGAAGTTACAAGTTACCCCAACATAAAGGTAATTACCACGCGATTTACATAGCTTTCTGTCATTACGAAATCATTTAATTTAAGCCATAGGTTTTGGCCCTATTTGTATGTGTATCCAAAGGCTACTGAAGGGCAGGCGAAGTTTTTTCCCCTCATTTCAGTGATTGGTAGCCTACATCATCTGGGTGATGACTTCGAATATGTGTAGCATTTTTTCCACTCACATACCCTGCTGAACAACGCCGACACACAGTTTCATATTATCCACCACTCTTTCGCCTGTACTAACGTTACTGTAACTGAAGTTCTCAAACTTGCGATCTTAAAGAGACCAGCGGATCCTCTAACTCTTGTGGGTCTAACCTTAGTGCTGCTAATGACTGACGGACTCGACCGACGACCTGACAAAAAAAAACATAGGCGCCAATCAGAGCTAAGGCGAGGCTACAGATTAGCGTTAGGTGTCGCTAAAGAACTCCCGTAACTCTCGCTACTTAACAGTAATTGCGCATGACATTAATTAATCCGCACACGAGTTTTATGTATTTTTATACCGTGTATTCTCCGTGTAAATTCATGCACCGAACCGTGACGCCCGTACCGTTTCGGTTCAATACGAATACATGAACCGTTACACCCCTACTGTGTAGTGACAGTATTTCTCTGTTGATGTTTTCCAGTAATGTTTCCACGGATCTCGATGATCGACATGGTGTAATTGGTTACATGAATTGAGCATGAATATCCTTGTAAAAGACCTAATGTGTCCATCAATATGTTTCTCTTATACTTCCAGTGAAGACACCCCCTCCGCACCCAGACCATGAATATGCTGCACTGCCTCCCTCACTTCAAGATCAACTTGGGGAAGCCCGCAAGACCATCGGTGATCAAGAACTTTTCATTTTAGAGCTTCAACAAAAACAGTTTTTGATTTCAAATTTTCAAGGTGACTATAAACAGATTTCATTTTATACAGGGTTCCCAGATTATGATACATTTAAAGCTGTGTTTATGGCCCATAAACCTACTGCAGAAAATATGGTGGGATCATTATTGTTCATCTTTATGAATCTATACAAAACCTTTAACATCATTATTGTTCATCTTCACTAATCTATACAAATACTTTACCATCATTATTGTTCATCTTCACTAATCTATACAAATACTTTACCATCATTATTGTTCATCTTACGAATCTACAAAACCTTAACCACCATTATTGTTCATCTTTATTAATCTATACACATACTTTACCATCAGTATTGTTCATCTTTATGAAGCTATACAAAACCTTAACCACCATTATTGTTCATCTTTATGAATCTATACAAAACCTTAACCACCATTATTGTTCATCTTTATGAATACAAAACCTTAATCAATATTATTGTTCATCTTTACAAATCTATACAATATGCGAACTTGTATTGTTACCATAGCACATTATCATGGTCAATGTATCACAGGAGGATCAGTACCTGTCAGACCTTATAATCACTTCTCATGCTCTTTACTTTTACATACCTGTGAGTGATTTGATTGTTTACGTGTGTGTGTATGTATAAGCTACTGGATGTCTATCTATCTAAAGAATAAAGTACAATTGTATTACACATGGATGATGTCCTTCATAACTTTATCATTTAATATACCGGAACCAGAACATCAGAGAACATAAAAAAAAAACATTGATAGGCACACTGGTCTAAGTTTGTAAAGGTAACTTTGTACATATAAGTTGGTATGGGGAATAATGTAAAAAGGCCTGCCTGTATACTGTACGCATGGAAAAGGAACTAGAACATCAGAAAACAGGCCGTTCAAAAAACATTGATGGGCACACTGGTCTAGGTTTGTAAAGGTAATTTTGTACATAGAAGTTGGTATGGGGAATAATGTAAAAAGGCCTGCCTGTAAACTGTAAGCATGGAAAAGGAACTAGAACATCAGAAAACAGGCCGTTCAAAAAACATTGATGGGCACACTGGTCTAGGTTTGTAAAGGTAATTTTGTACATAGAAGTTGGTATGGGGAATAATGTAAAAAGGCCTGCCTGTAAACTGTAAGCATGGAAAAGGAACCAGAACATCAGAAAACAGGCCGTTCAAAAAACATTGATAGGCACAATGGTCTAGGTTTGTAAGTAACCCTGTACATAGATGTAGTTGCACTGTGTCTCCCTTATCAATGGCTGCTCAAGTGACCGCTCCACCTGAAAAGATAATCAAACTTTAGACACTTGACACTTCAGATTTGCTATTTACAAATATATGGCATATACATGTGTGTGTGTGTGTGTGTGTATATATATATATATATATATATATATATATATATATATATAAATAATATATATACACACACGCACATAAACTGAGTGTGCAGTGAATTAGGTACATCTGGCATTGAAATGATCCGCCATGAAAATATTACAGCTACATGCTGGTAGTGGTAGGTTGTTTACAGATGTGATACTTGCGAACACAACTTGAAAGATACCTAATATCTTGGACACTCATTGTACAAAAACGTCTGGGTTGTGGAAAAGCTCATATTAACTTTGAACAGTATGGATTTCATCCTATGTCAATTTTAAACAGACAAGTGATTTGTAAACTAATTACATTTTGAAGAACCTTCCTCAACCCTGGATACACTGCTCCAAGAACTGAGTATAACTCTTATCTTAACATGATTGTTAATACTTACCTTACCTTATCACTTACCTAATAGTTATACTGTCATTCATTGTCAACAAGCAATAGCAACATGCACCTAGCCCTGTCTGGCTTTGCTAATTTGAAACAAGATATTTGAGTAGATATCAATGAGGCTTATGTGATATTACATCAACTACAGATAACATGTTAATAAGATAAAATAGACATGTTATTTTCAGTCAGACAGGGAAAGGTACATTGTTGATATAACCTCATAATGAACATTTAGCAAGCTGGTTTAACTGCTATGCGAACTGAGCAGTTTGTCTGTCCACTTAGCACTATGATAACCTGATAGCTATGTTGTAAGGTGCTTCATTTTTCTGCACCGAGGGAAAATACATAGCCCTCACAAATATGTGTGATATATGGGCTCCTATTAACTGTCGATAAAGACATGGTAAGTATTAAATAAAATCTAACATAGTACAGACAGTCAACATATCACAGCTAAGCTTACTACCCCTAGCTGCTCCAAGCTAGCAGAAATTGAGGCAAATTAGCGTCCATTCTTACCTTCAATGTCGTGGATAAAACCTTCGACACAGTTACTGTATCCCTTAATAGAGCTGCACAGTCCCGCCCACAGCCGATGCCGGATGTAAAAAGTCAATGCAATTTCTCCATTGACAATTGCGGTGTAAGCCATAAAAACTTAACTGCACGTGGTAGACTTAAAACCAGCTACGGTTGTACTAAGCGATTGTATATGCTCCTATAGACACCAAGAGTTCGTGGGGCACTAACCTTGTTTTGAGATAAATGCCTTTTATTCGCGATCTCTTGGATAAGTACTTCATTACCCACAATCCTGAACAATCCCACAGTGATGCCTCTGATTGGTGGAAAGGCCGTTATGGTCATAGTTTGAAACTTTCTCAGCGGAAAAATATTGACAAAGATGGAGGAGTTTTTTACTGCCTATGGCGAAAATCTTAATGTGATTAAAAACTTTCTTGACGAATATTGGTACTTGTATCAACAAGGATTGGGGTTTATACATCACACGAACTTAGTCAGGGCCAATACACTATCAAATAGACCACTGTAAATGTTAGTTTAAACACTCAAACTTTTCAGGTAGGCTAGCACTAGCCGACAGGCTAACCTTTAGCATTTCCGACATTGTATGTCATTACATAATGCAGCTAACATTAGCCTACATGCTGCAACACAGGTATGAATATTATGTTTTAGTGAGTGTCCAAAGGGGTGAAAGCCACTTTAAATCGGTATATATACGATATACACGATGATAAATATAAAATTCAATATCAAAACACTATTATTTACACGATTACTCCTGAAATAACTGCTATTAACTGCACAATCACTATATAAATATCACTGTTTGGAGGAAAGGGTTCGCTGCTGTCGCCGGTTGGAAATGAAATATTTCGCGCTGGTTCGTGCTGCTTATATATTTTTCAGTGAGGCCCGGTTTATGGGATGAGTAGTTCCTTCGCTCGGAAATGAAAATATGTACAGTCTTGTACCTTTGACTTTTTTTGGATTTTCTCTTCGTTTTTTCACTCGAAATGATATGTTGTATGCTTATGAGTTATGCCGTAGCTGGTTAGCCTAAGACATGCTGTAAAACTCTTTAGATACGGATTTTTCCAAACGTCAATGGGACAAATGAATGGGAAGCTTACATCCGGCACCTAACCGCGTTTTGGCTGTGGGCGGGACTGTGCAGCTCTATTAACACAACCCGGGGGGCGTCTATCGTTATTCCAACCCAGTTTAGATTAACTTCCGCATGACGCATTCGTGTTCGCATTCGTTCGCATGGAAACAGAAGTAGAGCGTTAGCTGGTACTGGCTGCGAGCGAGCGGCCATGACGACACAATGTAGCGTCTTAAATAGACCTCTGTTACAGGCAGTTGCGCTTGATTAATACACGTAAAACACATCTGCATTTGTCAAGACATTTATGGTTTGCAAGTGAGACGTAGGCCTAATAGTTTTACATCTGCATGCGATATAATATTGTAGCGTCGGCGCATAAAGACTGTGTTAGCGTTCTCCAGCGAAAGGCATGCTGGGACACGAGGGTGAACAATCGGGGGGTTTATGTCGTTATTCCCCTAAGTTAGAAGTGTAAAGTTGGTGTTTTTATCGTAACCTGTTTCCCTTTTTAGTTATCCCTCATGTGTGTTCCTTTTCGTGTGGGGGGCTGGACCTCCCCTGTTGGTGTAGGGCAATTCCATGCAAAGGTCATCCTTAAAGGAACACGCCACCCAATGTCAGTAGTAATATATGTTCTTACCTTAACTTTCACGAGTTGAGTCATACCTCTCCCGTGTCCGTACGTGCACTCAAACGCTCTGGTGCGCGGCTGGACTGTGTTAGCATGTTGCTATGCTAGCGGGCTTTGACGGCAACTAAGCGTAGAAGTAATCAAAAACATCCACGTTTTACCGACTTAAATACAGTTGCACGAGTAGTTGATAGAAATGCTACGGCCACGCAACGTGAAACGTGGCGATTTTCCAAGCGAATAAACCGGAGAACTACAATGTGTGGCGCAATAGCACTTGGGAGTACTTCGACCTAGCGTAGTAGTATTGTTAACACCTAATTGTAGATCCTATCCACCACAGAGTTTAGAATCCATGCTGGATCGACCCTCAGCCTCTCCCTCCCCTCTGAGCGAGAGAGAGGCACACACACTAGA
Organism: Alosa pseudoharengus; assembly: GCF_046254945.1. Lineage (NCBI taxonomy): Eukaryota > Metazoa > Chordata > Actinopteri > Clupeiformes > Clupeidae > Alosa > Alosa pseudoharengus. The sequence continues at coordinate 44,846,499 of NW_027468774.1, forward strand.
GATGCGCTGATGGGCTATTATTTCAACCATAACTGCATAGCAAAACTTATCATCCATCAGCCATCCATCAACACCAAAGTTTTTTGACCAATTTTCGAAACGGCACCCGCCCACCATCCGCTGGTTGTTTTAATGTAGGGGAGAACTGGTACAATTGTAACAGCGGTACAAATGTAACAGTGTTTAATTCTCAAGATGTGGTGTAGCTACGGAAACGTAAACAGACACATATCATGTAATTATGTATAATCTTACAGCCATCCACATATGAATGGTCTACTATAAATACGACCAAAGATATTAAGCAAAAAGGTGCAAAATTGAAGCATCGCAATTTATTTATTTTTAACCGCAACTGTTTGTTTAAGTTTGCTTTGTGAAATTTGAGCGTGTGGACTTCAATCACATGTCATTCACATCTTCAGTCCCTCTGTTTCAAGTTAACATGAGTCCTATTTGATTTATGTAGTCACAGCACATGCAATTAAATGAAAATAAAAACATGACCTGTGCGGGTCAGTTGTAACACCAGTCTCTATGGCAAGATGAACTGATTTTATCGCGAATGCACGAACATTCTCATTGCGAGTTATGGATTATGATTTTTGTGCCGCCATCACCCAATTAAAGTTAACACAGCAACTTGAAATATCACTGTTGGACCAAATGCTTCAGACATGTAAGAAATAAGCAGTTTATCAACTATATTTACTGGTTTTATCAAGTGGATATGGCCAAAATAAGCATATTTAAAGGTTATTGTGAGCTAGCATAACACCGTAATATGGTCTGCAATGGCTAATCAATAATGCAATAAATTAGCTTTAACAGTCATACATTTGGACTTTTTTTCTTGATTTTATATGAAAACAGATGCTCTTTGTTTAACACAGCACTGTTTTGTGTTAAAATATGTTATAGGATTCACGATTTTAGTGTTACATTCATGACGCTACTGTTACAACTGTACCGCACTTTTTTATGGCTGTTAAGTTAAATTATTGACAAACTATAACATCTTTTTTAAATTCTGTTTCAACTTTCATGGAGTAGACATGTACGACTCTGTTCTGGTCAAATTTCACAACTCTCAAGTCTATCGTCTTTGTGTAAATCGAGTTTGAATTGGAAAAATAAAAAAGTGTTACAATTGTGCCGGTTCTCCCCAGGCTATATGGGTGATGCAGCGCTCAGTGAATCTTTTGTAAATTGCTTTAAAATGAATTGCGCTGTCTGTCTGAAAAAGAGCGCTCGTGCAGTCAAAATGAATGGGAGTCTTCAGAACAGGCTTTCAGTCACCCTGACATAACATTGTGTAAAGTAGCCTATAATGTGAATGACTTGTTATTTTATCAAGGATTTCTTTCTTTTTGCAAAAAATAAAGTACAATAGGCATTAATTAGTAGGCCAGGAGCATGTTGAAATTATGTGGCAAATTGCGTTTTTTATTACAATGATAAAATTGTAAAAGGACGTGACCGAAGCTGAGGCAAGCCAGGCAATAGGCATATAGGCCCGACGGTAATTGTAAAGCAATTTACAAAAGATTCACTGAACAAAAATGCTGATGTGGTACATGAAAATGTAGCTAAAAATGTGGAGAATGCAATGCAATCAAGCATTTTGGACGATATATTTTCACAAGCTGGCAGTATAGGCAACAGGCCGATGTGCGTTTTATTTGGAGACTGTTTTGCGAGACAGAGACTGAGTTTGCTGCTGATATTCTGGGGATAGGCTACAACATAGCCAATGTACGACTTTAGCCTTTTAATATATTTGCTGCATTGGATCAGTCTTCCTAGAACAGGCAAGGGCTTTCTAGCCTCACGTCAGCAGCGCATCACCCCCTACATTAAAACAACCAGCGGATGGTGGGCGGGTGCCGTTTCGAAAATTGGTCAAAAAACTTTGGTGTTGATGGATGGCTGATGGATGATAAGTTTTGCTATGCAGTTATGGTTGAAATAATAGCCCATCAGCGCATCTCTAGTGTGTGTGCCTCTCTCTCGCTCAGAGGGGAGGGAGAGGCTGAGAATCGATCCAGCATGGATTCTAAACTCTGTGGTGTATAGGATCTACAATTAGGTGTTAACAATACTACTACGCTAGGTCGAAGTACTCCCAAGTGCTATTGCGCCACACATTGTAGTTCTCCGGTTTATTCGCTTGGAAAATCGCCACGTTTCATGTTGCGTGGCCGTAGCATTTCTATCAATACTCGTGCAACTGTATTTAAGTCGGTAAAACGTGGATGTTTTTGATTACTTCTACGCTTAGTTGCCGTCAAAGCCCGCTAGCATAGCAACATGCTAACACAGTCCAGCCGCGCACCAGAGCGTTTGAGTGCACGTACGGACACGGGAGAGGTATGACTCAACTCGTGAAAGTTAAAGTAAGAACATATATTACTACTGACATTGGGTGGCGTGTTCCTTTAACATGGAAAAAAAAAGTTGTGCATACGCAAATAGAACTGTTGTTAAAATCTTCCTTTAGGTCTATATTTTATTGTTTGTAACTGATCTGATTGAATTTGATGGAGAATTACACTGTTTTTACATCATAAATATGGTGTGCAACCATACAAAAACAACATTTTTCACATGGTAATATTATACATATTTAAAAAGTGGATAAATGGACCCAAGGTTCAAACAAATTGTGTCATTTGACAAATTCCAGATTGACAAGGGAATGGTAGAGTAATGTCTATGCTCAGCTTGCATTTAAGAGCACAACTCCTTACATTTGTAAGGCTTTTGTTTTTAAGTCAGCAACTTCCATGGCCATGTCACATCCATAACGTTTTATAGGAAAAGTTTATGCTACACATACAGTGTTGATGCGACAATGTCCATAGTGTCTGTGCAAAGCTGATTTATATCAATGTAAAGTGTGATGACCAAATTGTGCCCCTTTCTTACTTTTAAAACCTTTAATGGTGCGTTATGGATGTGACGTTATAGATGTTACATAATGTGAATTTACAAGACTGGAGACTTTGTTATACCTCAAAGCCGATAAAACGTCTGTTCTAGTGGCATGTCAGTTTCAACGCATTTCACCTTAGTGTTTAGGCCTACAATTGACATTTTAAAGATTATTAGGTTGATCAAAACCACAAGGAGGCCTTGCCTAACTATTAGCAAAACAAACATAATATTAAAATACCTCCAGTGATTAGCCTAGCCATAGCCCATTTTCAAGTGGCCTAATAACGAAAATCTGAACGATAATCTTCCTGTAACTGTCATACTGTTGTTGTACAGTAACTGGATTATCGTGTTAGCTGGTGAAGATGGCTGACTTTGAAGCTGGAGTTAACATAGCAACCTCCTTCTGTTGCAGATGTGTTCAGCCTGCCGCTCACGTCTGCTTAACACAGTTTAATTTTAAATGTGACGCGATATGCCAGCATTTGAAGTGTCAGGTCCTCTGTAGCTAATACCCACAGAGTAACATTAGTAACGGCAGCAATAAACTAGATGTACCGCATAGCGGTACAAAATATGACCGCCTCTCAGTCCTGCATATTCTCTTCGCAAAAATAAATCACGCTTGTCAATTTGTCTCCATCTCCTACTCCTGCAACTCATGTGCATGTAAATGAGTGTGTGCATATGTGAGTTTGCTTTTGTTTATAAGAGTGTGTGTGTGTGTGTGTTTCTGTGTGTGTGTGTGTCTGTGTGTGTGCATGTGCGTATGCGTGCCTGTGTTTGTGTGTTTATGTGTGTGTGTGCGTGTGTGTGTTTCCATGCACACATGCGTGCCTGTGTGTGTGTGTTTATGTGTCTGCATTCATGTGGGTGGGTGTTTGTGCATGTGTGTGTGTGTGTGCGTGTGCTTGCCTGTCTGTATGTGTTTATGTGTGTGTGTGCTTGCCTGTCTGTATGTGTGCGACTGTGCGTGCGTGTGTGTGTGTGCACATGCGCGTGCATGTACTTTATGTGTGCAAATCACAAATGAGTGGGTATGGGTTAGGTTGATGTGGGCTCTTGAGACAAACATACAGTACCATAAATATTTTGTCATCTTGGGTGCAAAGGTTCAGGTAGGGCTAGTTATTTAGGGGAGTGGCCACCAAGTTTCATGTTCCCTGGTGTTTCAGTAACCCGGGAATCACTGACCAAAATTGATGACGGTAAAAAAAATATATATTTTTTTTATATTTTAAATGACTTGTTGTCCTGATTCTTCCTGTGGATCTTAGTGGGCACTGAGGAAGCAATAATTTCATCGCTAGTTTTTCATGATTACTATTTCAATTGTTTCATATCAAAATTCACTACTTAATTATGTGTTTTATGTAGTTTGTCGAGGACTGGTTCAGACACGTCACATCCATAACGTGAAACCGTCACATCCATAACGCCAGTTTTTCCTACATAATGCATTACGAAAATGACGCATAGTTTCAAAAACACACTTTTTGTGTTCATTCAAGTCTCCTTCATGCTACATATATCATAGTTTCGGCAGTTTCCTTCAAAATTCACAGAGTTTGTAGAAAACCTGTAATCTCTCACAAAAGTGTGTCCATTTCATGTCACATCCATAACGCTGATAAAATGCCTTGTATTCTTAGGATGAAATTGATTATATGAAATTTGAGGATTTCTCAGTATTCAGAGGACAGAGGTTACATTAAAAGTTATGCAAATTAATTCACTGATACTAATTTTGCCCCCACTCTAAGGCATTTTGTTTACCAATATGAGTCCAATTGTCACATCCATAACGCTGGAACTGCCCTGTAGTATGTGTGTTTCCTTGACCTGCCCTGTGTGTATTGTAATCTGTGTCTGAGTCCCTGCCCTCGTTCGTGAGCCAATAAAGCTGCCATTGAACAACGTTGGTGTCGTGTGCATTAAACGTTACAATATGTTAGTACCTACTGGCCGATTGTTGTAGTCTATAGGCTGCAGTTGTGCAGGTTATTCAAGGCAGACTTCTGAAAATCTCGCAAAAGTTAGGGTAGCCTAATGTCTTAAATAGCTTAACACAATTGCTTGGCCACTGCAGCCTGGTGTTTGCAGGGTGCACCTGTCTGCCCTATAAGGCATGAGCAGAGTTCCAACTCCATGTCCACCACAGAGGTGGACCCCTTCACTGTAAATTTCTTCTCCTCAATCTAGGTAAAATAAAACACACACACACACACGTCCGGGGACCTAGCCTCGTGAGTCCATCCTGATCTCGCAAGCTTCAGGGTTTCACTCGCAGATCAGTCTGGCAACTTTTCGTTAAAGAGAATTTGGAGCAGTTACCGGGGACCACTGGTGGCCCACAAGGTATCCCAAGTGGTCCACGGGCAGGCATGGTCAAATATAATATAGATGAGTTGTTTGCAATATTGAACCAACTTGTATGTAAATCCAAACAGTTCTGCAACATGCCTATGTAAGCTACGCCAGTTTAAATCATATGAATCCTCTGATACAATAAGCAGGGTGTAAAGACAATAAGCAAGGCTGTTCAGTGAGTAGGCCTGTTGCGTAATATACTGTTGAAGTAGGTCTACTCTTTGTTTAGCTAGGTAGTCCGTGAGTTTTTTTTTTTTTATTGGTTAAGTGGTCCTTGGTCTAAAATAGTTTGAGAAGCACTGCTGTATAGGATAACAACCATTGGCCATTGATGAAGTTTATTACCTGTTGAATTTGTGAGGCTGTAATTTGGCCTGCCAACTGGGGAAGAAACAGCTTTTTCTGGAATGACTCCCAGCGTCCAAGGGCCACATCCACAATCCTCCCCTTGTAATAGGTCTCTAACCTCGATGTTAAAATATCAAAGAGCTGAGGCAGGTTGAAGGCCTTGGTCCTCTGTAGAATTTTGTCTTTGAGGACACGCATTGCTGCCTCTGCAAAATTGTTGGTGTTGTGCCCTCTGGTGAACAAATTTTCGCGGTAGCTAAGGGCCCAACACTCCCTCCGGTTGTACAGATTGGTAACATACCTCAGATATTTTTCATACCTGTTTTTTTTTAAAAAGGAACACAGAACACATCACTGCATGTACAGGAACTTTACAGGCATAGTGGGAAAATATTAACACTGAAAGTATGCAATCACATTAGCACTCTGATCATATAAGTTTCTGTCCTAACTGGTTTAACCCTTTAGGCGCCAGAGGTTTTTTTTCAAAACGTTCGATTTTGACATCTTAATTTCAAAAGGCTATATCTTAAAAGTGATAAGAGATAGAGACTTTCTGTAAATTAGAGAAATATTAAGGATGACCCAAAGTTTATGTAGGGATTAAATTTCCCCATCTAATTTGCATATTATGACGTCATATGACGTCATATGACGTGGCGGCCATCTTGGATTATAGAATTTTCATGAAAAGTCACATGTTTGAATGATAAAATTCAGCACTTCTTTCCCCTCAAAATGTCCCTCATCTTCTGTGTGCTATATTGCACAATACTGAATGCTCAGGTAAATAGTAAGTAGTAAACAAACTGTGTAAATCATTACTAATAAATGGCAGTAACAAACCGAATGAATGTAGCTGTAGGTTGGCCTTTTGCTGTAGAGATTTTCCATTTACTACATACAGTAGGCACTCTGAAGCCATGTATGGGGTACATATATATTATTCATATGACACACAAACACAAGTAGACAAGACCTGTTTAGTTCAAAAGCTCACTCGCCACGGCAAGGCACAGATCAGGAGTGAGATGACGAGACAAGACGAGAGACAATGTTAGTATTTTTTTTTCTTTTTGTTGTTTTTGTTGATGTTTTTTTGGTTGTTTTTTTTAGCTGACGAAGACACATACATCACAAGGACATGAACTCACAAAAAAGAACACATAGTGTACACTACTATGGTCAGGGAAATAGATAGTAAATCAACAGTCTAAATCATTACTAATAAATGGCAGACAAAAAAAAGAATTTATGTAGCAGGCCTTTTGCTGTAGAGATAATGACTCCCTATCCATCCAGGTGACATTTCTTGTAGTGTTTCAGGGTGTGGTACCTCTCATTGCAAGGCACAACACAAAGACCCACCCCACACTGCCTACACATGTATTTTGTCTGACGGCGGCCTTTAGGGCGGGTCCGATCAGAACAAACGACACAATCTGGCTTACTATCAGCCTGGCACATAAAGTGGCGCTCAGTGAGTCTCTGTGGCATGTCTCCCAGTGAGGATGACTTTCGGCCTTTGTTGCTCTCTTTCCTGGAGAAGCCTTCCAGTAAAGCAGTGATGACATCCTGCACGAAGACTTTCAGGGGCTTGTGAGGAGCAGCAGTGCAGCGGCAGTAAATGATGTGGGCATTCACCATGCTTACACTGAGAATGCCATTGAAAATCCTATTGTACCATTTCCTTGATCTATGGGGAAAGAGGTAGGTCTTCATTCTCTGGTCTGCTGTGTCGACACCCCCCATGTATGAATTGTAGTCATCAACACAAACAGGCCTATTTATCTCCCTATAGCCACTATCAGTGTGTTTGGTCCTGATGCGCTTTCTGACACATGTGTTGGAATGCAGTGTAGAGAGCATTGTAAGGCGCTTTGTATCATGCCACGCACAAGCTAGCATTTTCCCCTTCCTCATGAAGACTGGGTCATCTCCCTTGCTCAATGGCAGCTGTTCACGGGTGAGGCCCTTTGGCATCCCCTTCCTGTTACTGCTGACAGTCCCACACAAACCCGAATCATTGTTTGCCAGCTCATCTGCTATGGCTGGCGAGGTGTAATAGCTGTCCATGTACACCTCATGCCCTTTCCCTGTGTACGGGGCCATCAGCTCACGGACAACAAGGTGTGTGGCACCGAAATCAGCATTAGGCCTATTTTGTCCAGTGTACATGGACCACTGTAGCACATAGCCTGACTTTGCTTCACTCAGAACAAATACTTTGTAACCATATTTGTCTGGTTTGTTTGGATTATACATTTTTAGGGTTGATTTCCCTTTGAATGCAATGGTCATTTCATCCAGTGACAGCTGTTTAGATGGACCATACATTGCTGAAAACCGGGGGATGACCAAATTAATAATTGGGCGGATTTTGAATAGCCTGTCATAGCCTGGCTGACCCCTGTCAACATACTCCTCATTATTGCTGAAATGAAGGAAAGACAAAATCATCTCAAATCTATTCCTGGACATCACCTTCCCAAATCCAGGTGTTGCTGTTGGCCAATATTCAGCCCAATAATCCTCCAACTCTGACTTCTCTACCAGACCCATACTCAAATGCAGAGAAAAGAAGGCTTTCATTTCACTGACAGTTACGTCAGACCATTGATGAAATCTGGAGTGTGGCTGGAGTTGATGGGAGGCTAAAAACTGATTGGCATAGCGATTTGTCTCAACAACAAGTAAATTCCAGAACTCATCAGACAGAAAGAGTGATAGAAAATCTAGGGGCGAATTGGCATTGGAGAGTTCTCTTTCCCCCAGATAACCAATTGGCTGATCAAAGGGCGTGATCCAACTTTGGTACTGCTCCTCATTGGCCAAGTACTCAAAGCCATCACCTTGCACTAAACTATTCATGGCTCCTCTGCCCCGTGTCACACCGCCTCTGCTCCTGCTGCGACTAGCACGGCCTGATCTGCCTCGCGCGCGCGCCGAGTGGAGAGAAGTTGCACAGCTCGAACTAGGCCTACTGTCATTCTCATTGCGACTCCCCCTGCCTCCACGTTGCCCCCTAACTGTCCTATGAACACTTCGACCTCGTCTAACATCCCCAGTGGCATTAGACAAATGATCCAACAACACGTTACTGTTGCCGCGATTGAGGAGAGGCACACGGTCAGAAGACAAAGAAGCTAGCTGGCTAGCGCTATAAAAAGACTGGACCCCCACATAACTTCCAGCCTCGTTTCCCACATCACTAACACGCCTGCTAACTTCCCGATGAACACTACGACCCCGTGAAACATTGTTCCCAGCACTAACACTGGGCAAAGGACCATCTACATTGGGCAAAGGATTTATTTGTGCTTGGTGTAGGTCTAAACTTTGTCCAGCTGCACCATTGCAAGGCAGGGACGCATCTGAAGCGTGGTGAGTAAACGAATCACCGTCATTTTCTGAAGGCAGATATTCTCCTTCAGAATCAGGGTCAGCGAATAGAAAACCCAACACTTCATTGCGGGTAAACTTTTCTGATGCCATTACACGATAATGTAGTGCAAATACTCTCTCACGTTGACAATACCGCTCTGATAAAAATGGCACACACGCACACTAGCTCCGGTATTTCTCGCACTGATTCAATGAGCTCTAGCGGGAAGATTTTGTATAGAAGCAGGACGATTTTTCGACTCGGTGATGACGTATGACATGTCTGCCATCTAGTGGAGTGGAGATTGAACGAATTATGACACCCTATTTGACAAAATCGGCCGTTTTATTCAGTGCCGCATCTTGTCGACTATAGTCGCCTGTGGCGCCTAGAGGGTTAAAGGCTACACCCTATTTGTCAAAGTCTCAGCACTAACCTGACTGCCACCGGATTCTCTTTTGCATTCATGTAAATGCTGTCCACCTCTTTAACATTTTTTGAGTACAGCATGTTCTTGACTATGGAGAACAGTGTCTGCCTGTCCCCTTTGTCCACACCACTCTCCTTACTCCACAACCACCTCCAAACCGCTTGGAGCAGATGGAATGAGCACAGGAGAAGGGTGGCATCAGGGTAGACCCGTCTCAGAGCTCCCCTTTCTGCCCTACAGTCATCAGTCACAAAGACCTGGGGCCCTGCCTTTCCTCTGCCAGCAAAGGCCTTTTCTCCTGCAATGTTTCTTAGGAGCTCCAGCCCCTCAAAAATGGTCTCCTCATTCTCGGTTTGGCAGAGGAGAATGCCAAGTGGCAGACCACCTGCACAGCTGTGGGTTAAGAGCAGGAACACCCTACAGCTCTCCCTGTCCATGTTCCCTGAAGAGTCCATAAAACACAGCTCCCCACTGTGTTTTAGTTGGTGCACCCTTTTCATCAAGGGAGAGCATACAACAACTAGAGGAGTGCCTTTGGAAGACGTTTCCATGACGGCACAGGACTCCTCACACTTGCTGTTATAGCTCTCCACATGATTGTTAAGTGCCTCCAACATGGTAGGCCCAACTTGTGCCCCGTACTCTGCCCTACACACCTTGTGGAAAAGTCTAGAAAAGACATTCATCAAACAGAATAGTATGGCTTAGGGGTGTAACGGTTCATGTATTCGTATTGAACCGAAACGGTACGGGCGTCACGGTTCGGTGCATGAATTTACACGGAGAATACACGGTATAAAAATACATAAAACTCGTGTGCGGATTAATTAATGTCATGCGCAATTACTGTTAAGTAGCGAGAGTTACGGGAGTTCTTTAGCGACACCTAACGCTAATCTGTAGCCTCGCCTTAGCTCTGATTGGCGCCTATGTTTTTTTTTGTCAGGTCGTCGGTCGAGTCCGTCAGTCATTAGCAGCACTAAGGTTAGACCCACAAGAGTTAGAGGATCCGCTGGTCTCTTTAAGATCGCAAGTTTGAGAACTTCAGTTACAGTAACGTTAGTACAGGCGAAAGAGTGGTGGATAATATGAAACTGTGTGTCGGCGTTGTTCAGCAGGGTATGTGAGTGGAAAAAATGCTACACATATTCGAAGTCATCACCCAGATGATGTAGGCTACCAATCACTGAAATGAGGGGAAAAAACTTCGCCTGCCCTTCAGTAGCCTTTGGATACACATACAAATAGGGCCAAAACCTATGGCTTAAATTAAATGATTTCGTAATGACAGAAAGCTATGTAAATCGCGTGGTAATTACCTTTATGTTGGGGTAACTTGTAACTTCTCACATGAGGAGCTGGTAGTGTTAAGTGCATAGACAGTAAAATAAAGTGACAACGCTAACCAGGCTAATAAACAAACCATGCTACGGTGAGTAAGGGCAAAGTCACGTGACTTCTAGTTGTAGTCTCTTTATGAAATTTATGAAAGCAATTTCATTTTTAAAAAAAAGGCAAAATAGTGTGATATTTTCACAGTTAGTAGGCTAGATTATTACTTTACACACAATAAAAAAAATATTGAGGCAAATTGTAGACCCTTCCATATACAACTAAACACAGATGTTGAAGGTCTTGCTTAAGTGGATTTTTAAAAATCATTTTTCTATGTAATTTGCACTTTCAGAAATAAGAGATGCTGTAGGCCTATTTTCAGTTTTATAGCTGATTGTCTTATTTTGTTTACAAGTTACAGATGGAGTCTGGGTACTTATTGTACTGTTTAGCCTACATCTTACACACTTCAGGCTGTTGCAGATAGCTCAGGGAAGAGACTGTATGACACTAGGTGGTACAGCCTGAGACATGTACAAAATAAAATGCTTTCTGCATTTTTGTTTTGCTTTTCCCTCCATTGTACCGAACTCGTACCGAACCGTGATGTCCGAACCGAGGTATGAACCGAACCGTGACTTCTGTGTACCGTTACACCCCTAGTATGGCTTAACCGTTAATATGATGCAAATAGTGTAGCCTGAGTAATAATTGTTGAAGGTGGAAGAAAATATAGCAAAGACAGTTTTGCTATCAATGGAATCTTATTTTTACGTAGATTATGAATTTCAGAATCCAAAGGGGTTTAAGGATCTTCATCGAACTTCGTTAATCACTATAGGCTAAAGCAGGGGTTCCCAAAGTGGGGGTCAGATGTTATACCAACCTTTGTACATATGGGAGGTCTGGGCATATCTCCCTGTTTGCCGAGGCATACAAAAACCTTTCTCCATACTCCATCTGGAGATCGTGTTTTACCACAGCAAGGGCAGATGTGGGGCTGTGCCCATTTTCAAACAGCCCTATAAGGGTTTCCTGTACTTGCCCCCCAACATCTCGGTGACGGAGAGCATCCGCAACATATAAATTGTGGTTGTGATGATTAGAAATGCGGACCTCAAAAGGGAATTCGGGCATGTGCTGGTCTTTGGTCCTATGAAATATATATGTATACTACTGAATATTGCTTCAAAGACACACTAAAATCATGAATTACTGGATCAATAAACTCACTTGCTCATTTGCCCCCTAGCAGACTTCAGCAGGACATTTAGTTTTGCTGGACAGCAGGTGTTTTTTGATGTCCTGCTGTTTGCGGTCTTTATGTTGACCCTGTGCTGGCACTTGTAACTTGCCTTGGCAAATATGTAATACAGTTACATTAATGTTCAGAGGAAGGCTTAATGATAATTTGCTTTTACATTATTTTTGACTCTTACCTTAAAAAGCACACGGCGTCCCAACCTAGGTCGAGTAACATCGACTCTCCATGTCACCCGCGATGACATCTTCAGGTTGGTTAGCCACTCCTGGGTTTGTTCAGGAGTGCCGACATCCACCCGCACAGTGGCATCAAAAGCAGCGTGGTCTCCCAATGACTCGATTGTGTCATCAAGGTAGCAGACATGATATTTGTACTGACTAGGTAGCCAACCCTTTGAAATAAGAGTCAATTGGAAAACGGTAGCAATCTAGTTGAGTGAGACATTTTGTCAGCTAAAGTGGGACACTACACTGTGTAAAATGATTTATAAAAATAATGGAAACATTTCATGAATCATGATTGTTTATTGTCATTGTATCATAAACTTGCATACAATCAATCATTACAACAATGATTCTTCTTGACCAACTAATTACATAAATAATTCAAACTACAGTGACTATAAAAAGTATTCACCCCCTTGGATATTGCAATTTTACCAGTTTTGTCTTTACAAAACTGCTTAAGTTTTGTTAGGTTGCACAGGGAATGGGCACAGACAACCCTTTTTAAAATCCAGCCATAAATTATTGATTGGATAATAATAATAATAATAATAATCTTTATTTATATAGCACTTTTCAAAACAAAGTTACAAAGTGCTGTACAATATCAACATAAATGAAAATGCAAATAAGACATAATAATATAATAATCAAATAATATATACTAATTCAATTAGAACTTAACATAAATTTGAAAAAGGAAAATAAACTTACACTGAAATAAAACTTACTGAAATAAAACTTAACACTGAAATAAAACCTAGGATACTGAAATAAAACTTACTGAAATAAAACATGACACTGAAATAAAACTTAACACTGAAATAAAACTTAATAAACTTAACACAAAATGGAGTATATTACTTAAACAAAACTAAGGAAGGCTTGCTTGTAAAGATGAGTTTTAAGGAGGGATTTAAAAGAGCATATTGACTTGGCTGACCTGATTTCATCAGGCAGGTCATTCCAGAGCCTAGGTGCCCTGACACTAAATGCTCTCTCCCCTTTAGTTTTGAGATTGACCTTAGGAATAGTTAGGAAACCACTACCAGATGATCTTAAAGTACGCACAGGTGTGTAAGGTACTAGGAGGTCAGATATGTAGTTGGGAGACAGGCCATGTAGAGCTTTAAAAGTAATCAGAAGAATCTTAAAATCAATTCTAAAGCTTACTGGGAGCCAGTGCAGTGAGGCTAAAAAAGGAGTAATGTGATTACAGTACTTTGTCTTAGTAAGAAGCCGGGCAGCTGAATACTGAACAGTTTGAAGTCTCTTTATAGATTTTTGGTTCAGACAAGAAAAAAGACTATTGCAGTAATCCAGGCGTGAAGAAATAAATGCATATATATTGTATAATGGTAATATAACACACACCTGTGTATGTGTGTGTGTGGGGGGGGGGGGGAGACAGAGTCTCTCTTCAAAAGAGACAGAGAGAAAAATAATAAATATAAATATAACATAAATAAATAAAAAAAAAAAACTGAGATTTGAGTTTGATTAGGTATGAGGAATAGAATGCATCCTGGTGGCTTACTCAATTCAATTAAAAAAAATGTATCTGCTGGTAGAGGTCCACATACTCTTGTACCTTCTACCAGATGGTAGGAGAGTAAAGAGACTGTGGCTGGGATGACTGGGGTCGGCGAGGATCCGCTAGGTCTTTCTCCTGCAGCACTGACTGTAAAGGTCTTGAATATTTGGTAACTTAGTACTTCAGAGATCTACAGCGTCTTCCAGAGGGCAGAAGTTGAAAGAGATCATGGCTCGGATATGAGGCGTCCCTGATGATCTTGGTTGCTTGTTCAAGCTGCGTTCAGCATACAGGGAATGGACTGATGGAAGGTCACAACCAGTGATGTTGTGGGCTTTGGTGACAACTCTCTCTAATTACCTCTTGGTGCAACTGTCAGAGCTCCCATACCAGACGGTGATTGAAAATGAGATGATGCTTTCAATGATGGCTTTGTAGAAGAGCACCACAAGGGTTCTGTTGTGGTACTGGGACTCATCATTGTCACTAATGAGGCCGATGATGGTGGTGTCATCTGCATACTTCAATACCTTGACAGAGTGATGGTGAGATCTCAAGTCATGGCATGATGTTGTAATTTTAACCTTGACTGATTGAATTCCTATTCATTAGGAAGTCCAGTATCCAGTAACACAGAGTTGAGTTGATGTTCATGGCTTGTAACCTAAAGAAAACGATGAGTGGATCAATGGTGTTAAAAGCAGAGCTAAGGGCAATGAACATCTTGCGTGCATAGGTGTTGCTTGACTCCAGGTGTTGCAGTGTAGAGTGAACTCCTCCTAGGTTGATGGCATCTTCCACAGATCTGTTAGACTGGTAAGCAAACTGGTAGGGATCCATCAGCGGTTATACTGTGGTTTGCAGATGGGAGAGTACCACAAGTTCAAACACCTTCATAGCCACTGAAGTGAGGGCAACAGGCCTGAAGTTATAAGGCCCAGTTGTTTCTGTTGTCTTCAAAACCGGTATGCTTGCCGAGGCTTTAAAACACGGTGGAACTACACACTGCTGCAGAGAGGTGTGTCAGTGAAGACAGGTGCCAGTTGATCAGCACATTGTCTAAAAACAGCAGGGAAAAGCTGATCTGGTCCTGCTGCTTTCCTGGCCTTCTTTTTTTTTTAAAGTTTGCACACCTCTGCCTCCTGGATGACCATTCTCTTTCCACTCCACTGCTTGAGTTTTTTTTCTACGTAGCTGCTCTTTCCTTCTCCTGTAACTAATTCACTTCTCCTTCGGTCCTTCGGTCCCTCTGTGCTCTGTACGGGTGCCGTCTCTTGTGTTCTCTGTGCGGGTATTTTGTGTTCTCTATAAGGGTGGCGTCCTCTATATGGGTAGGCCTACCATCTTTTGTGTTCTCTGTACGGTGACGACTTTTTTATTCTCTCTCATCTTATGTGTAATGTAACCTGAAATTCCATATTCAGACACAGCATTTTAACCAACAGCATGAAAATGTGTGTACATGCATTGAACTTTAGTCCTGTCACACTCAATCTGACATGCCCTGTCCCAATTTTTTCGAACACTGTCAGGTTGAGTGGGACAGTGCTGGATATCTTTGACATGACTATACCCCATTCATACCTTCAATTGTGGATAGTCGTCTAGATTGGTAGACTTCGGTCCAGAGCAGATTGGACGACCACTTTGCCTGAAATAAAAGCAATCAAAAAAGTATTAATATACTGCTTATTTCTTAGAACTTAATCAAAACAGGTGAAAGTGCTTGAAATGTAAACATTTTGTAACTTTGTGTGAGAGTAGCAGGTGCAGAAATACAACATATCACACACACACACACACACACACACAAACACACACACCAGGCCCAGTTAAGAGAAGGACATGTAAGGTGCATATCACCTACAATTATTACACTCGGCTCCAGTAGACCTGAACACCTCATATGTAATAGTTATGTGTCTTAAGCACTTCTTATGCATTATGATTAATTTGACATTGTTGTTTATTATTGACATTCTCCTTACTGTAGTCTTACCATGTTATCGTTTTTATATCATTGATTGAATGGATATTATTATTGCTATTCTCCTTATTATAGTCTGACCAACATCTTAATTTGTTTCCTGTTAAATCTAAGTATTATGTTGTTTTGTTTTTGTAGGCTATGTCGCTTTGGGCAAAAGCGTAACCATAATAACCGTGTGTGTGTGTGGTGGTGTGGTGGTGGTGGTGGTGGTGGTGGGGGGGGGGGGGGGGAATAAAAAATAGCATATTTGTTTCTTTAAGCAAACATTGAAAACGAGTCCCACAGACCCAAACACATTACAAGGGTTAATGCATAGAAGTTTTCCTAAATCTCTGAAGAGAGAGAAAAGCTTGAGAAATTGAGCTGTAGTTTTTAACCAATTGGTAAGGTAGCTACACAAATCAGTCAGTAGGTGTCAGTACTCTCAAATGGATTGCTTCGTTTTGTCTAAATACACGAAGAATCTCGCGAAGTAGTTGAGACAAGACTCATCTGAGAATTCACAGGGTTAAAGTTTGGCAAAGTATCTCTGAGTGATGATGGGAGTATGTCCTTTCACTTATTCTTCAGGTGAGGTGCATGCATAGTTAAGCTATCTGTCTTTTAGGTCATCCTGCTAGAAGATCTCTGAAATGTGTCTCTTGTTTGCAATGCTAGCATACTGTGTCTAGTGTGAGTGACATGCTAGTGTAGGCTACTGATGATGATGCCTTGTTTGCTAACGTTAGCTTGATATGACTGCAGACAACTTTACTTATTAACGTTAACGTGAAACATAACATGACCTTACCTGCTGGTATCGATGTCTGAGTCTGTTTGTAGACTTTAAAATGGAGAATGGAAAGCTATAACTTATTAACGTTACCTCAGAACTGCATATGTGTGATCGTTCATCATTTTCATTTCAGTTTTACAACCCTATAGCTGCTAAGTTAGGCAGAAATACAGTAGGTGATGTAAACCACAACGAAGATAATATATAATAGTCGTGATCGCAATTAATTAATTACTTAACTGGAATACTAGAATATTTCTCTATCAAAATTTCTGAGAAAAGCGTCTACCTACCGCATATATTTCTCTATCAAAATGTGAGAAAATCCCGCCAGTGTCTAATTCTAATTCTAATGACAGCCGCGAGTGGCAGCCAGTGACAGCTATAACGCTCTATGTCTGTTTCCATGCGAACGAACGCCGCGTCATGCGGAAGTTAATCTAAACTGGGTTGGAATAACGACAGACGCACCCGGGGGGGTGTTGCAGCCGGTACTGGCCCACTGCTCCACATTTTGTATCGTTAATTCGGGCAGACATGAAAGTTTGGTGGTCCATTCTGGAGTTTCCATTGCTGGTGCTGCTGAATCGTATGCGTCCGAGTCAAACTTCCGGGTTTGTGTACCCCTCAACGGCGTTCGAATTTTCAAAATGGCCGCCAGGTGAATAAGGCGAATAGCCTACATTTCGTGAGTCAGCAGTTTACGAAATGACTTGTTATGTGTCACGATAATTTCATTACGTGGACGAAATGCATAACAGAATCACGAAATCAGTTTTGTGACCTGCTGCAATACATTTCGTGAGTCAGCAGTTTACGAAATGAATTATGTGTCATGATAATTCCATTACGTGGACGAAATGCATAACAGAATCACGAAATCAGTTTTGTGACCTGCTGCAATACATTTCGTGAGTCAGCAGTTTACGAAATGAATTATGTGTCATGATAATTCCATTACGTGGACGAAATGCATAACAGAATCACGAAATCAGTTTTGTGACCTGCTGCAATACATTTTCGTGAGTCAGCAGTTTACGTAATGAATTATGTGTCATGATAATTCCATTACGTGGACGAAATGCATAACAGAATCACGAAATCAGTTTTGTGACCTGCTACAATACATTTCGTGAGTTTGCGGAATGAATTAATCAGTGGGTAGCCTAGGCTACCATTTAGAAGTGGTCACTTCAATCGCGCCTCCCGTTAGTCAGAGCTCCGTGAAACAAAGGAAAGCCCTTTATTTGGATGGGCAAGTAGGCATTACGCCTATTATGCGCGCACTCCAGCGAGACGATAAACTAGGCCTACTGTTAGGCCTACAACAAGTCGCGATTTATTCGGCTATCCAATCGCTATACTGTTTTCATGAACATTACAGGAATCCACTTCTTCATTGTTTTAAATATCGTTGCTTAGCCTACCCACAAGTTTGTCAGTTTCACTTTGTAAAGTTTGCCAAAATCACCTTTTTACATGGTTGTTTGTATGAAAATGTATTAGTATTTTCTCTCTGTTTAATATGCCATGTATGTAAATTTGATGTCAGCTGCCCGTTGAACGCGCGTTTTGGGTAGGAGTGACTTCCATTGCACTTTGTTTAAATGGAGGCGCGGGGAGAGCGCTCGCCCCCGAGAGTTACCTGTGCGAAGCCGCTGGTGTATGGAGTAGCGCGCGTTAGAGGCCTTGCATGCTGAACCGTGACTTTTTCTCGCTATCTGCGATCACTCATTTTTTCCCAAAGTCATTGGATTACTAGATTTCTAGGCTATTGGATTACAGCAAGCAAAGGAGCATTTTTCCTAACGTGGGTGTTTTGGTGAGATTGCGTTTCGCAACCGTATTAGGGAACGACTTCTCAACAGACTGTAAGCGCAACGACTCTTTCTTATTCCGGGGATCACGTTTGTGTTTTGGACTGATTGAATCATCTGCTTGATGTCGGGACTATTGGGCACTGATCTTTGGGGGGTATTTGTTCGTGCATTGTGAAACTTTGTTGTTAATTGTGTGTCGGGCCTTCAGTTGCGCGCCGAGTGGCCGCGAGTTCGTTCATTACAATACAAAGTGAATCAATCTCATATGTTTGGGTTTCTTTCTGTAAGATAGTTTTTTCTTTAATATACACTCTTATTAAGAGGAAGGCAAGGCCTTTTGCCAGTTTAAGTTAAGATAAACTGAGGTCTTCGTCTGCATTGATCAGTCTGCATTGCAATCAGTTCTTTTGAATAAGGGCGATTTGTTACAACTTGCACAGACACGCATAGACTTTGAATGAGCACTCACAGCCTACCACTACCACCTAGGCTAATGTTATGCCTCTATATTTAATGAATTAAGAAGTAGGCCTATGCATTGATCAGGGAAACATTTAGTTTCTTTTTCTTTTGGTCCACGGTTCCAGCAGTTGTGCCGCAAAATTAACAGACAGAAGCACCGGGCATAGACCTAATCTAGCCTAAAATCGTGGTCCAGTGGACCCGCAATCTACTCGTAGAAGAGGCTCATAGTTTGAAGATCATAGACCATAGATAATTCAAAGAAAGCCTATGCAGTTGCTTTTCGCGGACCTAGGCTAGGTCCAGCACGGCCTGCCACCGGTTCGCGGATTGCCAATCACACTTACGTTGCAAAGCCTCGTAATGCAGCCAGCTGTCCCGTTTACCGCAATGCTACAGCGGACTTAAGCTGCCACCTTGTGGCGAAAAGTTGCAATACATTTCACGCAGCTCTGTGAACGGGAGGCGCGAGTGCCACTTCTAAATGGGACCCACTGGCTAATTCATTCCGCAAACTGCTGACTCACGAAATGTATTTTAGCAGGTTACAAAACTGATTTCGTGATTCTCTTATGCATTTCGTCCACGTAATAAAATTATCATGACACATAATTCATTCCGTAAACTGCTGACTCACGAAATGAATTGTAGCAGGTCACAAAGCTGATTTTGTGATTCTGTTATGCATTTCGTCCAAGTAATGAAATTATCCTGACACATAATTCATTTCGTAAACTGCTGACTCACGAAATGTATTGTAGCAGGTCACAAAACTGATTTCGTGATTCTTTTATGCATTTCGTCCACGTAATGAAATTATCCTGACACATAATTAATTTCGTAAACTGCTGACTCACGAAATGTATTGTAGCAGGTCACAAAACTGATTTCGTGATTCTTTTATGCATTTCGTCCACGTAATGAGATTATCCTGACACATAATTCATTCCGTAAACTGCTGACTCACGAAATGTATTGCAGCAGGTCACAAAACTGATTTCGTGATTCTGTTATGCATTTCGTCCACGTAATGAAATTATCCTGACACATAATTCATTCCGTAAACTGCTGACTCACGAAATGTATTGCATCAGGTCACAAAACTGATTTCGTGATTCTGTTATGCATTTCGTCCACGTAATGAAATTATCGTGACACATAAGTCATTTCGTAAACTGCTGACTCACGAAATGTATTGTACGCTATTCTATTATGCATTTCGTCCACTGAATGAAAGCATATGTCACTGAATGCATTTCGTAAGTTGTTAAGTTACTATTGCGTGGACGGAATGCCTTCTGTAACACAACACAATACTTCTGTGGACGAAATTGAAATAGGATGCACAGAATGATGCGTGTAGGTGCATTCCGTATTTACGTAGACAGAATTACTTTTGACCAAACATTTCGTCTACGACAGTGAATACTGCATTCAGCATTATGTCCACTAAAGGAAAAGGCCACCAGTCAATTTCGTCCACGAAATGATGTGCTCTCTTCAGTGTTTCGTGGACACAATGCAAACCAATTTGTGCATTCCGTGGACAAAAGGCGTTACGATGTAACATGGTTTCGTAATGAATATATGTATTTCGTCACACGAAAGTCATTCTGTCCACGAAATAAGGCATGTTACATTTGGCGCCCCATAGATTATAGCGCCGTAGCCTAAATATTGGGCTAATACTGGACGTTGTAGCGTTGTCAACCTATTCGCAAGCAACATATTAAATTAATTTTAAAAATTAGCCTTTTTGTATCATCCAATATGGCGATTCATAGACTTTGCAAATATTATGCAAATACTGATAACAAAACTCAAGCTTGATCTGTGTATGCAGTAGCCTAGGCCTAAAAATAAAAGTAGCCTCTGAGCAGCAGATCAGCCAGTCCCCCGCTGAAAATTATGAGCCTGAAATTAGCTATGACTACAGGGACAAGTAGAAAGGATAATAGAGTTAACCATATGAATTAAAAATGATTTTATGTAAGAAAGAACAGTAGGCTATATGACAGCAGTAGGCTACATGATCAATATGCCTTGTTTGCTCTGAAGTGGGTGTAGTAAAGGAGCAAATCACCAAACAACAACATGATAGCTGACCCATGCAGAAAAAAACATGTAAACAATAGTTCAATATGCCTCTTAGTGGAATTGTGGGATACATTTCAAATGCTTTATTTCTTCCTTCCTGTTTTTGTTACAGAGTTCCTACACATTTTCCATTTCAAAATTCCATACTTTTTCCATACTCAAATTTCCAAACTTCTCGGTAGATTTTTAGGACCATATTCTCGACATTGCGGCCACATCTGGTTTGGGATAACTCGGGGAAAACAAAGGTATGGACAACTGAAGTGAATTAAAAAATGACATTTAATATTCGTCCATTTAGCTGAGTCATTTTTAGTTGTATCTTGACGATGGGGACTGACAGTTAAGCTACACAATAGTAGGAATGGTTCATTATGACCTGAGTGAATTGATTAGTACTGCAAATGCAATAGTCTGGAAACACAAATATTTCTCCATACCCTTGTTTCTTTTTTCCATACTTATCCAGACCTGGAAATTACTAAAATCAAATTCCATACATTTCCAGATTTTCCATACTGCGTAGGAACCCTGTTTTTAACTTATCAACTTATCCTTGTGGAATAGTTGAATATTGGTAGCCTATAATAAAAACTACAGGATAGTAAGAGCTGAAATGTTGCCTTATTCATCCAATTTCCACCACCACTAAAAAAGTGGGCCGGTCTTGGGCCTGAAACTCCCGGGCTGAAAAGTGGCCCCACTCCGGCCCTGTCTGAGCTCCTTAGAAGCTCACCCAGTTCTCAGTGCCTACCACCACCTGTCAGTGGATCATCAGCTTCCTGATTGACAGGCAGCATGTCAGACTAGGGAGCATCTCATCCAAAACCTGGTTTATCAGCACTGGGGTGTGTCCTCTCCCTGCTGCTCTTCTCCCTCTACACTAATTATTGCACCTCAAAGACCCCGTCTGTGAAACTCCTGAAGTTTGCTGATGACACCACCGTCATTGGTTTGATCCAAGACGATGACGAGTCTGCTTACAGTCAGGAGGTGGAACAGCTGGTCCAATGGAGCAGTCAGAACCACCTGGAGAACACCCCCCCCCCCCCCCCCCACACACACACACACACCATCCAGGATGACACAGTGTCCACTGTGGATTCCTTTAGGTTCCTAGGATCTACCATTTCACAGGACCAAAAGTGGTCTCCCCACATTGACTCTGTCCAGAAAAAGGCTCAGAAATAGCCCCCACCCTTACACTGAATAAAGACAATCACCACTGTTCTGCTCATCATGTATAATTTCAACCTTACAATTACAATATTGTTATTAATATATTACCATTGCACTGCACTATTCCATCCCTCTCTTCAATTGTTATTGTATATATTTTGTATATTTTATTGTATTGTATTGTTAATTTGTTATATTGTATACTTTTAACAGTATTTTGTATATTTCTTACTGTCCTTACTCTTTTTATTCTTTATATGTAAAGTGATTGTTGTGTACGTTGAGAGCAAAGATTAACCATAGTCAAATTCCTTGTTTATATACACAAACCTGGCCAATAAAGCTCATTCTGAGATAGCATTCTTTGTGCTGCATTTTGGTTTCATTCTTTCCATGTTCAAAATAGGGATTTTTGTTGTTTTCGTTTTAATGTGGTTAACTTTGACTGGTTAGAACATACTGTGAGTTAGGCTATGTGAGTTATGCGAGTGGATTAGTTTCTAGACCAACCTGATATGCATATGGGCCTATTTTTGGGATTTTGCCCGAAATTGCACAGCGTCTATTGTAATAGCTCCTGTGTCCTCATACTGTGACCTATCATCAAATGCCTGGTATCCCCTGAAAGCTGAGACCTTGTAGAATTTTTAGAAACGGTCAGAATGAATCTGTTATGTACTGTCAAGGTGCTACAGTACCTGGAATATTGCTTTTTCTTTCAGGCGGTTATGTAAATCCCTGGAAATGGCCACATTTCAGATGTGAAAGTCCCTAAAATGGCCACTGAAACACATCAGAGGCCCACTCCCAGGTGTTGTGAAGATAAATATCTAAGGAAATGTTTGTACAATGAAGTATGACCCCTTTAGAGCCATTTTTGTGTGGAAATGCTCAGCTGGTTCGACCTCCACATTCTTCTTCTTTGCCTGTCTTTTCGGCATGTTTTCTGCTTTCTTATTCTTCAAAAGATCCAAATGATCCTTGAATTTACCCTTGGGGATCAATAAAGTATCTATCTATCTATCTAACTGTAAAAATTGCGACTGTATTCCTCTGACGAGCCGGTCGTACTAGTAAGCTATCGTTATGCACAACGAAGGTGGACTCAATTTCCCAGAGTTCCCCTCACCGGAGGTGGTTGTACCATACGTCATAGACCTCTCCAGAATATATCCCGCCTCCTAGCTTCCGTATCCATCCAACTTCCGGTCGTGGATTGTCTATGGGAAATAACATGGCGTTTTGAAAGATCGTACCTGTCAAACTCTGTAGGTGACAAAGTAGAAAAAGCTGCTGGGCAGATTGGCCTACACACTTCTGCCATCTAGTTTCCACTGGATTTTTTGATTTTCGGTGCCGTTTAAGAAATATAGTCTATAGTATATTACTTAAACGGCACCGACAATCAAAAAATCCAGTGGAAACTATATGGCAGAAGTGTGTAGGCCAATCTGCCCACCAGCTTTTTCAACTTCGCTACCTACAGATGTTTTACCGGTATGATATTTCGAAACGCCATGTTATTTCTCATAGACAATCCACGCCCGGAAGTTGGATGGATACGGAAGTTACGGAGGCGGGACTTATTCTGGAGAGGTCTATTCGAAAGGTCTACTCGTTGGCTACAAGACGATCTTTGAACCAGCTATTGTCAATCAAAGCTAACTTGTCCAGTAGGCAGCTCGCATGGCTTCTAACACGTGTTTCTCGACAACGGTACGTCACACAAAGTTGTCACTGGTGTCTACGTACTCAGGAGAGCTTCCTGAACACGCTGAGTGGTGTGATACATAGGATAAGCATACGAACTATGTGGTTTTCTGTCAGAGAAAAGTTATCGTTTGTTTTTTTACAAACTAAACGGTACTGTTTGGGTGGAATTATGCATCTTCTAAACGTAATGTCGACAAAACACGGTGGATATTCGGATTCTCGTGCTTCTTGTGAACAGTATGACACCAAGCATGTTGGGGTAGCCTGAAGCCCGGGATGTACACAAAGGCTGTAATGTGAGGAGACACGGTGGTGGTGGGGGCATTTGGAAACGTGACTAGTGATACAAATTGTAGGTTTTAGCCGTTCGGGATGGGTTTCATTCAGTCGACACGGATCTCAAATGAATCCTGAGGCTCTTGGCTTTCCAATGGTGTATTCCATGACTATGTAGCTAGCACAATGACTCGGCTACGATATACTTTACATTGAGATTAGTGATTGAACGAGTGATTTGGGTCGATACCGACCCGGTGCTATGCATAATTAAGATACTGGAATCACTCTTGTGATTGAAATGCTTTAAAGTGTAAATGAAACTCTAACTATTTCATGTTCAATAAAAAATACTTTCTACAAACCCAGGGTACAAGCATGGGGTCACCGTTCACTCCCAATTATGCAAATGTATGGGTTTATGGGAGGAAAGATTTATATTTAATAACAATCCTTTTGCTGCTAATGTATTGTTTTATCTCAGATTTATTGATGACATCATCTTGGGGCTCTCTGTCAGTGAAGATCAACTCAAGTCTCTCAATGATTATATTAATGGCACTTATCTGAATCTGAGATTTACTTTAGAATACAGTCAACACACTATCCATGTTTTAGACTTACTATAATTACGGTGAATGGTGAAAGAAAATTAGACACCTCCATCTACCCCATAAGATAACAGACACCATATTACATGCCACTAGCTTCCATCCTGACCATCTCATTGACAACATACCTTATGGACAATTTATCAGGTTGAGAAGAGGACTACAACGTTAAGGCTAATGAGATGGGAGAAAGATTTAAACAGAGGGGATACAGTCAGGCTCTTATTGATATAGCCTGAGAGAGGGCTAATCAGAAGGATAGAGGAGAGCTATTACATCCTCGCCCTAGACAACATAATCAGGAAAACAGAATTGTTTTGTGTCAGAATACTCTACTG
The DNA here is from genome assembly GCF_046254945.1 of Alosa pseudoharengus. Taxonomy (NCBI): domain Eukaryota; kingdom Metazoa; phylum Chordata; class Actinopteri; order Clupeiformes; family Clupeidae; genus Alosa; species Alosa pseudoharengus. The sequence continues at coordinate 44,871,587 of NW_027468774.1, forward strand.
CTTTGAGACAAGTGAAAAAGATCATAAATAAACACTGGAAAGTCCTTGAATGTGACCCAAATATTAATCATATATCTTCTTCCACGTTTCTGTTTCAAAAGAGGCAGGAAGAGACATGGTGGTTAGTTCCGTGTACCAGGAACCCACACAGACAAACTGGCTTTCTCAAGTCTATGGGAATTATAGATGTGGTAGATGTGCCCATGACAACACTTTTGATACTAAAACATCCAGCCACCTAGCCTGGTGTTACCATCCTACGTACTTCTGGCCAAAATTTGATTTCAGCCTCGCACGTAGTCTGGCCCAACCCACAGTATGCGGCTCGCGTACGACCGCGCCAATCAGCAAACAGTTGAGTGATGACGCGGAACTTGCCTGCCGAGTTGCTTGTAGTCCAGCGAAGCTTGTAGTTCAACAGCACAGCAACAATGGCGACGGAGGAAGAGACGCTAGAAGCTATCCGCAAAGTTGTCGTAACTCTCAAGGGCACCAAGCAGGAGCAAGAGGCTTGTCTTGTCAATTTTATAAATGGCAAGGACGTTGTAGCTCTCCTTCCAACTGACTTTGGGAAAAGTTTGATTTATCAGATGGTGATAACTAAACCTAAACGCACAAGTGTACTACATGCATCACTACTTTTCATGTTTTCAAATAAACGTTTGCTGCTCGTTATTCTCCCCCCTACTCTCAAATTACCTTTACAAAATCAATGCGGCATAGGCCTACTTAAGGAATGGAATGTTAGCTACTAGCTAGCCTACCGAGCGGGGCTCAAGGCGATGCGGTGTGTCTTGACGTGAACTAGCCGGTTACCGAGCGGGGCTCAAGGCAAGGCTGCTGTGATTATGCTTGACTGGGACTAGCGGTTACCGAGCTGGGCTCAAGGTAAACCGCTCCGTGTTTGTGTTTGACAGAGGCTAGCCTGTGGCTGAGCTGGGCTCCAGGCGAGGCTACTGTGCTTGTGGACAGTAACGTTAGCCAGTCACCGAGCATGGCTCAAGGTGAGGCTGCGTTGTTTTATGCCGAACAACTGTTAGTTTAACTGAGCAAGCTCCAGGTTAAATAACACGTAGGTCATCAGTAAAATCCAACTTATCCGAGAGTGAAGTCTGAACAGCCCCGTGTAGGACGAAGTAAGCTCCGTAGCTCCGACGAAGTCACCGGGCTGCGTAGAACAACAATCGTCTGATAAGCGGCGAGAAGAGATAAGAGGAAAACTGGCGTGTGACAAGAGCTGATATAATCTCGGTGACATGACGCTTTTTGTATACAACTCTTGGTCTGTGGCTGGCGCAAGTTAGGGATATATCCACTACAAAGAGACTGCCCTGGCGGTCAGGTAGCCTACATACTGGCTAGCGGTCTGTTTACTACTGAGAGCAGAAGTGGGAAGCAGAGCCTGAAGCGGAAGTGGTAAGCGTAAGCCAATTATTAGCCAATTATTTTGTTCATATTCACCCAGACTTCTGCATATTAGGTCTACTGTTGGAACAAAATAAGCCCAGAGAGTTCATTGATATGTAGGCCTATTTTATACTTGTAGGCTATATGAGAAAAGGCCAAGAGTGTCTTAAAGGAATTATCCGGAGTAAAATGCACTTTAGATCAATTTACGGATGATTGGGAGTACATACGTTGAGTTGACATCCAAATAATTTCATTCGGATGTGTTTTGAGAAAGTTCGATGTTACCGTTTTTAGTCAAAGCTCGTTAGCGTGGAAGTGAGAAGGGGCATATTATTATGTGCTCTGGAAATTCACAATTTCGTCGCCGTTTAAAAAAAAAAAAAAAAACATAGTCCAGTATTTCTTTTGAAATTTAAATGAAGTTGTATGGACTGGACTATGTTTTTTTTTTTTTTAAACGGCGACGAAATTGTGAATTTCCAGAGCACACTTGGCAATCGACTCCTACGGACTTTCCCCTAAAGATGGCAGCAAAGATGGCAACATTTCCGGAAAGGTACTGGCTTGATGAAATTCATTCTGGACTCTCTATCCGACCACATAAAGACTTCGGGATACTTCGGTTTGGCTTTAGGGACCCTCTACTCACTACCACGTAAGTGTAATGTTGTTTGGAACTATAGAAGAGGTATAAAAATAGCGTTTTGTAGCAGCGAAATAATATGCCCTTCTTACTTCCACGCTAACGAGCTTTGACTAAAAACGGTAACATCGAACTTTCTCAAAACACATCCGAATGACATGATTTGGATGTCAACTCAACGTATGTACTCCCAATCATCCGTAAATTGATCTAAAGTGCATTTTACTCCGGATAATTCCTTTAAGCACGGTTTTATTTTATTTCGGTATTGTCTCACCTCAACAAGGCTACAGCTCCTTGAAAACAATCAGATATAACTCTATAAAATCTATAAAGTTTATAAAGTATTTTTATGTTGTATTTGGCTGCTGTGTTTGACTGAAATGTAGACTATTCTTTTTTCATTTCAATACAGTATATGATACAAACCTCAGTTTAGATAATAATATTCACACATTTTTTTTGCCTAATTGACAACCATGACCATGATAATTGACAATATTAAAATGAATGTGCACCTTGAGAAAATGATAAAAAATCTTTCAGAATCCTTTCCATTGTTGAACTGCATCGAATTGCATCAAATCGCATCGCATCGAATCGTTTTTTATGAACATGTATCTTTTCTTGTATCGAATCGTGTCCATGTATCTAGATGCGAATCGTATCGTCTTTTACATGAGAGATTCACACCCCTAGTATACAGGTAGGGCTATGGCAGCTAATGGGGGGGGGGGGGTGCATGTGTTGGGTTGCTGTCAGACTGTGTGTCAACTTGGTTCGCTTGCACTGGTTGCAGAGTTTTTAGTATCCGATGTTCCTTCCAGAGACATTTTGCTCGGGTTTGACTTTTTATCGCAGTATGGTGCGGTGGTTGATCTGCGCAATAAACACTGCCTAAAAATGGGCCAGACGTTCCCTCTGATAGATCTTAATCCCTCTTTGGAGCCGCAACCGGTTGTTATTCAGGCCGATACGGTGCCCCCTCGCAGTGAAGCCATTGTTTTGGGTCAGCTCCAAAGTGGTTGGGGAGATTATGCTCAAGGGATGTTGGAGCCCTCTCCTTCCATCTCTAAACATTGTGACATTTTGGTAGCTCGAGTTATTTGCAAGGTCCAGCAAGGTGTCTTGCCCATTCGTGTTATTAATGTGACTAATGATGGCTTAATGTTAAAGAGTGGCATGAAAGTATAGCACTTTATTTACTGATGTAGAAGTGGATCATGACATGTCAGGGAGTTGTGTAGGGGAAGAAAGTGTGCATTGGACAGTTGACACCTTACTGAGTCAGTTTGGGGTGGGGCAGAAGGGGTTTTCCCCGGATCAGTTGAAAGCTGTTAGGGATTTGCTTCATAAGAACATGGCAGTCTTTAGTCAGGGAGAGGCTGATTTGGGCAGGACCCATCTGACCCTACACAAGATTGATACAGGTGATTCCAAACCAGTTAAGATGCACCCGCGCAGAGTCCCACTTCACTTACAGCAGGAGGTGACAGACAATCTGAAGCAAATGCTTGCTGGTGGTATTATCAGCCCTTCTTGTAGCCCGTGGGCAGCACCAGTGGTGTTGGTTAAGAAGAAAGAGGGCGGGTTGAGATTTTGCGTGGACTACAGGAAGCTCAATGAAGTGACTAGAAAGGACGTGTATCCCCTTCCCAGAATTGACGATGCTTTGGATAGCCTAAGCCATGCGTGTTGGTTTTCTACTCTAGATTTAGTAAGTGGCTATTGGCAGGCCCAAAGGATCGTCCTAAGACCACGTTTGCCACACGCCAGGGGTTGTTCGAGTTCAATGTTCTAAGTTTTGGCCTTTGTAATGCGCCTAGCACTTTCAGCGTCTGATGGACCTTGTACTTGCTGATCTGCAGTGGACTACTTGTTTAGTTTATTTAGACGACATAATCGTCTTTGGACGCACTTTCCATGAGCATCTGACACGCCTGGATGGTGTTCTGGGGAAGCTGCGGCAGGCTAACTTGAAGGTCAAGCCATCTAAATGTGATCTATTTTCCACACAGGTTCATTATCTCGGACATGTTATCTCCGCTGAAGGAGTAATGCCAGATCCAGCTAAGGTGCAGGCAGTAAGGGAGTGGCCTGTTCCCACTAGTCAGACTGAGGTGCAGAGTTTCCTTGGGCTAGCTTCATATTACAGACGCTTTGTGAGAGGATTTGCAGATATTGCTCGCCCTTTGTACCAGTTGACAGAGAAGGGAAGGCGGTTTCGATGGAGTGACGACTGTCAAAGCGCTTTTGATCGACTACAAACTTGCTTAATCACTGCTCCTGTATTGGCTTATCCAGACCCCAATAAGCCATTCCGCTTGGATACAGACGCGAGTGGTGGGGATTGGGGCAGTGTTATCTCAAGAGGATGGTGGGTTGGAGCGTGTGGTGGCGTATGCTAGTAGAGCTCTTACAAAGCAGGAACGCAAATATGCCACAACAAAAAAGGAACTTTTGAGTATGGTTACTTTCACTAAGCATTTTCGACATTACTTGTTGGGGAAGGCATTTGTATTGCGAACCGATCATAACTCACTACGCTGGTTGCACAATTGCCAGGGCTTGGAGGGACAGCTGGCTCGCTGGGTCAAGCAGCTTGCGAATTTTCAATATGAGATTGTCCATCACCAGGGTTGGGTCAGATTACTTTGAAATGTAATCCATTACTGACTACAAATTACATGGCAATTTTTGTAATCAGTAACGTAATCAGGATTACCAAAAACATGTAACGTAATCTGATTACTTTAGGATTACTTTTAGATTACTTCAATAAATATGTCCCTTAAGTAAAAGACACCACCACTGAATTGAGGAAAGAATTGTCATTCTATTTTTCTGTTTATTCATTACATCTAAGAAATCTCTTTGCTCTGAGTAAAGCATTCCTGTGTGAATTAACTGATCTTTTCTTCCAAAAATCTTAATGTAGCCCCTTGTTTTAGTGTTACCATTTACTTTGAGGTCACCAGGTCCCATTGTCTGAAAAACACCCAAAACTAATACATTTCTATAGCTATTCTCCACTTTGGGGGTGGTATTTTGGTGGTTGAAATTTTCCCCATCCCGAAATTGATCACTTAGTCATCATGGATGTGATCATGGATCACTATTCTCCAAACATGCACAACTCAGCTTAACCTTTATAAGGGCACACCTGGACAATAAATTTAGCTTTTGCTGGATTTTTTTGACCCAGGGACATGGCCTGAGATTGAATGACACCATGTCCATTTCAATTGTGGGGGTGAGAAAATTATTCCTTTGGGATGTTTTTCAACCAGGGGGACCTGGTGACTTTCTCAAAGAAAACGGTAACACTAAAACAAGAGGCTACATTAAGATTAGGAGGAAAAGATCAGGCAGTGTGCCGAGAGACCTGCCCCAATAGTAAATAATTTAGTAAGTAAGTATAGATACTCTTTTGATCCCGTGAGGGAAATTTGGTCTCCCAATCTGCGAATTAGTGAAGCACAGTGAACACACAGTGAGGTGAAGCACACAATGAGCACACAGTGAGGTGAAGCACACACATACCCGGAGCAGTGAGCTGTCTGCTACAACGGCGCTCGGGGATCAATGAGGGGTTAGGTGCCTTACTCAAGGGCACTTCAGCCGTGGATGTGGGCATGGGAGAGCAGTGCTCAACCACTTCCCCCGCCCACATTTTTTCTACTGGTCGGGGATCGAACCGGCAAGCCGGAAGCTTGTCAAATTAAAAGATAACTAGGCTATCATTAAAAAGTTGCATTGCTTGCATAATAAAATGTAATCAGGTAATCCCCAACAATGTAACTGTAATCTGATTACACCATTTTTTTATTGTAATCTGGGCTGATTATAGTTACTTGATTTTTGTAATCTGATTACGTAATCCAGATTACATGTAATCCGTTACTACCCAACCCTGTCCATCGCCCAGGTAAATTGCATAGCAATGCTGATGCCCTTTCCAGGCTGCCTGCTTTCTTTGAGGAAAGACCTCGGTCGAATTCACATAATTCTCAGGCAGTGGCTGATGCGGTCGAAAACAAAGGTCTGTGCAGTGCAGGAGTGTCCGTCCCATGTAGGGTCTGTAGAAGTGGATGAGCTGAATAGGCACAAATAGGCACAAATAGCTGATAGTGAGTTGGGCCGAATAATTGAGTATAAAAACAAGCTGATGGTAGGTTGAAGCCAGATGATCTCGATCTGCAAAAATATGCTCCTGTCTGGGATCAGCTTGAAGTACGGGGGGCTAGATTAGTAAGGATTCCGCCTGCTCACTCAGATGCTGCTTCCCAGGTGCAGGTGGTGTTGCCTCGGGCAATGGTGCCTAAAGTTTAGAGCAGCTTAGTGTCTCCACCGCAGGTCATCTGCAGGGGAAGGTTAAGGACCGATTCTATTGGCCAGGCTGGTTCGAGGATGTCAGGGGGTGGGTGCGGGAATGTGTTGATTGTGGTTCCCGCAAGGCTCAGGGCAAGCAACCGTGTGCACCTTTGCAGCCATCAGTTACATCTAGGCCTTTTGAACGAGTAGCCCTTGACATCCTTGGTCATCCTTGACACCGGGAAGAATCAATATATACTGGTTATTGGTGATTATTTCTCCAAGTGGACCGAGGCTTTTCCATTGCCAAACCAAGAAGCGGCCACTGTGGCCAAGCCTTCACTCCGACCAAGGTCGTAATTTTGAGTCGACTTTGTTTAAAGAATTGTGTAAACTTTTGCACATGCATAAATCTAGGACATCCCCTTACCATCCCCAGTCCGATGGGCTAATTGAACGGTTCAATCGTACACTTTTGGATATGCTTTCTCTCTTCGTTTAAGATAATCAGATGAACTGGGATACACTTTTGCCTTAGCTTATCGTAGCAGTGTCCATGCTAGCACCTCTTTCACTCCCTACAGAGTGTTGTTTGGACAGGAAATTGTCTTGCCTATTGATGTTATGTTAGGGGTTGGACCTCAAGAGACCTTTACCTCTGTGGACAATTATGTGTCTAAGTTGAGGGAGACATTGTCTACTGTAGTAGAGGCGGTTAAAAAACATCAGGCCAAGGCCTCAGAACAACAGAAAGTGGCATACGATTTCAGAGCTAACTTTCAGTATTACTCAGAAGGGGAATTGGTTTGGGTACAGAACAAGGCCAGAAAGCGGGGGGGGGGGGGTGTCCAAAGCTGCAGAGACGGTACAAAGGGCCTTTTAGGGTGGTGGACCGGGTGACTGATGTGCTTTATAGACTTCTCCCTGTGGATGGTGGTAAGGAGAGTGTTATCCACTTCAATCGGCTCAAACCTTGTACTTCTTTCTCGGCAGTGCCATCAAAACCATTGCTGGGGGGCGCTCGAGCAGCGACATGTGAAGACGTGTAATTTCGGTGCTCCGAGAGAGAAAAATAATTTTCATCTTTATAATGTGACATTTTATTTGAATCATCACGAGTCAGCAAGTTCAACTGCTACTGCATATGTGGAGCATCTTTTATATAATTTCAAGTGATGTCTAAACAGAAAATTTCGAAGAAAACAGGCTCCTCGAAAATGGCTAGCAACCCTGCTAGCCCGACACCAAGTGAAACTAGCTGTCAAGGTGACGATGTAGCCAAGCTAATGGAAGCAATCACCAGCTCCGAGAAAACTGTATTGGCCAGGATCGACACGATGGACAAGAAAGTTGACTCAAAATATCAAGAGCTGCACAAAATGATTGACTCTCTATCAACGGACTTAAAAGGTAATATCACAGCAGTGCGTGATGAAGTTGTGGCCGAGATTAACACAGTACAATCAACCTGCACTGCTCATGAAGCACGGCTGAATAGCTTGGAAGAAGCTAACAATGTGTACTCTGATAGAGTGGTGGATCACGAAACGCAACTATCCCAACTAAACGTCGAAGTGTCCAAATTAAGCCAAAAGGTCGAAGACCTCGAGGGCAGACAGCGCCGAGACAACATTCGCATTCTGGGGGTCAAAGAAACTTTTGTGCTGGGTCCTCGTCCTACACAGTCCGTGGCCAAACTACTTCAAGACTGCTTGAAGTTAGACGCGGTGCCAACGCTGGATAGGGCGCATCGCAGTCTACAACCTGAGCCGGGGAAAGGTAACACTCGTCCACGTCCTAGGCAGCAGTGGCCGCGAGCTATTATCGTCAAATTCCACTACCACCAGGAGAAGCAGGAAGTGCTACGAAAAGCGGCAGCTACGACTTCACTCGAGTTTGACGGAGAGAAGATAATGATCTTCCCAGATCTACCGCAGGCTGTGGTTAAACGGAGGGCTGCTTTCAAGGACACTAAAGAACTTTTACGTCACCACCCTGACGTCCGATTCGGGATGGTTTATCCTGCTAAGCTGAGGATCACCTCTCCTCTCGTGGAAGAGGTCTTTTCCAGCCCGACGGCGGCCAAGGACTATGTGCTGGCGAACTTTTCCCAAATTCCACAAAACGAGGCGGTGGAATAAGTATCATTAACTAAACTTATTTCTTCTACTTATTTCTTCTACTTGGTCACTGGCATCTTTAGTTGTATTTTTTTTTCTTCTGCTCCACAGTGCAATATGCACAGTTAATACTGAAATGATAGACTTGCAATGATTGTGTTTGCTGACTTGGGTTATGAAACTGTTACATATCTTCTCTTTTATCTCTCGTCATGGGCAACGAGGAAGGCAACGGCTAGCTCAGTTAGGCTTGAAGCGTTGGAATCTATAGGTTTACATGTTAGGCTGTATACCATATGGGGGGTGGGCGACTGTCTTGAGTTCAGGGGAAGACATGTCTGTGGGTACATGTTTTGTGTATTGCTTGGTTTTATGTGTCTATGTTATTTTTCTGAGTGTATTTTTAGTTACATACTCTTTGTTTTCTAAGTCTTACTATTGTTTTCTCAGCACTTGCCTCCGAAAGTTAACAATTATTTTCCACCATGGTATTGGTTATGGCTAATGACAATGCTTCACCACCCAGAACAAGGGTCCCATCTACCACATTTATTTCCTGGAATGTTAAGGGCCTTAACAATATCACAAAACGTAACAGAGTATTCTCTCACCTGAGTACATTTAAACCACATATTACTTTTCTGCAAGAAACACATCTTGAAACATCAGAGCATGACAAACTAAAGAAAAAATGGATCTCCCATGTATACCATTCGAAATTCAACTCTAAGGCCAGGGGTGTGGCAATACTTATAAGTAAAAATGTGCCTTTCACGTGTACTCATGTAATTCCAGACAGCAATGGGCGTTACATTATAGTTAGTGGTAAGATATACAACACACCTGTTATCTTAATTAACATTTATGCACCAAACTGGGATGACCCGCACTTTTTTTCAAAACTCATTGAACTGATACCCGATGTGAATAACCACCAACTTATTCTTGGTGGTGATTTTAATTGTGTATTACAACCAAGCCTAGATAGATCTAAAATATACCCAAACAAACATAACACACACTCCAAATCTGCTGCTGTAATTAAAAACTTCCTCCAAACATATAACATGTCAGATCCTTTACGCACAATCGACCCTTTGTCTAAACACTTTTCTTTTTTCTCTTCAGTACATCACACTTACTCCAGGATAGACTATTTTCTGCTTGACAACACCCTTATCCCATTTGTATCCCGCTGTAAGTACCATGCCATTGTTATTTCAGATCACTGCCCTGTTCAGCTAGATATTGTGTTTCCAGAAACATGTGCATCACAACGTGTATGGAGATTTGACACATCACTCTTGGCAGACGAAGAGTTCATGACTGTGTTCACAGCAAACATTGACGTTTTTATAGATATTAATGATACCACAGAAGTAGCAAAGTCCACTGTATGGGAATCTCTGAAGGCCTTTCTTCGTGGGGAAATTATCTCATATTCCTCCTACAAAAACAAAGAACGTAAAAAAGAACTAACACATCTGACTGAGCGTATCTCCAGCGTTGATGCGCAATATGCAGTTAACCCATCTCCAGACTTGTTTAAACAGAAACTTATCCTTCAGTCCCAGTTCAATACACTATCCATCCGTGATACAGAGAGACTTATGCTACGAACTAGACAACACATCTATGAACATGGTGACAGAGCTGGTAGACTGCTGGCGCATCAGCTACGGAGATCCTTAAGTAAGAATGTAATTTCAGAAATTGTTGATGAATCTGGACACATCCTAACAAACCACGCAAAAATTAATGACGCATTTAAACAATATTACTCAAATTTGTACACCTCCCAGTGTACCTCTGACCCTCTGGCCACAGACTCATTCCTGGACACTTTAGACATTCCATCTATAAACCAAGATCAACTCAAAGCTTTAGAAAACCCAATCTCTGAACTTGAGATCACTCGGGCCATAAGTGCGTTACAAAGTGGGAAAGCCCCAGGCCCTGACGGCTTCCCTCCTGAATTTTATAAAGCCTTCTCTGACAAACTGACACCTTTGTTATGCGCCGTGTTTTCTGAATCCCATTCAAAAGAGGCGCTTCCGCAAACCATGACTCAGGCAACAATCTCTGTACTCTTAAAAAAACATAAGGACCCCAGACAATGTGGCTCCTACCGTCCAATCAGTCTGCTGAATGTAGATTATAAAATTCTCAGTAAGATCCTGGCTCTTCGTCTTGAGAGGATGATGTCTTCCATTGTACACCCAGACCAGACCGGTTTTATTACGAATCGACAGTCCTTTTTCAATGTTAGGCGAATACTTAACATACTACACTCTGACCACTCTACAGTCACACCTGAGGTTATTGTTTCCTTAGATGCCGAGAAGGCATTCGACCACTGGGATATCTATTCTTTATCTTAAATAAGTTTGGTTTTGGTCCTTATTTTCAATCCTGGGTTCGGACTCTATATTCTTCACCTGTATCATCAGTAAGAACCAATAACACTACATCAGCTTATTTTCCACTACAAAGGGGTACTCGCCAGGGCTGTCCCCTCAGCCCTTTATTATTTGACCTAGCTATAGAACCTTTAGCTATTGCTCTAAGAGCAAATAATGACTTTTCAGGAATTATGCGAGATGGTATCAGTCATAAAGTGTCACTGTACGCTGATGATCTTGTTTTATATATTTCAGAACCAGAAAAGACTATTCCTATAATTTTGGAGATTCTGCATTCATTTGGTACCCTATCAGGATACAAGCTGAACCTAAACAAAAGTCTTATTTTCCCTGTGAATCAGCTAGCAATTGATATTGACTATGATCATCTCCCATTTCAGGTGGAATCTACTTCGTTCACCTATCTGGGGGTACAGATCACACGCACCTTCAAGGCCTTGTTAAAAAATAACTTTAACCCCCTAATGGAACGCACTAAACAGGACCTGACCCGATGGTCGACTCTCCCTATTTCTCTTGCTGGTCGGATTAACTCTGTCAAAATGACAGTACTTCCTAGATTTTTATATCTGTTCCGTATGATTCCAATATTTCTACCCAAATCCTTTTTTAAGAAACTTGACAAAATTATATCAGCCTTTATTTGGAATAACAAAATAGCACGAATCAACAAAGCCCATTTACAGGGTTCAAGAAAAATAGGAGGTTTGGCATTGCCAAATTTCCTACACTACTATTGGTCATTAAACATTACAAAACTACCCATTTGGCTCTCTACCTTTCAATCTGGTGAAGGTCCTACATGGGCTGCTATGGAGCTGCATTCTAGCCTTCCTATCTCACCTGTATCTCTCATCAGTTCCACTCTCCCAATGAACTTACAAAGCTGTGCTAAGAACCCAGTAGTCCACAACACAATACGAATTTGGTTTCAATGTAGGCAGCACTTCGATTGTAAACAAACACTGACGTCTATTCCTATAACATCAAATCCCCTGTTTCTCCCATCACAAATTGATTCAGCGTTCACATTCTGGAGGAGGCAGGGCATACGGCTTTTCAGAGATCTCTTTATTGATAACATTTTCATGTCATTTGACACATTAGTCAGGAACTTTAACATCCCTCAAACTCACTTTTTCAGATACCTACAAGTGAGAAACTTTGCCAAGAAACATTTCAGTACATTTCCTCATCTCCCACCAGAATCCCACTTAGCAGGATGCCTACACGTCACAGGAAACCTAAAAGGTCATATCTCCAGAGTATACGACATAATTCAACAGATTAACCCCCCATCACTAATCAGGAGGAAAACTGCATGGGAAGAAGACCTTAGTGTTGACATCCCAGAAGCCACCTGGGATGAAGCCATTAGGCATATCTATTCATCATCCATATGTATCCGGCACCGCTTAATTCAATTCAAAAATGTTCACCGCTTATACTTTACCAAAGCCCATCTTGCAAAAATATTTCACACATCTGATTCTAGCTGCAGTAGATGTCATCAGTCCCCAGCAACTATGGGGCATATGTTCTGGTCATGTAACTCACTAAACAACTTTTGGACATCGATATTTGAGGTATATACAGAAATCTGCCAAAAAACAATTGAACCTAATCCATACATAGCAATATTTGGAGTTACTCCAGAAGAATATAAGCTTAATAAATACCAATCAAATGCTATTGCATTCTCCTCACTTCTAGCCCGCAGGGTAATTATTTTTAGATGGAGGACTACTCATCCTCCTTCATTTGTGCAGTGGGTACATGATGTTATGATGGCCCTTCAAATAGAGAAGTTAAGATCGGATCTGGGTGGTTCATATAAAAGATTTGATAAAACATGGTCTGTATTCATTAGCTGTGTTGAAAACCTAACCCTGGCATAATTTATCCCCTTCCCCCAACTGTTCTACACTAAAAAGCGCATGGAGCTTGTGCACACATTTGTGTTGTTTTTTTTTTTTTGGTTACTGCAGTCCTTTATGGTCTGTGTTTGTATCTGTATTGTCATTCTGTCTGTATGTGTTCCCTTTTAACCCGGTTGAGATATCTTGTTTGATTGTATGATATTATTGTATTATGGAAAACTTTTAAATAAAGTGTTCAAAAAAAACAAAAAAACATTGCCATCATCCCATGTGAGCGGGCAGGCAGATCGTGTGATTCCCAACGCCAGCCTCAAGGGGTCCAGTTTGGTGCCAGCTGGGTCCCGCTTTGCCGATCAGGACAAGCTGCTGCTACAAAAGTGCAGGAGCCACCAATGCGGCAGGCTGACCAGAGTGTAACACCAGAGGGGCCAGGAGCCCGTTGGCCCCGTTGGGGGAGCCAGCAACCTCTCAGGTGACTGGCTCGGTGGATCAGGGACCACAAGGAACTCAGCCCAGCACGGTTCCCAGCACGTCTTTGGAAGGAGGACGTCCCGCCCGTCAACGATTATCGGATGTCACCATAGTGGGGTGACTCGGGGACGAGTCCTTTTTTTTCAAGAGGGGGGAAAGTGTGATGTGAGTGAATTGTGGGACTGTGGGGATTGTTAATCAGCTGGGACTGAATTTGGACTAATTGAATGAACTGCAACAGGTGAGGCTGATTGGGGTTACCTGAAACGGAACTGACAAAAGGGGAATGGGGGAAGCGAGAGGGGAGACCACGTGACGGCCGCGGTTCGACACTCTTGGGTGCGGGAGGGTGTCGTTCGCAGTCATTTAGGATTGCCAGCGACGAAGACAGGTAGCCTAGCCGGGTTATTCGCTTCCTGAGTTAAGAGGGGAGGTTTGCTGCCTCCTGTATGTAGCCAGGGCCGGGGCCTTAGTAGAGTGGGGAGCCGCGTCTGTCTGCTGTCTGGTATTCCGTGGCGTGGGGTGAGCCAATACGTCCTCCCGCCACGTCTGTGCTGTCCAGCTCCATTGGGACCCGGAAATCAGCGCCACAAACTCAGACCCCAGGAGGGGGTGTCGCCGGTCGACGAGTTAAGTGAACATCTTACATCTGTGTGTGTGTGCGTGTGTATGTGTGCGTGTGCGCGCGCTTGTGTGTGTGTGTGTGTGTGTGTTCTTAGGAGTGCATTGGAGGGATGATAACGGGGTTAGTGGGGTAGTTGTGTAATGTAGTGTACATTGAGTGTAATAGGGTATTGTCTATTGGTTTGGCTGTATCTGTGGCATTGGGGACACATTGATGATACCTGTGACTTATATATATATATATTTCTACAAAACTCTTTGCTCATGTTGGGGGTTTTTGATGATGATGATAATTATGTAGCCTATATATTTGATGATAATTGTGTATATATTGTGTAGATATCTTTGAGGATGTAGACTATGTATTTAATTGTCTTAACTGTTAAAGGGAATATTGGATATTGGCATTTAAAAATTGACTTTAAGAACAACTGGTCATGTGACTAGAAGGTAATTTAAGGCACACCAGGGCTCTCAAGTTTTGAAGTTGGCAAGGAGTGAGACTTTGTTTCTCATGGGGGAGGGGGCGTGGCATCGGCACAGTGCCACGCCCCCTGCCCCCTGATCGAAGTACATGAAAGTCTTACATCTGCTTAAACTACTCGTGGCACCACACCCCCTCCCCCCGATCAACAGACCCACCCTCCCTTCATGAGATAGCACAAATTCCATTATTTCAAACACACTGTTTTATTTATTCTAGAACCCTATAGTAAATTATAATAAATAATAACATAAATTATAATAATAATTTCACCCAAATAGGCCCTTTGAACAGCAGTGGCTCATTCTGCTCTAAACAAACAGAAAACAACCAAATGAGAAAAAGCACATTTAGCCCCAAAATTGTCTCTTGAACAGTGGTGGTTCTGTCCATGTGTGTGTGTGTGTTTATGAGTGATGTGTGTTGTAAGTGTTTGTGGCAGATTTTGATGCCTTGATAACTGATACTGGGGGCTCCCATTTAAAGCACTGTGGTTCAATGTCAGCCATTTTCACAGACATGAGGCCATCCTTAAAAATATTCTTGTTTGCAGTAACAGACAAAAAAATAAAATAAATGGGTCGGTAGGTAGGTCAATATTTTTTTTTTTCAAGATTCAAAGTAAAAAAAAAAGTACAAATTTGGTCATGGTGATTAACAGGTATGAATTTAAACAAATGTGCATATTGTGACATAACTGACTGGGTCCTCAACCCGTGCCTTCAGGCGCATCACTGCAAACCTCAATCTGATGCAGGTTATGTAGACCAGCCTTTCTCAAACTTCTTTGACCTGAGGCCCAGTCATGGCAGACTTTGGGGTCATAGGGCTCATCTACACGTACCCAACCCCACTCCCTCTCAATCAAATTGTCATTATCATTATCACAATCATTATTATGCCTATATTGTTATACATGCACTTTCACTTCACTGTTTTGTGACATGCACATCAGAGGACTGCTTTACTAATGTAAGATATAATTAGTTTCATTGCTTTTGCATGGTGCTTGCATAAGAAAAGAAATACTTCTCAAAACCGCAACAATTATATGGGTGCTATTGTTTTGGGATGTTTCCCTCATGCAAGCATCATACATTGGTAGAAAATGCTATACAGTGTATTATACAGTCTCTGCTCTGTTTCTATGGAAGTTCCAAAAATCAACGTTGTTCTAAGTGTCGTTAAACAATTAAATTGCATTCAACAGGTTGAAGCGGAGCTTTGATACCAACGTTATCAATTAGTTTCAGTTTATCTCGCGCAGACGCCTGCATTGAATTAACCACTTTATTGTATGGCTCCACGTTTAATGACATCGATAGCAGAAACGTTTGTTTTCTTTTTTTGTCGGTCCGCGGTATCTTGATCAACTGCGCAGCAAATTATCAGACGAAGCACCGGGCCTAATAGACCTCTGAAGTTCGCCTACAAAAAAGCTGCCATCTTTGACATCCGGTATCTGGCGATTTTTTCCTATGGGAAAATAACATGGGGATTTTGAATAATTGCACCTGTTAAGTCTCGTGGGGATGAAAAAGTCTGAAATGCATACGTTTTCCTGAACATACTTTTGTCCTCTGCCTTCGAGTAGATACTGTTATCTCCGGTAAGTAAAGGCGGCTCACTTAGATTTTTGCTACTCCAGAGCTAACTTGCAATGCAATTTGCCATAGATAGTTAGCTTCAATTAACAACCGGATCTCCTTATATGGGCAAAGATGGCCGTTTTGGATCTTTTTTGTAGGCGAACTTCAGAGGTCTATTTCACTCCACGAATCCGCGGACGAGCAGTCTCCACGTTGCGGACCATGGAGGTATTATATATAACTGGAGAGAGTGACTAAGTCCCGCCCTCCATACAAATGAATGGTGGAGGCTAGGCTAGTAAATCCGGCCAATTCATAGTCAACGCCATCTTGAACACTGGGGTTCGGATCCAGCGCCAGTCGACTCTGACCATGCGCCAGTTACAAAGCTGGAAATGACGCATGGACCAACGTCGATTTTTATTGGATATTCTGTAAAAAGAGTGTCATCCTCCAGTAAGAGGGTGGCGATAATGCACATAAAGTCCTTGCCTCATAACAAGAAGAAGAAAAAGTTGCTCGGGAACGCGCATGGAGTCCGAGTGGAGTCGCCCTGAAGCGCAACTTAATTTCATTGGATAACACAGCGGCTCTAACTAGGAGCGGTCTGCTTGCTGTCCTGCTGCAAATATGCATTCGAACTTGACGTGAAATATCCGTAGTCGAACTATAAATAAACTATTCGGTTTTTAGTGCCAAGTGTAGCGCATTTTTACAGTCTATGATTAGTTTGTTTTTTATTTTATTGTTTGCCATCTCATAGCGGGTGCTCTAAACGTATTCTAGCGTTGGCCCATGACCAAATCAAGCCAATAATAGCCAGTAGCCACAATAATGACTGGAGCCAGAGCCCTCAATAGCCACCCTGTTTTAAAAATAATATTGAAGATAGCATTGAAGATAACGCACAAAACGGTCAGCCTGAGCGGACAATTACGTCCCCAACTCATCTAAAATGTGGAGTCTTTACTTTGAGTTGTACACCGCACAACCGTAAAGTAACAGTTAAAGAGAATATTGTCTGCGGACTCAGCAAAAAACAGTTTACTTACGCATCCACGACGTCCAATCTTTGCGCTCACCTGTGGAGTTACCATCCAAATGAAGCAGCGGTGTCAGAGGCACAGTAGACGGCCAGAGCATCGCCAGGCGTCCAACATCGTATGATTGCATTTCCGTAAATCCTAAATTATGTCCAGGGTCTGCTATCTACTTAGGCTGCAAAGCACAAGTATTTATTTGAGGTATGCTTATTCGAGGCAGACCTTTATTTCTTACATTGTACGTTATTGTGAGACATGCGTTTTGTTTGGAGCGGCATACCAGGCTATCAAACGCAGACGATTTTCGGTTTTGGTATGGGATTTAATTTACTTTTTGACTTTTATTATATAGTTAAATGTTGAGGGTGATGGGCATTTAAATATAGAGGGTATTTGATGATCACTGTAAAGTTTCGTGTAGTTGAAAAAGTGTTGGAATTTCCAGCTGTTTGCGAGACAAGGCCATTTTCATTCATTGAACGTGCGCTGTGCTCTAATGGAATCCTTATTGCATAGAGAAGTAGCCTAAATTGAGTTTTTTTTTTATTATTATGCATGGTTTACTTTTTATTAAATTCGTAGGCTGGAATGCCTCGCGACAATAATTGTGTTTAAATGTAGTAGCCTAGTGCTTCAGCCTCTGGCAAGCTCCAAAGGGGGCGGCTAGGTTGAGAGCAACGTGTTGGATGGTGTAACAAGACAAGGTCTTTATGCCGCTGTTCATATGTTTAGGCTACGTTTGTTCGGGACAAACAACAACGAAACAAGATCAATACAATTTTCTTTATTTGTTTATTTGTCATATGATGGATAAACAACCATAATATGCACGTCTTCTCATAGGATCCTCAAGAAATACGCACTGAATAACGTTTGGCTGTAGCCGCCGGATAGGTACCCGCCCACCAACATGTACGCGCATGAGAGTTCGTGCCCAACACGGATTTTCGTGCATGGAGCTGGTTCCAAATGCTCCATGCAGCGCCATATTTGAAAATGGCGTATGCTAACATGCCGAAGCTAATCTGCACGCTCTTGACCCCCTGTTGCGGACCCACATCAAAACAAAACTATTTCCTGATTGGTTGAGAAATCCTATTTTCTGATTGGCCGATAGGTTAGTAACTGAAAAGCAGCTCTCTGAGCTGAATGAGCGCACAGACAGCAACGTTGTGTGACACGTTTGTAAAATATAGCCCTTAGAAATTTCTGTGCGGGCAAGTTAATAATTTCTCGGAGTGAGAAATGCCATGTATGCCGTGTGAGCGTGTGAAGTCATTGAAATGCCTGTGTCTCACGCTCAGTGCGTGAGACTTGAGAGGTCTGCCTATACTGATTCAATAACAATGATTAAAAACCGAGACCCTTATTTCAATGTTATACAGTGGATTCATATTAGAAGACATTGAACTTTCAAAATATAATGTATAACAACTTTTCTTTAAAAATGACTACAGGGTTACAGAATTTTAAAATTATGGCCCTTGCCAAGATTTGAGTATGCGTGTTTTAATGACGTCATATGCTAATGTGTGGAGTTCTTTTCCGGGAGAAACAAAACAGCACGACAGGATTCCGGATATAGCTAGGTCAGGGTTTAGACACTGAAAAAAAAAAAATATATATATATAGGCTATACATTTTTAAAAAGTCAGTTGAAAGATGCATTGCAGGTGCAGAGAGCCATGCACTCAAAAATGTGGGGTTTACATTTGAACTGCAAGAGGAAAACTTTGAGATCACGGAATTTAAGCCACTTCCTGTAACAAGTTCGCAATATGTTTCGCTGTATGCGCTTCTGCCAAATCACTTTTTATCAAACAAGGATTTTGTAAGGGGTTAACGTTAATGTTACTTCACATGTAACCACGGCGGTTTGAGTGCTGATAGGCCTATCTGTTCAGTCTAGATTACATGCAACGCATCTCCAGGATTTGCAATGAAAGAGCGATACTAGGGTATGAGGCATGCGGTCCGAGTTCAGAATCCTTCTCTGTGGGGGCACCGGGGTTGGAAAGAGTGCGGTGGGCAACACCATTCTGGGCAGCAAGCAGTTTGTTTCTGGAACCAGACCTCATCCAGTCACGGAAACGTGTGAAACGCGAACCACTGCAATCCGCGGAAAGAAAATCATTGTTATTGATACACCAAGTACGGAGGAGCCTGAGCTGAGAGCTGAATTTCAGCGTTGCCTCAGTTCGTCCGAGGCACTACCCGTAATCTTTCTTCTTGTCACTCCACTGGGGTTTCATGGAGGCAAAGCCTTGAGAGTTCTGGATACTCTACAAACAATCTTCCCAGAGCGCGAGGTTGATCAGTTCACCGTCGTGTTGTTTACAGGTGGAGATAGGCTCGAAGAGCTTGGTCAAATACATAAAGAGAGTGAGGGGGACAGCGAAATACAAAAACTTTTAACTCGCTGTGGCAATAGGCAGCACACATTCAATAATGAAGTCGACGACCAGGCGCAGGTACTGCAGCTCGTCGCCAAAATCAACAGGTTGCTGCATCAGAGCATAAATTGCCCTTCAAACAAAGAGGCCAACACGAAGGCAAAGAAAAGGAGTGTGGAAGAAGCAGAAGAAGGTTAGTGTTGTTTATTCCTGTGTTGTTTTCTGTGCTGTATCACTGTAGGTTAGTTATCATCTTTAGTTTCAGCTGTAGTGGGGTCGTATGTATGTGTAATTTTTCTCAGTCATTTCAAATTGGTGTTAAAGTTTGGTTTTCACTTCTAAGTTGAAGTGAAGGGTCTATAGAACAATTTGAGTCCGAGTGTCAAACACAGAGATAACAAAATAGCCTCTAGGGGGCGCTGCAAAATATTTAAACTGCTACAACTTTTGACTAGTTTAACCAAATATAACATGAGGTATGTATGGATTCAGAATTAAAAGGAGAAACTGGTGAGCTAAGCATTTGGTTACCAGATTAAAAACACACTTTATAATAAACACACTTTTAGCCCATGGGCAGCAAAATTGTGCTTTTTTTTAGATAAAGGGTGGAAATGCCCTCAAAGTTGCAATGAAACATAATTTTTAAAGTTATTGTAAATAAAGCCTGGGTAATCACTGAACTCGATTTAAGATCGTTGTTCAGAATATCCCTGAAGCACAAAGATACCTAGGATACCCATACACAAATATGGCTGCATAAAGCCGCTGTGATATTAAGCACCCAACTTGCAACTTTGAGTTTATGAATTTACGATCATGAGTACCAACTTTCAATCAAGCCATCATTTTATTCACAAAATAAATCACAAAAGAACTTTATATCTGGAAGAAAGTAAATTAATAATAATGTGCGTGGAATTTTGAGGAATCCATTGCGTAATACAGGCTTGTGAAAAAGGCTAGAGGGCTATTTTTGAGTACATAAATCAATGACCAATGACACCGTTTCTGAATAAAGACGGTTTTAGGTAGTCATGAAGTAGTCGTGATAGCCTAAAGTAGGCAACAGACACATTACACAGCTCAGTCATCATCATGGGCATTGCCTAGCTCTCTATATCAGGGCCGTGCAGAGACCTTTGGAGGGCCAGGGGCTCAAATTGAAAAAGGGGCACATGAAACAAGATTTTTCAACATATGTCAGCATAATTTACAGTTCAATCCGTTAAATTAAAGCGACCCATATTGAAACAAAATTCAACATGGAATCTTACAACAAACTACATCATACTATAGTATATAGATCATTTACCCCACCAGGTGAAATCTTTATCTATTTGTTTGTATGTGTGGTGTGTGTGTGTGTGTGTGAGAGAGAGAGAGATCCACTGCCTTTTGTGGCTTTCTTTCTGCATTTGTCTACTGTCTTTGAGGCATCTTGCACTGCATAATTCAATATCATGATTTATAAAACAAAACACAATTTAACTTTGTAAAAACCAACCTGAATTGACATGAATCTAGCTTTTAGTCAGTTTTTTAGCTGTACTGTAGTTCAGCTGTTGTTCAGTTGTTCAGCTTTGAATCAGAAAATATAGTTTAAAATTATAGCAATAATTATAGCAATTATATACAGTACCCTCCAGAATTATTGGCACCTCGGTTAAAGTTGACTAAAAACTGGTATAAAAAAAACAATCTGTTGGTGATTTATTGTAATCTCACAATGAAAGAAATTAGGAAAAATCCAACCTTGAAGGTAAGCAAATTTATTTGGAGAAAAAGGAAAATCTCATAAAGAAATAAATATTTGTAACAAAAACACATTGCTCACAATTATTGGCACCCCTGCTTGTAATAACTTCTTAAGCCTCCCTTTGCCAATAAAACCCCATAAAGTTGGAGAATACAAAACAAGGGATTTAAGACCGTTCATCTTTACAAAATCTTCCTAGATCGTCCAGATTCCTAGGTCCACACTCCTCTTTGACTCACCCCACTGTTTTCCTATGGAGTTTACAGTAGATCAGGGGACTGAGATGGCAATGTCTGGAGAATGATTTTGTGTTCAGCAAACAATATTTGTTTTGATCTGGACATTTGCTTTGGTTCATTGACCTGATGAATGATCCAATCATGACCAACTTTTAGTGTCTTGGCAGAGATTGGCAGATTTCCTTTGAAAATGTTCAGGTTTTTCTTGGTGTTCATGACACCATGCACCTTAATTAGGTTCTCAAGGCCTTTGGGAATAAGCCCCACAATAGCACAGCCCCTCCACCATAATTCTCATTAGGCATGGGGTTCTTTTCAGTATAGCCATTCTGTACACCAAACACATCTAAAGTTTCTAGCCAAAGAGCTCAATTTTCATTTCATCTGACAATAGACCACACTTCCAGACAAAGTCACTGTACCATTCAGTAACTCCTGCCGTTTACATTAGTAGTTAAATGGCTGGACAGGCTTTTACCTGCATGCCCTCTAAATAAGCTATTAGCAGTGAGGTCACTTTTGAAGATTTTTTGGGGACTTGGTGACCCTCAAGATGATACATCATCGGTTTAATACCGCTATTATCTGGCCCTATAGCCCAGAAACCCCCATTCAACCCCATCTTCAACCTTTACAATTTATCTTCATTCACTTACATAAACATACTGTCTACTGTTTTAGCCAAAATTGTACAAAGTAAAGAGGCATCATACAGGCCCCTCTGATTGGACAGACAGTCTATCAGTCAATCCCCATCAACAACCATTTCCATTGATTCAAAGGGCCAACATGTAAAAATAAACACCAATTTTGCAACAAACCAGTCTGAAATAAGCATGAGAAATGTACTAACTCTTTGAAAATAAAAGAATGTTCCTCAACAATGCAATATTATAAAAATCAGATATTCTAGAATGCTTATTCTACAACATTCTATGCAATTTTTGTCAGTATTTGCTGAAAGATGCATAAAACAACCCTCATTTTAACATATTTCCACCAACTGGATTTTCATGGACTTTTACTATGGTGTTTAAATCACTAATTGAAATATAAAAATGTGAAAATACATTCTGTTGCAAAAAGTTTTGGGACAGACCTTACTTTGCCTGGACTACATGAAACATTTAATTTCTTGAATTTCCCCTAGGGATCAATAAAGTATATCTATCTCTATCTATCTATCTATATCATAGGCCTAATGTTTGTTTGTGGCAATGCAAGGGATTAGGCCTACGACAGTGTTTTTCAACCACTGTGCCGGGGCACACTAGTGTGCCGTGAGAGATCATCAGGTGTGCCGCAGAAAATTACCCAAATGTCACTCACTGGTCCAGAAAAGCAACTGTTGCATCAAAGAATTTAGTTAAGAATGATGTTTCATTGCAACTTTGAGGGCATTTCCACCCTTTATCTAAAAAAAAAAGCACAATTTTGCTGTCCATGGGCTAAAAGTGTGTTTATTATAAAGTGTGTTTTTAATCTGGTAACCAAATGCTTAGCACACCAGTTTCTCCTTTTAATTCTGAATCCATACATACCTCATATGTTAAAATTGGATAATCTAATGAAGAGTTGTAGCAGTTTATATATTTTACGGCGCCCCCAGAGGCCATTTTTTATCTACTCGGACTCAAATTGTTCTATAGACCCTAAACTACAACTTGGAAGTGAAAACCAAACTTTAACACAAATTTGAAATGACTGAGCCTTAAACAACCCCACTACTGTAGTTAAAATTAGTGTGTTGACTGGGGGTAGTGGTATTTGTGACAAATTTTATTTTTTGCAAATGCCTTCCCCCCCCCCCTCCCCCCTGTATCTTAGAGGAGGATGACATCTGGAACTGGCCAAACTACAAGACAGAGCTTCCTGTTGAGTGTGGGACTATGAAGGGTGTGCTGCACAGGGAAAAGATGGCTAAAGGTATGATTAGACTACTGGCTTGTTTTAACAGACAGTGCAAAGATAAGCCCCTGATGTTCTCCCACGAGAGCTGAGGGTTATACTATGAAATGAGGTTACTTGCTTACCCTGGTACCTTTGGTATTTACTGTTGATCTCAAAACGATGTCACTTTACATGCAGAGAAGTCTTCTTTTGGAGATCAGCAGTTACTCCCAAAGTTACCAGGGTAAGCCAGTAATCTCTATAAAAAGTTTTCGGGCCATTGCATTTGCATGGTTTGATCCATCCAATATCTTTCTTTCTTTAACAAACAAAATATTTCATTGTAGGAGAAAAGTGCATTGAAGTCGATGGCAGCTGGTTTACTCCGACAAAATTTGAGGTATTTGCAGGGAAGGGTTCTTGCAAGAAGTGGAAGCAGACTATCCGTTGCCAAAATATCCCACTGGCAGAACTCATTCAGGTAAAGTCAAGGGGTAAACTTAATTTCTACATTTCTATTTCTGTTTTGGTCTCAGAACTAGAAATACAGGAAATAAACAGGCCTGTCTCTGTCCGGTCTCCCCTGTATTGTAGAGCAGTTTTTTCTCAACGTGTGGTCCGGTGACCACTGGTGGTCTGTAAGCTATCCCAAGTGGTCCGCGAGTAGACGTGGTAAAATATAATAGATGAGTTGTAAAATATAATAGATGAGTTGTTGCAATATTGAACCAACTTGTATAAGTAAGTAAGTATATACTCTTTTGATCCCGTGAGGGAAATTTGGTCTCTGCATTTATCTCAATCCGTGAATTAGTGAAACACACTAAGCAAACAGTGAACACACAGTGAGGTGAAACACACACTAATCCCGACACAGTAAGCTGCCTGCAACAACAGCGGCGCTCGGAGAGCAGTGAGGGGTTAGGTGCCTTGCTCAAGGGCACTTCAGCCGTGCCTAGTGGTCGGGGTTGGAACTGGCAACCCTCCAGTTACAAATCCGAAGCGCTAACCAGTAGGCCACGGCTGCCCCATGTATGTAAATCCAAACAGTTCTCCAGCACTGCCTATGTAAGCTATGCCAGTTTGAATCATATGAATCCTCTGACACAATAAGCAAGGTGCAAAGACTGATTGTCTGATTGACCAAGGTGGTTCAGTGAGTAGGCCTATTGTGTAATATACTGTTGGACTAGGTCTACTCTTTTTTTTTTTTTTTTTTAGCTAGGTGGTCCTTGAGGTTTTTTTACTGGTTAAGTGGTCCTTGGTCTGAAAAAGTAAAAAAAAACACTGGTGTGGAGTGAGTAGTGTGTTCGATAAATAAAGTTGTGCTGGGATATACACACCATAGGTTTTTAAAAGTGCCAGGGTAAGGATCTTGCAGGACTGCAGGGAACTTTGTTGGGCATGCATGTACACTTTTTTATTTTATTGTAAAATTAATTTAATCGGGAGAAAGCAGTCTAACTTCTCATTTTCCTACAGGATGGCCATTTGACGTGCCCCACTTTCACAAAAAAAGGGCTCAGTGGAGATCAGGTAAGACATAGGTGCCAACTCTCACGCATTGGCCGTGAGACACACGCATTTGATTAGTTTCACACACTCACACGCCACACCCCCGATTTCTCACGCTGAAGTGTCAACCCGGTCGGTCAGATGCCTGAAAAATGAGTTTAGCCTATCTATAGATCTACCTTTTGAGCCACGGTTATGCTTTCAGAGACGGTGAGAGGGTTCAAGAGCACCCCCTGTCTGTGGAATTTTCTAAATTTTCTCTCATTTGCGATGCTACTTCAGAAGCCTTCAGGTATGCTTTGAGTATTATTATTTTTCACGCTGAAGTGTCAACCTGGTAGGTCAAATACCTGGCAGATGAGGTTCAACTAAACTAAACCTATACATATGATATCACACATCAGGTGAACGTGCGGAATCTAAGCTTTCCAATGATATTAGCGCCAAGTTGCTGTGATAAATGGTTCGCGAGAAAATTAGCATTGAACCGACGTGCAATTTATAGGCTAATCATATTTGCATTTTGCACACAGCTGCACACCCATTACTCTCGGTTTAATATTTCACTAACCCTTCACACAACACGTGGCAAACCCAATATCACAATAAACAGCAAACCGTACCGAATACGAGGATATAAAGCATGCCTCTGTGCAATAAGTGGTTCCTGAGTAGGCCTAATCTGGTTTTGAAATTGCAACACATTTCTACATAGCCTCATTGGGGCAAAATTATAATGTATTCTAATGTAAACTATTTGTCAGTAGGCCTACATACATTTTTGTAAATGGCTCAGCCATAGATTATCCCACTATGGTTCTTATATTGTCAGGTTCCAGCCAATCCCATTACAATATATTTATATTGGCATGCTTCCTAGTTACATTAATGCAAAAATATGCCGAAAATCAAATAACGAGACACAAATATTGATATAAAGCCTGACATAAGCCATATGCAAACATTCACATCATGCAGATATGGGTACATCCTGAAAAAGGAATAGCATGTAGGCTATAGGCCATTACAATGGCCAATATATTATCACATTGTGCTGAAATGTACACACATTTTTGAACATTTCTGAACTGTGAAATGTAGCATATGTTTTTGTGGTTGTGAACTTATTGCAATATCACCATAACTATTCCACCTGTGTGTGCATGATTATAATTCTGAAGTGCAAAATAGCTTAGGCTACAGCACACATATTTCCATATAAATAAGCAAGTCTGACCTCTGAATTTATTTTGAAAGTGCACCTGATTGATGCATTTAAAAGTTAAAATATACAAACATTTCTTAAATTCTTACAAAACACCCACCCACTTTTTAAAATTGTTAGTTTGGACCCCCTCACTTTTGCCGTGCGAAATACCAGTGCTGTTTTCAGCATCTGTTTAGTGCTTCATTGTCATTTTCATTGGATTCACGGTTTAGTTTGATATTTAATTTACTTTTGGACTGTTTGATTATATTGTTAAATGTTGGGACTGATGGGCACTGAAATCTGGGGAGGTATTTGATGATCACTATTACGTTCCATGTAGTTGAAAGAGTGTCAGGATTTCAAACAAACCATCCGCTTTCATGCGTTCATTGAACGTCTGCGGTGCTGTAATGGAAACCTTATTGCGTAGCCAAGTAGCCTATTGAGTTATTTTTAAATTATGCATGATTTACTTTTTATTAATTTGGTAGGCTGGCTTTATTTTGTTATATAGAAGTATCTAAATAACCTGTTAAAATGTACCAGAATTCAGGAAATTGCATCTAGTCCAAAAAACATTTTCTGGGGGAGGACCCCCATACCCCCCCTCTGAAATGTCCCACCCACTTTCACAATGCCTCCGACGCCCATGGTCCTAGTAGTAGGCTAGATCCCTTTGATACCAATGTTCATTTAACTCTGGGACCCTGGTCCCAGGGATGGATTACTGCACGGGCCTTCCGGGCCCAGGCCCAATGTGTCAGGGGGCCCTGAAGCCCAAGCCTTTGCATGGAATCATTGCCTCAATATCAACACATCAGGATGTAGGCTATGAATCTAATTGAATTTAGTATTGGCCATCCCCAAAATGCTAGCCTGACGAGCCAGACCCACATTAAAATGTAGGGTCTGGGCACTCACCGTTCGCAGTGCTCAGTCCGAGGGGCGGGATAATCGGTTGTCTTTCAAATTCCCTCTGCACGCAATAGGACAGCACTGAGTCCCATGCGTTTTCCCACCAGCGGAGCTAGTTGGCTAGTTCAAACGTTTGCCATCTCAAAACAAGCTTAACTCGTGTCACACTGTTGGCCAACAGCAATATCCATCTTCTTTGTTTTCAAGTAGCAGGGAATTCAAGCCAAACCGTTGCAACTCTGCCATCAATCATTATGTTATGCCCCCCTAACGACTCTATAGACGATTTGATTGGCCTGATAGAAGTTTAATTTTTTAGTTGCTAGACTAGCCCTGGAAGCAAATGTAATTTGCTGCCGCTAGGGTGTGTCTAGATTTCTAAGCTGCCAAAATGCACCAGAATACAGGAAATCACATCAAACAAATGAAAAAAATTCTGGGGGAGGACCCCCAAACACCCCTTCCACATATGCGACAATTAGTGGGGAGCCCTTAATACATGTGGGCCCAGGGGCCCGAAAGTTCATAATCCGTCCATTCCTGGTCCCTACACCTGAGAACCACTGATGTACGTTTTTTTTACTGTACGATATAATGCTGAATGAGCCAAACAAAAATTTCCGCAGCAAAATTTTGGTTGGCCCCACCAAATCTCACTCCAAGGTTTTTTGAAAAGTTGGCAGCCCTGGGTAAGACTGATCTGTAATGCCAACGTGCATCTTTCAAACTCACTTTGACAGCTTTATTTTTCATCATTTGTTATGGCAAGGAATGAATTCTCAGTCTTGATATAATGAGAATAAGACAAAATAATATGTCCTTTAGTACACTTTTTTACTGTTTCATCAGATGAGAATATGAATTCTCATAATTGGACTCATAGTTTCAGCCTTTACCATGTCACACAGATTGTCTGCCTCTTCTTCCCTTTCAGGATGAATTTCCCATGTGGGCCCCTGATGGCTCCCTAATCGGTCAGTATTCATTCAGACTACACAAATGGAAATGTTTGTGTTGCAAGAACTTGGAGTGAAGGTTTTTTTTGTGTGTTGATATGCCTTCAGAAACCGGGGATTTAAAGCTCATACTCACAGGAGTGGAAGGAGAACTCCCAGTCGGAATCCTGACAGAGAGACTGCTGGGTAAGGATGTCCTCATGGACGACGTCCAGGACACCCTCCAAGACAGTGCGCTGACAGTAACATGTAAAAAGGTGGAGAGGACTTCTCAGAAGAATCACTCACCTCCTTCAGGTATGTCTGTATTTGGAGTTATACTTGTAGGGTTTTCTGTAGGTATTGGTTACATATCCTGTCAGTTATTCGTTGTTGGCTTCCTATAGCAGCCAGAGGTTAATTCAAATCCCTCACTCTGGCCCATAAGGATGCTTACTGCTGTACCTTGCTATCTTATAGCGCGTCTGCTAAGTTGGCCTTCGGTCAACACTAAGAAGTCACAGTCAAGACTCTTTTCTTCTGTGATTCCTCGTAGTGGGAATGATTTACCTAATGCTCTTCGTTCTAGCAATACAAGGATGTTTATTTATTTGTCACATACATCGCAATACTAACGTAAAGCATGTAGTGAAATTTCATTTGGTGTTCAGCTTTTTCTGTGCAAGTGTAAAAAAAGAAAGATCATGAAATATTTTAATAAATAGCAAGAGAGAATAAAAAAAGTGCAGTGTGTGTGTACAGTCCATGTTCAAGTGTGTTAAAAAAAAAAAAGTTTATATAGTCTTGTGTGTGTTCAGGATACGGATTGCTTGAGGATAGAAGCTCCTCCTCAGTCTCTCTGTTCTGGTCTTGTAGCAGCAGAGACGTTTGCCTGACCTCAGTCTTTTGAAAAGTTAATGATCAGGATGTGACGAGTCCTTTATGACACTTTGGGCCCTGGTACATAGTCTTTTCTTGTAGGTCTCCTGTAGGGTAGTGAGAGGTGCTCTGATGGAAGTACAGTCTTTGCCTAGATTTCCTCAGTGTGTGCTGGGTGTTAACAGTCCATGTTAGATCGTCAGTGAGATGTTCTCCCAGGTATTTGTTATAGTCTTGGGATCTTCAAAAAGTGTCTTATGTTGACCTTGTTTCTAACTAATTGATTTTCTTTACAGAGTTGCATTTTGTATGTTTATGTTTTTTTAATTATTATTCTGTTAATTTGATTTAGTCTGTAGACCATATGACTTTACTATAAACTGTTTTAATATAACATTTATTTATTTGATATTATGTTTTTAGTTTTATTCTGGTTATGTCAACTCTGTGATAATGTTACCTTTCAAGTCCACAAGATGGCATAAGACCTCTGGGTCACAGCAGAAATTGGACAGGAAACCTGATAAGTGACAAATGTACTGCACTAAGATGGTTGTAGAGTCTCAGAATATATACGAAATGAGCTGTCTGCTTTCAAGTTGAGAGTGACTTTATTTTGATATTTATAATGGTATTGTAGAGTCAAATCATGATACTTGCTGTATTGTTAAATGGAAAGAATCACTTTAAAGACATATCATATGGCCCCAGTGTCATGAATGTATTATATAGTTGATTTCATGACAATTCCCACTGTTCATGTTTTATTTATTTTACACCTAGCACTAGCATTTGTCTGCTTGTGTTAGCATAGTTTATGCACAACTAATTGCTTTCAGATGTCTAACTTTCAGTCTTGCCGCGCAAGCTGTATATTTCCATTAGGGAATTCCTATGTTCATATCCATATCCTTCAGAGTCCCACAGAAATCCGAAGGTGGAGGCCAAAAAGGAGAACGGAAGTCACAGAAAAAAAGACAGAGTGTCTCCACTGAAGGAGGATGCATCAAATAAAAATGGCACTAAGGACAACTTTGACGCTTCCGTCTTTCAGGAGAATTCATTACCTGTCACTTGTCGAAATGTGAAAGGAGTTCTTCAGAAGGATCGGTTTTCCTCAGGTAAGTGTCTATGACGGCGGGTCTGGGTGTGTGTAGATAGAAAAATGTGCTGGTTCTGAAAATGAAAATGACTTTCCTAATATGTATGAGTTATGGACAATGTTAAAAACTGACCAACAACAAAATAAGTGCAACATAATACTTTGATATAGGAAACAGAATTTTCACTTTCCATCAGACAGTAGCATCTTATCTTGTAGGAATTAAAAATGCAAGGAGAGTATTCCTTTGCCTTTCCCAGGGAAAACTGGCAAATGCATCAGGACGTCAGGTTGCTGGATGACCCCTGAGGAGTTTGTACAAGAGGGAGGTGGCCTCAAGAGCGGCAAGTGGAGACGGGACATTCACTGCCATGGCCAACCCCTCGGCACCCTTATTGAGGTAAACATGGGCTGAGGCTCAGAGAGCTACTGAATCATGCTGCTCAGAAAGTGGTGTGGTGTGGTGCATCTGGATTTACTCAAAAAGTTCTCAGGCAGAGTCAGTAGTCAGTCAGAAATCTCACAGAGCTTTATTCTCGGTACCGGGGACTCGACGTCATGTGGCTAACAGGTGTAGTCCGAAGACACAAGACAAAGACACTTCTACTTATACCCTCCTGTCAAGCTTACATCTCCATTTGTGGTATATCATATATCATTTTGTAACCATATTACTCAACTCATCAACAGTGGCCACTAACGACCGACATCTGTGGTATTCCCTCGAGGTTGACCTGACCCACCTTAATAATGCAAGAAGCGCGAACTTGCTAGAGCGGAGACGACAGTCCTCTCTCAAGACTATCCCAACAGAAACATCTTGTATTTCAAAACACCTTGTAAAGGCATACCGCAACTATTAATAGGGCGAACTGTCGCAGGTCTTATCACTTGTAAAACAGCCATAGGAAGCCCCCCCGCTTCAGGAATTCTGAGATCTTTTTCTACAGACTGCTGTCAGTGCATTCCCTCTATATTGTATCTAAGTTACTTTGTTGCAAAAGACGCATATTTAGTTTGTTTATTTTGGCGCTTCTCAACTGTAGGGTTACCCCAAGAGCAATGTTTTTAGTGCTGCTTTAAGTTACTGGGAAATGAATTCTCAGTAGTAATGCAATTCGAGTGGTATTTGAAGAAAACTCAGTATTGCATAATATGTGCAATGTGTAAAATAATTATTGTTTTATCATTCTGATTCCAGAAAATGATTCTACAACTTCATTCTCTGTTTTGTGAGTGTGATGTGTGCAAGTCTGAAGACCCAGTAAGTAAATCTATCAATAATAATGATTTTGTGTAAATGTCTTATGATTTGTATTTGTGTCTTATGATTTGTATTTGTGGTGGTAGGTGAAGGGGGTGTGGGGGGGTTCTGAGTCGGAGTCAATAAGATGAATAGCTCATAGTTATACTTGCCTTGCATGACAAGTCGATATTTCGAAGTAGCTGTAACTTTATAGTGTGCTAACCTCACCTCGACAACCCAACAGTTTTCTAACAGTATTCTATTCTAAAGAATTTAATGCCATTTCAATAGTACAACATAAAAAATCATTGCGTGGTGGTCAGTTTTGATACTGTGGTGGGCCGCCACAAATTAGTTAATGTATGGGAAACACTGATCTAACTTCTGTCTTACAGAAGATCATAGCACACAAAAACAAAGAATTCATTACACTTAAGTACAGGAGTCACTTCCTTTACCAGACACAGAACAGAGGTTTCAGTGAAGGGGTTTCTGTGAGCTCAAAAGTTGGTTTCAACACAGCACCTAGGACCTAGCAATGAGAGCACAGAATCCCGGGCCACCATATCTCGCATCTGTGGAATATTTCAGAGCAGAGAACATTTCCTGTTACTTCAACATCCATAACACATTGGGCCCTAATTTAGTGATCTAAGAGCATAGTATGAAGCGTGATGTGCATAGACGTTTAGAGCGTGTCTGAACTCACTTTTGCTATTTTTCCCATTAAACCAATGACTTCCGCCATTCCCTTTAAGAGCATTAAACCAATGAGCGTGACATCTGCCATTCCCTTTAAGTGCAAGGAGCACAAAATCAAACATCGTGTTGGTATTTTGATGACAAGTGAGCGCATCTCTGCAGAAGAAATCTGCTTGCATGCGAGACCGTGTAACAGCCGGACACCACTAAAGCTTGCTTTGCTAAAACGTGTGTGTGTGACAAGCAGAGTGCAGCCTATATGGCTAGTCTGTCTAATAATATGTAAACAATGTGATCAACATGACATGCACAAATAGATAGTTAAAGAGCATCTCAAATGTTGACACTTATTGACTTACTTAATTGGCACTTAATGACACTTATTGTACTATTTCTTAATCTCCTTGTCATGTTGGAGCCAATGCCCTTTGTCTTACCAGCAAATTACATGCATTTCCTGTTAGGATGTCTAGCAGACATTACATTTTGACGTCCTCTTTGTGTGCTAACCTTTCACCGTAGTTTTAGGCTGACATACCGTACATCCTCTACCACTTCCTCTACTGTAAACTCAAAACCTCATTTGGTTTCCCCAAATCCTTTGTGATTTCTTGATTTAAAAGAGGTGTAGGAGAAATGATGAATAGTCTAATTAATGTATCACTTCAAATTGAAATATACCTCAACAACATCATAATCATTGAAGCAAAGAATTGGTCTGTTTCCTCATTGTGATGATTGTAGTTACCCCAATCTCTCTCTCTGTCTCTATCTGTCTCTGAATCAAATCAAATCAAATGGTGCTTTATTGGCATGAATGAGTAAAGTCACTGTTGCCAAAGCTACAAGTATAACATGTTAATAATCAACTTTACATAAGTATTGGTATAGAGTGTCACGATCTGGCTCAAGACCATGGCAAATAGGGAGACAACTCGAGGGGTTAGCGTAAATAAGACAATAATTTATTTACAAAAAAGATATTTACAAAAAAGAAAGTAACAAAACAAAAGCAGAAGACGCCTCAGCCATCAATTGGGCCTGCTGCAGTCAAGCCACCCAGACAGCTCTCACTGGCGAAGTGAGCGGGGAAGACAAGACACTCCCACAGGCTAGCCTATAAAGGTACACCCGGGCCCAGGTGTAACAATCAGGAAGCCTGTAAGACACAAGACAAGAGGGACACCTAGTGCCCCGGTGGACCCCTGCAGTAAAGCAGGGCAATGGCCATGGCATAGGCACCCATGGTAGAGGGGCCGTGACATACCCCCTCCCATAAGAGCAGGGTTCCACTGGGCACTCGGGGACACACAACACACAAGGGTGAACAATACCCAACCCCGATCAAAATCCAACCCCGGTCATGTGAAACATTACGCAAAACTACAATAAATAATATTATACTACCTGACATACTACTTTGGTTGCAACTCACCAACCCTGGGATGGATTCCACAGAGCCACCCTACCATCTCCACCCAACTACCCAGCAACCCCTGTACCTAAAGAAGCAGTTTAAGAGCAGGAGGAGAGAGAGACAGAGGACTTTAAACGTTAGAAAACGACCTCAAGGACAGGCTGCCCTTGACAGAGCATCGGCTACAATGTTTTGTGTGCCTTTAATATGGCGGATCTCCAGGCAGTATGGCTGTAAAAACAGAAACCATCGCATTAGTCTTCGGTTGGGGCAAGACAAAGAATGTAGAAAAGTGATCGGATTATGGTCCGTGTAGACCACCAAAGGAACACCAGAATCAACATAAACATCAAAGTGTTGTAACGCCCACACCAAAGAAAGTGTTTCTTTTTCAATAACAGAGTAGTGCAACTGATAAGAATTAAATTTTCGTGAAAAATAGCTTACGGGACGCTCCACACCCTCACCATCAGTCTGAAACAACACTGCTCCAGCGCCAACGTCGCTAGCATCGACCTGCAGTGTAAACGGCTTATCCAGACAGGGAGCTGCTAGGACAGGAGACACACACAAGAGACCTTTCACATTGTCAAAAGCTTGCTGACATGACACAGACCAGATGTATTTGGACTTTGCTTTTAACAGATCTGTCAGGGGTGCCACCACAGTTGAGAAGTTCTTGCAGAAACTGCGGTAGTACCCTACCAACCCAAGAAACCGCATGAGCTCCTTCTTAGTAACAGGCACAGGGTACTGCTCGATAGCTGCAACCTTGGCCTGTACCGGACACACCTGTCCCTGACCAACTTGCTTGCCGAGATAGGTGACAGTGGCCCTGGCGAACTCACACTTCGCCAAGTTCACTGTCAAATTTGCCGCACGCAAGCGGTCAAACAACTGCTGAATACGTTCCAAGTGTATTTCCCAAGTGTCACTGTGGACCACTACATCGTCCAAGTACACAGCACATCCCTTGAGACCGGACACTACCATGTTCATTAAACGCTGGAACGTTGCCGGAGCGTTCCACAAGCCAAAACTCATAACTGAATATGAAAACAAACCGAAAGGTGTAATAAAGGAAGAAATCTCTCTGGCTCTGGCAGTCAAAGGGATCTGCCAGTAGCCTTTGAGTAAGTCAAATTTGCTAACAAACTGAGCTGCCCCCACCTGATCTACACAATCCTCCATACGAGGAAGGGGGTATGCATCAGGTTTTGTAAGCAAATTGACCTTACGGTAATCTGTGCAGAATCTGGGGCTCCCATCAGATTTTCCGACCAGCAGACAGGGCGACGCCCAACTAGAAGAAGAAGGCTGAGCAATGTTGTTTTCAAGCATGTAATTAACTTCATCCTCCATCACGCGTCTTTTTTCGTCAGATACCCTGTAAAAGCGCTGTCGAATTGGCTGGGAATCGCCTACATCGATATCATGCTCGATGAGGTGTGTACGAGTTGGAACGTCACCAAACAAACACAAATACTCCCTAATTAAAGCAGAAAGCTGAACAGATTGCTCCAGAGACAGATGCTCGAGCAAGTAATCCAGGCTAGCCAATGTTTCAGAATTCCTGAGTCTACCCCGTAGCCTGGTCTCATCAGGTGCAGACACCCCATCGTCATCCTGCACAGCCAGACTGCTAGACACATACCCTCTCACTGTATCTGCCATCAGCATTGGGTTTGCAGTCTGCTGCTGAGCACTCCCTCCCCCTACAGATGACTGGGCCACGCAGTTGTAATATGGCTTCAGAAGGTTAACGTGGCACAGCTGAGTTTTCTTCCGACGCCCTGGAGTCTGGAGCACATAAGTTAAATCAGAGGTCTGGCGAAGCACAGTAAAGGGTCCATGAAATTTAGCTTGGAACGGGGAACCAACAATAGGCAGCAGGGCTAAAACCTGGTCACCTGGGAAAAACTGACGGACTTCAGTCTTACGATCGTAGAGACGTTTCATTTTAACCTGGGAGGAGGACCGCTTCTCCTTAGCCATCTCAACAGCCACAACCAGCCGACGCCGGAAACCGTTGACGTAATTCACCAGATTCTGTGGAGGTTCAGACACAATTACAGAGTCACAAAGCACATCCAGGGGCCCACGCACATTATGCCCGAACACCAACTGATTAGGGCTAAAACCAGTGCTTTCTTGAACAACCTGTCTAGCCGCTAACAACAACCAAGGTAAACCTTCCTCCCATTCCAGCTGAAGCTGAACACAATAGCTGCGCAACATCGCCTTCAAGGTCTGATGAAACCTCTCCAGGGCCCCTTGACTTTGTGCGTGATACACAGAAGCCTGGTTATGTTTCACTCTGAGCTGCTTCAACACCTGAGAAAACATGCGTGATGAAAAATTGGAGCCGCGATCACTCTGTATGATTTTTGGAATCCCAAAAATGGAAATAAATTGTATAAGTGCCTTAACCACTGACCTGGTAGAAATGACACGGAGTGGATACGCAGAAGGGTATCTAGTGCATTCACACATCATGGTTAACATGTACTTGCACCCCGACTTGGACAGAGGCAAGGGACCAACACAATCTATTATGAGATGTTCAAAAGGCTGGGCTAATACAAGAATAGGAGCGAGGGGAGCTGGCTTAATGACCTGATTAGGCTTTCCTGTAACCTGACATGTGTGACATGTTTTGATATACTGAGATACATCCCGCTTCAACTTTGGCCAAAAGAAATACCTGAGAACATACTCATAAGTTTTCCTGACGCCAAGATGTCCTAGTTGATCATGTGATGTACTCAGTACTTCTTGACGAAACTTACATGGTAACACAATCTGGAAAACAGGATCCCCCACAAAATTCTCTCCAAGCGGAGCCCATTTCCTCACCAACAGCTCACCTTGCAAAACGTATCCCTTGACAGCACTCTAGCACTTGATCAAACAGCTCACCAAGGGTAGAATCAGCACGCTGCTCTGCTGCTAATTCACTGCGTGAGAC
Organism: Alosa pseudoharengus; assembly: GCF_046254945.1. Taxonomy (NCBI): domain Eukaryota; kingdom Metazoa; phylum Chordata; class Actinopteri; order Clupeiformes; family Clupeidae; genus Alosa; species Alosa pseudoharengus. Next base: position 44,907,758 of record NW_027468774.1, read on the forward strand.
AGACAGGAGAGACTCTGGCACAGACACAACAAAATCCACATCCTCGCTAACACAATCCTGCTCTGGCTTTGAGTCAGCCTGCGCACGACTCATAGCACGGGTAACTGCACAAGCTGTAAATACATCAGGAAAATTCTGTGAGTTATCATCAAGCATGTTCAAAACGGGAGAAGCGGTTACAATGGGAGATGGTAACCTAGCCCAAACGTGACTTCCTGCCAAACAATTGCCCAAAAGGATATGCACCCCTTCGATAGGCAGTGCCGGTCGGACACCCATAGACACTTCACCCTGAAGAAAACCACAGTCAAGTACAAACTTGTGTACAGGAACAGACAACACATTCAGACCCATGCCACGCATCAAAATCATGTCACCTGTATCAGAACACTGAAAAAATGGCAACACAGAGCTTACCACAAATGAATCAAATGAGCCCGTATCTCGTAAAATTTTGACTGCTACCCTCGTATCACTTCCCACTAGTGACACGTAACCGTCAGACAGAAATGCTGAGAAGTCTGGCCGCTCACAGACACCATCAAAAACTTGCTCCTGCTGACAAGGAAAAACAGAGGGGAACACAGGCCGAACACAAGAAACATCAGCATCTAAAGTGTTAATAGATGTAGTTCCAACTGGAACAGCTAAGGCATTAGGTTTTACTTGTCCAAAAACATGATTCCTAGCAGCAGACTTAACTGGGCACTCAGCTTTCCAATGTCCCCTACCTTTACAGTAGTTACATATTTTGCTTGAATCAAATGGTGGTGGACCTTTAGCAGCACTGTTGAACTTAGACACTCAACACTGTTGAGACTTAATACCTCCATCCCAACGCTTACCTGGCTGGAATTGATGGAAGCCATCACCATTACCATTGTGGGCTCTGTGCGCACGCTCACGATGTGTCAACACATACTCGTCAACGAGGGAGGCAGCCTCAGCAGCAGTCTTCACCTTGTGTTCACTCAAATAAGTTGCTATGTGACTTGGAACTGAGTTTTTAAATTGCTCCAAAACAATTAAGTCACACAGTGCCTCATGTGTGTTGACATCAAGAGAAGAACACCACCGGTTAAAGTGCGTTGTTAAATCCCTGGCGAATTCCATATGCGTCTGCCTACTCGTTTTCTCCCAAGTTCTAAATTTCAAACGATAGGCTTCAGGCACTAACTCAAATGCTTTTAACACCGCTGACTTAACAGATGCATAAACACGACTTTCAGCAACAGTGAGAGCAGAATATGCTTCCTGAGCTCTCCCAGTCAACATACACTGCAATAGCAACGTGCGCTCAGAGTCGGACCAACGCCGGTCATCTGCTACACGCTCAAACAGAGTGAAAAAAGTACCTGGGTCACGTTCAGAAAACGGCGGAACTAAGCTCAAATTAGTTTGAATATCAAAAGTACGTGCTGAAGGATCACGTCCACCATTACCAAGCTGATACACACTGCGCTCCAGTTCTAGCCTTCTCACCTCTTGCTGTCTCATTTCAAGTTCCATTTCCAACAATTGTTTACGTTGCTCAAACGTTAAACCGGTGTTTTCTGCAAATGGACTCACAGGCACTCGTACACAGGACTCGTAGCAGCAGCCTCTGACGCACCAGATGATTGCCTTAACGTTTCAACTTTAAGGACCCCTGTTTCAATCAGCTTCTCTTTTAAGATACGTTTCAAGTTTTCTCTCATACGCTTATCACCGACATCAATTTCATAATGCGTTGCTACTTCAACTATTTCCTCACGTGAAAGCAACTCTAACAACGCCACAGACGGAGTTCTCAGAAACTCCTGCACAGATGCCATAACGTCAACAAAAAATATACAGACCTGCCCAAACTCGAAGACTAATACAAAACACGGAACACACGCTGAAATTAACGATAAAGGCCTAACAAACCGACTGCAACTAAAGCTCCAATATCTCGTCTACAGTCAAATATCACAGTCTTGTCCCTCTAACTACCTAACCAGAAAAAATAACTAACTTACCCGCTAGCTCTTCAGGCGCTCGGCGGTGGGTCCTAACACCAAATACCGCAAGCCCGGTTGGCAACCAGCAATTGGCGACCCCCCTGCAGCCTCGGCTGTGCTCCCGAGTAATAACTCAAACCACCGATAACGCCACACTACAGCCACCCCCCAGGACGAACTCCAAAGGGAATTTGCCCCTACACCTGACAGGGACTAGACAGTGATGAACAGTAACTGCACACAAGCCCTGGAACCCAGTTACAAACAGATAGGCCTATCGCCAACAGCAATACCAAACGCTACACAATACCAGAACCAGATACCAGATAATATAACAACCAGATAGTAGCCTTCCAGATAATATACAAACTAAGCATACCAGATAACAGTAACCAGATAACAATAACATTACAGAAAACTTTTACTTACCCCTCTCGATAAGTCTCCCCAAACAAACCAGCTATGCGTGTATATCCGAACAACGCTACAGCTGACCGACTACTACTACGTGATGACATCCCGCGGCCTACTCATTCATAAATTTAGGAACCACCAGAGCCATAGAAAAACTATGACAATACGATCAAACAAACAGGCCGAGTTCTACTCTACGAGCCCCCACTTTGTCACGATCTGGCTCAAGACCATGGCAAATAGGGAGACAACTGGAGGGGTTAGCGTAAATAAGACAATAATTTATTTACAAAAAAGATATTTACAAAAAAGAAAGTAACAAAACAAAAGCAGAAGACTCCTCAGCCATCAATTGGGCCTGCTGCAGTCAAGCCACCCAGACAGCTCTCACTGGCGAAGTGAGCGGGGAAGACAAGACACTCCCACAGGCTAGCCTATAAAGGTACACCCGGGCCCAGGTGTAACAATCAGGAAGCCTGTAAGACACAAGACGAGAGGGACACCTAGTGCCCCGGTGGACCCCTGCAGTAAAGCAGGGCAATGGCCATGGCACAGGCACCCATGGTAGAGGGGCCGTGACAAGAGATAAAATGAAATAATGAAAGGAAAGAAATAAATATATATAATAATAATAATAATAATCTCTCTCTTTCTCTCTCTCTCCCTCTCCCTCCCATGTGCAGTCCGACCAGAACAACGATGACCTCTGCTTCATCTGCTGCCAAGACACTGAGTTGGTGTGTTGCGATGGCTGTCCGCGGTCATTCCACCACGCATGTCACCTTCCCTCGCTGGATCAGAACCTTGGGTGAGTCTTCTAGTCCCAATTGTCCTGCGGTCGTAATGTAAGAATGCACACACGTCTAGATATTATAACCGGTAGCACGCGGGGAAAATACATATAGGATGTGTTAATGTTTCAATGTAAATGCTTTGTTGTCTTCCTGAGTCTTAATGTTTTGTCCTTGTACGTCATTATATGCCATATCTACTGTATATACTTGGCAACAGCCACATGCATGTTTGAATTGCGTTTTTGTGCATGTGAATATCTGTATTCGTATGCTGGTTTCCCCAAAACAGAGACCGGTGGATGTGCACCTTCTGCATAGTGGAGAAGGCCAAAGAGTTCTGCCATCGCACAAAGACTCTGGAGGAGGCCCTAGACGGCGGCATCTTACCCAACATGCTGGTGAGTAAGTTGACTAACATCTTTGAGCTCAATCACATTCGTCTGGCCGGCTAACGTCATAGCCAAAGCCTGTTTGTTTTCACCAAGTTACCTCTGGTTGCTTTATGTTATTTATTTTGTTCTGTTTTATTCTTTTTTTTTTTATTCTTTTTTATTATTTATTATTATTATTGTAATTATTATTTATTATTATTATTATTATTATTTTCGTTTTAGGTTTTTATTATTATATATTATTATGATTTGTGGATTTGCAGCATTTCCTAAAATGCTTTGCATGTGTTTTGAAATTGATGGCAATATTTTCTGAATTTGTACGTGTTGTTTTGTGATTTTCTGCACATTTGGCTCTTCAGAGCTATCGAATTTGTGAGTGCCGAAATACTCTGCCATTGATAGATTAAGAGATTAGATTCATTCAATGAAATTAAACATTGTGCTGTGCTGATGGGGTGGGTTTGTCAGTGTTATTGATTATGTGTTCGTGTCCGTCATATTTGTAGCACTGCCAATATCTACTTCTGTATCTGTTGAAAGAAGACAAGGAGCTCATCTTCATGCAGGACCCTTGTCTCACTGTAAGTGTTCTTTGCCTTGGGTTACTCCTTTATTGTGTGTGTGTGTGTGTGTGTGCGTGCATGCAGCATTTGTCTTTAGGCAATGCATATGGCCAGGTAAGTCTGTGTGATGTCATATAAATGAATTAATTAGTTACTTAGACCAAAATGATGACCTAATGTGAGTGGGAACTTTAAAGATGACACTAGGGCCGGCCCATGGTTCCGGGGATCTGAGGAACAACGCCACCAGAAATCCACTGAGGGAGAGTGAGCCTCAGCCTCAAAAATGTACAGCACCTTTAAACACATGCCGTTCTTCTGTACGTGTCTCCAAGAGTCTTCACTATTAGAGTATTCACTATTTCTTTTTCCTTTAGTTTCAAAGGTCTATCCATAGTTTTGACAACGAGGAGAAAAATATTTAAGCAAAGAGATTATTGTTGGGGTGTGATGCTCTATTCAAGAGGGTGACCTCAGATCCCCTTTTAATACAGAATTATGTTTTTGGTCTTATTTTATTTTTCTTATTTATTTTTATTTATCTTATCTATTTTCTTGTCGCTGCTACTAATGCTGTCTTGCCACAAATAATCACACTTAGTTTGTGTAGATGTATGGCCTTTGTGTAGATGTATGGTCTTATTGTTATGACTTATTAGCTAACCTTTTCTTTGTTCAGCACTTTGGCTCAACCCCTGTTGTTTTTAAATGTGCTGTAAATTACTTGACTTGACCTATCTCCTCTCTCTCAGGGTTCAAGTCCGTTTGAATCCATTTGAATTCAGTTTTGGTTAAGTTTGAGCTGATGCATCTGATGTTTAAATTAATCAAAACAAATATTTGTCTGTTACAGTTTGACAACTATGCTGCTGTCATCAGCAAGCCCATGTGGATAGACAAGATTATCAAGAAGCTTCGGGGAGAGTACAGCAAAGTGGGAGAGTTTGTTGCTGATGTGCGGCTCATCTTTAAGAACTGCACAACATTCAATAAGGTGTGTGTGTGTGTGCGTGCATGTGTGCGTGTGTGTGTGTGTCACCTAAAGTTGATCTGTAGAATGTTCTAGACATCAAGTGCGTACAACTCAGATGAAGTATTGTGTGCTAACAAACAATTCTTGCAACCATTTTATGGTATGTTCTACATTTGCAAATATTGATTTTTTTTTTACCTCCTCACATTCTCTCTCCTCTGTTCCCAACAGAACAATGAGTATGGGAAAATGGGAGCCAGACTGAAGGATCTATTTGAAAAGAAGTTCAAATGGGTCTTCAGCATTAAATAGCTGCATTCTTTACTGAGTATGTCGCAGGATCACTCCACTCCCTGGGACAAGAGTGGTGCAAAGGTGGTTACCGTGGGCACCAGTTTCCACCTTGTGATAATCTGCATAACTTTGTGCAGGATGTTTGCTACATGGGACATTTGCTGCTCCGCTGTAGCTATGAGACACAGAATATTTTGGTGTAAAGCATGAAGCTCTTGGCAGTGCATCTCTGATGCCAAATTGATTGTGAGTCTTGATTTGGACTATGAATATCCCAGTAGAAATGTTTTGTCTGTCATTGTTAATCATGATTTTAAATGGTTAGTGTCATTAACTTGGTGGCTTACATCTTGGAATTCACAGAAAGATCCTATTTTAGCTGTGGCTGACTTTTGGTAGAAACGTAGGCCTATATTCTTGCAGGATGCAATAATTTATCTATCAAGTCATCTAAGTAAGTTCATGCATGGTCTCTAAAGAAATCCAAAGTTGAAACTGGAAAATAAACTGTCTACATTCAGGGACATACATCAATGTTTTTTTATTATTATTATTATTATTCTTTTCTAAGTTTTTTTTTTATTTGTCACTTGAATTTGAAGGTAGAACACATGACCACTTAAAATAAAATAAGCTCAAGAATTTTGTGGAACTGTCATCGTTATATACTTAAACAATTATGCAAAGAGCCAAGATATGTCTGCCTTACCTAAAGCAATACTCGCCTCCATGAATGATGAAATAGGCTATCCCTCAACAATAGATAGATAGATACTTTATTGATCCCCAGGGGAAATTCAAGGTCTCAGTAGCATACAGACAACACACACACATTCATTAACAGCAGAAAAGTAATTAAAGTATATAATATGAAAACACAACTAAGCAATAAGGACAGTCGAAGATAAAGAATATACTAAAATACAAATTATACTAACTAACACTTAATCTAAATCAATTCTAAAAACAGTATCCCCATAGTGGTGATTAATCAATCAGAGGCGCTTGCAATGACTGAGGCAGGGACTGAGCCTGTGATCCTCTGTGCATAGTAAGGTAAGGTAAGGTGCTCTGTGTGGAGTGAGTGCAATGGTGATGGTGATATAAGTGGCTGATGGACAGACAGTATCCAAACATGGAGGGGGTGAAGAAGGGTGCTGCGCAATTTCTTTAGTTGGGCTCTCACTTGATCTGTTGTGATGGTGGGGGGTGTAAGGGGAGGGGAGGGGGTGCATCTGGGATCTGTGTGTCTGATGGCTGTTGACTGAATAATAGGCTAACTTCCCTTTCTGCGGCATCTGCTGATCAGTCAGAATTCCCGTTTTAACCCTCCTGTTGTGCTCGTTTTATGTTTACTATGCACGTTTACTAGTTTTGGTGTTCCCGGTCAAAAATGACCGCTGGATTATAACTTGTTAGAAATCCATAGTAACACACATATTATAATCTAATGTTGTGATAGGCCTTTGTATCAACTTGTGTTCTATTATAACCAGTTTTGTACTTCCATTTGCCTGCAGGCCTCACTGACCTGAGCTCATGCAAGTCAGAAAGGGAATTCTATTGGGGAAAGGTTCCAGTGGGGGCTGGCATAGAAGCAAAGAGGAGTGTGAGGGTGTGTTTGTGTGTTTTAATGTACAGAAGCATACAGTCCATCTGATCCAATAAGTATGTGCCTGGACTAAATTTTATACACTGACCATTTTCTCACCCATAAATTTCTAATGGCTGGTCATTTTTGACCTGAAATACACATGGGTATTCTAAAGTTAAATAAAACACTGAAGTTATAAAAATTATCAACATTTGTTTTGTGTGTTCAGATGCCCTGTGGTAACCAAGTCAAGGAGCCTCATGGTAATCAAAATAAGTTGATATTTTTGAGAGAAAAGAATTGTCAATTGGTCACATTTGACTGCGACACAACAAGAGGGTTAAAACAACTATGCAAAGAACCAAGACGAAAAATGAAATATTGTTGAGGGATAAGCCTAACTTTCCATTCTGCAAAATCTGCTGACCAGTCGGAATTCCCCCATTTAAACAACACTGATAGGTTTCGATTCCTTCTATCCGAACCTTCTGGACGTGACTCAGCACCCTTGTAACAGTAGCTAAACCTTTCCTAAATGCTATCTTTTACCGCATGAGGTGTTCTTTTTAGCTCTTTGCCTTTTATAGCGCAACTTTGTTGCATGCGAATTGCACTGTAAACGCTACTAATATAATAGTGCAAATGGCTACACGGTTAGGGTTACTCGAGAATGGAAACCGAAAGTAGGCTATGTGAAGAGAAATACAAAGTTGATATCAACAAGTGGGTGTGTCGTCAGTAAGCTATAAAACAGCGGCCAGGACGCTGTACCCTAGCTTTTGCAGAATTATCAAGCAAAGCAGCAGGACCAACGAAGGTAGTCTAACATGGCAAGGTAAGAATTAAACGTCACTTTTCATTCTTGCAATGGTTCAGATAGGCTATTGAATAGCCTCGTAGTCGTAATTGTTTTTTTACACATTTAAAAACAACAGGAGTTAACCCACAGTGATTTAAGGTCGACACAAAAATAAAACATGCAAAATAGGCCTAGCCTGCGTTTTACTTTTTTTTAAAAAGAAGAAGAATTAACATAAATTTGAGCCTGTGGATGATGTCGCTTTGATAAATAGCCTACATTATGCTACTTGAATCAATTTTATCTTTTTGATTGAACATCATACATTGCCGAAGAGTCCACGAAAGCACTTGTCATCTGACAGTAAACGGTATTTTAAATGTGTTTTGTGCCTCTTGTTTCTCAGAATGCTGCTTCAAATCAAATTCCTGAACGGCGAGACTTACCCCCTGGAGGTGAGCCCAAGTGATACCGTTGGAGAGTTGAAAAGACGGATCCAGTTGCTGAGCGGCGATGCACCTGCACGTCTGAAGCTCAACGCAAACGGGACCAACTTCAGCAATGATTCCAGTACACTCAGTGTCATCGGTTTGCAGTCTGGTTCCTACATCATGGCTCTGATACAGGATCCCACGCCTATTCAGGTGTTCCTAAAGAACGAGAAAGGTCAGACTAAAACCTTTGACGTGGCGCCAGGTGAAACAGTAACTGACTTCAAACACAAGGTCTACAACAAGGAGAGGGTTCCAGTGGACCAGCAGAGACTGATTTACAATGGCAAGCAGCTGGAAGATGGACGAAAGCTGGAGGACTATGACATTCAGTCAGGCAGCACCATCCATCTCACACTCCGACTCAGAGGAGGTTGATTTGAAAATGGACAGGAGGAATAGGCTATTTGGTCCCATTTAACACGATTAATTTGGATAAATTTTTCTATTTATTATTGAATATTCATTCACTTATCAGCTATGATGAAAGAAGTAAATTAATCCTACTTCTGGACACTTTTGCACTTTCCTATGTTGTTGTTTGTCTGCTTTTTGAATTATGTGTTATTGTGTAACGGTGTAATATGGTGTAGGCTAATAACTACTGCATTGTCTTGAATAAACATCCTTTAAATTAAATTCTTCTAGATGTTGGCTATGCATGTTTTATGTCCTATATGAAATATACCATTGAAATCGAACTGAACAAAGAAGTTCTTGCACTAATTCTCACATCAGTCTTAATAAAGCGGCATCAAGCTAAGCAATTTTTTTTGTTTACATCAGGTTGAAGGAAGACTAGTTGGCTAGGCCTATTGATTTAAATTATTACCCATATCCATCCCACAAAAAATGTGCTTGCATCAACAGCAACTTTGAAAAAGTTATATTAGGCATGGCAAGTTCATTTTTTTTTATACACAGATGCATTTTGGGCACTCTTATTCAGTCAAATTCACCCTAGTGCATACTGGCTACATCCAGGCTACATCAAGATGCCCACCCCATCTGAGTTTGGTTCTGCTCAAGGTCTCCTCCCATGAAAGACAGTTTTTCTGTGCCACCATTGCCTTGCTAGAGTTCAGGCCTTGGCATTTTGGCACAATATTCAAAATCAATCAAACTGAGCAGGCTATAACTTTACATGTTGTCACTAACTGGGCAGGTACAGTCACTCCAAAAACACAACACTAATCAAGCCCAAGAAAGACCTGGGAGAGACCAGGCTGGTATTAGTCATAATCATGTGTATTGCTATCTGCCCAGATATGTTCATAAGTGAGTTATGAGTCACTTACAATAATTTATGCCAGCTGCATTCTTGAGAGCGTCATCATTTCCTACCTCGGCATGTCGTCACTAACCTCTCAACCAACTCCTGCCATAACTACGCCCCCACTATTTTTAGTTGGATTAGACACCACGGCTATGCTATGCTACTGTCATCAGCAAACCCATTTGGATAGACAAGTATCAAGAAGCTTTGAGGAGAGTACAGCAAAGTGGAAGAGTTTCTCACTGCTACGGCTCATCTTCAAGAACTGCACCACATTCAATAAGGTGTTTGTGTCTGAAGGTGTGTGTGTGTAGATCTGTAGAATGTTCCAGACATCAAGTGCATACAGCTCTGATGTCAGATGGAATCTTGTGTGCCAACAACAAACAATACTCTCAAGGATTCAATCGTTTTTCATTTGTCACATAGGCCTACATAGAGATACTTTTGAAAAACATGCAGTGAAATGGCATTCAGCTGCTCGACTTTCCTGTGCACACTCAGAAGTGTCCTGAGGGATCACCAACTATTAAGAATAAAGAAAGAAATATTTTAAAATAATTTAATAAATAGATTTAGAAAGAAGGGGATAACAAGTGCATCATTAAGTGCAGTATGGCATGCATGTAATGTTTAAAGAGTTCTGATTTAAGGAAAGAAACTCCTCCTAAGTTTTTCTGTTTGTGGGAACAGAGACTTCTGCCTGACCTCAGTGGTTTAAACAGTCCATAGTCCTGTGAAATGTCCTTTCAAATATGTTGGGCCCTTGTTTGAACTCTTTTGGTATAGACTGGCAAGTATATTTCCAATGAGGCTATGAAATGTTTATTACCAGACATTAGTATTAACTCAGGTAATCACAAAATACAACTGACAAAATAAGCAAAAATCCATAAGAAAGACAAGGCCCTGGGAACATAGGACCCTGAAAGGGACCCCCGGAATAGCCAGGGCTGCTAAATTCACCTAGCCTACGGCTGCTAAAGCACCAACCTTGGTCTACTCGAGAATGGAAACCGAAAGTAGGCTAGGCTATATGGCTAAAGGGAATTGGAAATAGAAACTTGATATCAAGTGGGTGGGTCATCATCAGTAGGCTATATACAGGGTTGGGTCAGATTACTTTGAAATGTAATCCATTACTGACTACACATTACATGGCAATTTTTGTAATCAGTAACATAATCAGTTGGATTACCAAAAACATGTAATCACGTAATCTGATTACTTTAGGATTAGGGACCGTTCGTTATTTATAAACGGGGCCACCGGAGGAAAAAAGGGGAGGGTCATGTCTTTTTATTCTTTGTTGAGGGGAGGATCACCTAACTTTTTTTGTCTAGGAGGGGGGGTCACCTTTTGTATTAATGAAAACAGCAAAAAATCAAAGTGGCTTGTTTGATTGTTGATTTCTGTCGCCATATAAAGTTCTCTTTCGTTCCATAGCTCTGTCAACATTGAACAATGAAAATAAGGGAGATTTCCCGGGTTTCTCACGCAAAATACGGAAAATGTCAACATCCGTCCCCATTAACGTTGGAAGGGTTGGAGCAACAAAGTAGCCTACTTTATTCACGCCTAACAGCCTATATCCATTTGGTCAACTTTATCCAGCCCTAAAACAGCTAAATTTAACTTTGGTTTACTTGTAGTTTACCGTGTAGCCTAGCCTAACTTTAAACAGTGTGCATGCTTATAAAGCATACTTGTGCTTCATTCATCCACACATCCAGCTCCTAACGTTTTGACAAGCATTTCTACCAATTGACCTTGTTCCTGCCCATCTCTAGCTTTGCTGTCTCCATTCTTTCTGTTTTTGTTGTTTGCAAAAAATATATAGTAGGCCCTATTTATTGGTAACCAGCAACAAATGCAATTTGTTAATCGCTGTCATTCTCTCTCCTGCCAACAAAAATGTGTTACTTCCAAGTAGCAGTGCGTAATTCTGCTTCATAAAGTTGAACAAATACATTGGTCATATAAATAGCCAGTTTATGGTCTACAGTGTAGAGTTGGTAAGTTATGGTAGGCCAACTTGGAGTGAATATACAGGGGGATTTCTTTGGCTCTTAGCCTGGCAGGTGCGCACGTAGACATAGCCTACAGCCGAACACTGCAAGCGCCAATGAATCGTGCTCGCACGACAACCACGTCGTTAACCTAAATAGGCCTACTGTAGGTTAACATCACTCTGAGTTCGCATTCAAGCAAGCAAAACGATGATTTGAATACATCCGTTTCTCTGGAAGGGCAAGGGGTAAAAACAGGACAACACAGAGACAGGCCAGAATGCAGGACTAATGGTAGCCTACAGTATTACAGTAATATGGGATATTATACGGGAAAATATTAAAACGGCCTTTTCAAGTCATTTGAGAAGGAAGGAGTGTGTAGCAAGCTCCCAAATACAATGACTGAGGAAGCAGAAGAGTCCATAGCAACAAGTTCATGTGTGGAATTTGTTATTACCCAGTGTGCTTTGTTGAATGGTCTCAATGTTTTATTGTTTTATTTCATGTGAATAGCCTACTTACTAGAGGTGTAACTTATTTCAAGTAGGCTAATGCAGTTGCAGGAAGTGTGCATTTAGTTGCCATGCTTATTGTGTTTCCACAACAATGGTAGTGAGTAAATCTACTGAAATGGCCACCATCTTGGTGAAGTGTGATGTGTAAGATCAGAAAGCAGAGAGTGAGTGAGAAAGATTGCTGGAGGGTCATTGAAAATGTTCTTGCAGGCTGGGGAGGGTCATGCAACTTTTGATTGAAGCACTCAAAATCCCTCCGGTGACCCCGTTTATAAATAACGAACGGTCCCTTACTTCAATAAATATGCCCATTAAGTAAAATACACCACCACAGAATTGATGAAAGAATTATCATTCTATTTTTCTCCACTCTTCTCCAAACATGCATAACTCAGCTTAACCTTTATAAGGGCACACCCGGACAAAGAATTTAGCTTTCACTGGATTTTTGTGACCCAGGGACATGGCCTGAGACTGGCATAAAAAAGGGAAGCATTAAACCCAAATGACACCATGCCCATTTCAATTGTGGGGTTGAGAAATGTATTATTTTGGGATGTTTTTCAACCAGGGGGACCTGGTAACTTTCTCAAAGTAAACGGTAACACTAAAACAAGAGGCTACATTAAGATTAGGAGGAAAAGATCAGGCAGTGTGCCGAGAGACCTGCCCCAATAGTATGTAAGTTAGTATATCTTTTGATCCCGTGAGGGACATTTAGTCTCTGCATTTATCCCAATCCGTGAATTAGTGAAGTCGAACCAGCAAGCCCAAAGGCTGAAGCCCTAACCAGTAGGCCATGGCTGCCCCAAAAGGCAGCATTTAAACATTAAACCACACAATGATCCAAAACATACAGCCAAACAAGGCAAGAAATGGTTAACAGAGAACAATATCAACATTTTAGAGCGGACCTCAATCCGTCAAAAAAGTGAGCACAAGGCCAAAGTGATGGCAAATAATCGTTCCTGCCTCAAACTCAAGATTGCTGCTAAAAAGGTGCAGTCTACAATCACTGTGGAGACATGAAGAGGCTTGGTGGGTATTATATAAACCATTTTGAGAGCTGTGGTGGTAAATAAAGATGTTTCCAGTGATTGTTTAAAAAGGGTATGAATAATTTTGAAAACGCAATTTTTCATAAAAATGTTAAAAAAGATGATAACACTTTTTTTTTATTCCATGTTTTTACCACATTGTCTTGCAACCTTTTGGCATGTGCAAGTGTCATTTTAAGTAAGAAAAAACATATTGGTAAGGAGAAAAGTGAGTCCAAGTAACACCGTCGGAGAGTTGAAGAGACTCATCCAGTTGAGTGGCGATGCACCTGCGCGTCTGAAGCTCAACGCAAACGGGACCAACTTCAGCAATGATTTCAGTGCACTCAGTGCCATCGGCTTGCAGTCTGGTTCCTACATCATGGCTCTGATATAGGATCCCACGCCTATTCAGGTGTTCGTAAGGAACGAGGGTCAGTCTAAAACCTATGACGTGACCCCAGGTGAAACAGTGACTGATCTCAAACGCAAGGTCTACAACAAGGAGAGGGTTCCAGTGGACCAGCAGAGACTTATTTACAATGGCAAGCAGCTGGAAGATGGACGAAAACTGGAGGACTATGGCATTCAGTCAGGCAGCACCATCCATCTCACACTCCGACTCAGAGGAGGTTGATTTGAAAATGGACAGGATCTATTTAATTAAACACGATTCATTCCGATGCCAAATGTTTCTATTTATTATTAACTATTCAGCCTATAATGAAAGAAGTAAATGAAAGAAGTTAATCCTACTTCTGGACACTTTCCTTTTTGTCTGTTGTTTGCTTGCTTTTTGGCTATTGTGTTATTGTAGACACCAGTGCAATTGCATTGCACCATTGTACTTTCATAGTCTTGAATAAACATATGTAAAAAGTTGTATGTCTTTTATGAAATATATAATTGAAGTTTAACTGAACAAATAAGTTATTGCACACATAAGGAGCACGCCAGTCTTACACCAGTTTAACCCCAGGTTGATAGAAGACTTTAAGAATGGATTTTAAATCCAAAAACAACTTGAAAAAGATTTGGCAAGGCAAGTTTATATTTAATACACAGATGCATTTTGTGCAATCTTATTCAGTCAAACTGACCAGTGCAGGCTACTTTACTGGAGGCTACATCCTAGGCCAAGACGGCCACCCCATCTGAGTTTGGTTCTACTCAAAGTTTTTATCAAAAGGCAGTTTTTCTGCACCATATATATGTGCTTGCTCTGAAATAGGCTCATGTTCTTTAGACTGTAACCTACATGTTGTCACTAACTGGGCAGGTACAATCAGTGCAAAAACACTATCAAGCCCAAAAAAGACCTGGGAGAGACCAGGCCGGTATTAGTCATCATCATGTGCATTGCTATCTGCCCGGACATGGTCAACTCCTGCCATAACTACGCCCCCGCTATTTTTAGTTGGATTAGACGCCCACGCAGGGGCGTAGCACAAGATCCTGGGCCCCTGCACAGGGAGTCCTGATGGGCCCCCGTGTTATGAAATTTAATTAGGAAATGAAAATATTCAGGTGAAATAAAATATATTCCAGACCTCTCAAGGGCCCTCTCTCCCCTTGGGCCCCTATAATCAGTAGTGGTTTTACCCGAGGGGTTAGTCCGACGCCCCTGCGCCCACGACTCTTCTATGCTATACTGTCAGCAAGCCCCTGTGGATGATTATCAAAAAGCTTTGGGGAGAGTACAGCAAAGAGAGAGAGTCTATTGCTGATGTACAGCTCATCTGCAAGAACTGCATCACATTCAATAAGGTGTAAGTGTCTGAAGGTGTGTGTGTTGGCACTCTGAATATTTCAGACATCAAGTGTAGGCCTCAGATGGAGTCTTCTGTGCCAACAACAAACAATACTTTCAAGGAAGCTTTATTTGTCTGTCTAATACAAAGAGATAGTGTTGTGAAATATGAAATAGTATTTAGCTGCTTGACTTATGCCTGGGGTCCTGAATGATCACCAACTATTTAAATAAAGATAAAGAAAGAAAGATTTAGAAATAATTTCATAAATAGATTGAGAGAGAAGTGGGTAAAAAGTGCAGCAATGTGTAAGTGAAGTATGCCATGTCCAGGGATGTAAACAGTACCGTACTGGACACTATTACTATTATTAATATTACTATTAAGAAGTATTATTATGTATACGTATAAGTATAAGTATACTCTTTTGATCCCGTGAGGGAAATTTGGTCTCTGCATTTATTCCAATCCGTGAATTAGTGAAACACACTCAGCACACAGTGAATACACAGTGAAGTGAAGCACACACTAATCCCGGCGCAGTGAGCTGCCTGCAACAACAGCGGCGCTCGGGGAGCAGTGAGGGGTTGGGTGCCTTGCTCAAGGGCACTTCAGCCGTGCCTACTGGTCGGGGTACGAACCGGCAACCCTCCGGTAAGTCTGAAGTGCTAACCAGTAGGCCACGGCTGCCTGTGTATAATTATAATATTGTATTTATTTACCCTTTTAATTGTATTATATAGGAGTAGCCTATGCTGACCAAATGAACACAGCCAATCTTTGCAAAATATTGAAAAGTTTATTTCATCCAAAGTACACATTTCATTTCATTTAATTTCACAGTGTCCTTGAAAAAAAAAGTTCTCCATTGCTTAAAAAAAGCTTCTAACATGTCACTATCACCTACTCGGAGTGCTACCATTTAAACTGCGTCTGTCTTGACACAAACAAAGAAAGTCACTCTGCTATTGCTCTTCACCACCTGTCCTGCTTATACTCCTGTTTTAGACATACATATCGTTCCCTCCTCACAAAGAATCTACCCATATGGAAATGATCTATATAAAATTTACACTAATTTAATATGCTGCATTAGATCCTCATATGTAGTATATAGGGAAGTGAATCTGCATGTAAAATGCATATTAAATGCATACAACATTGATAGCAATAAAATTAATGGATAATAATTTAACTTCAAGACTACTTTTAGTTAGCCATGTAACCCTTCATGGTTTTAAACAAAGACCCCATCCCCTCCCCCAATGGAATGCTAATGTGCTGGTTTAAGGCCTATCACTTACACAAGACAAAGGATGCTTCCTTGATATAATGTATCCATGTATCATGAAATGTAAATGTATTCATGTCTGGTATCATTTTGATAGTCTCATTACAGGGATTGTAATGATGTGATTGTGAGAATGTTTGGAACATTCTATAAGTGATATTTCTGATATATAAGATATCTCTCCTCATGCTATTCATATAGGTGTGAAGTGGGTGTGAGTAGGTGTGTCTGATACCAAGTGAAGAGCCAACCAAGTGGGATTGTTGTTGGCGCCATTTTGTTCTTTGTTTAAAACATTTAAAGGTAACTAAACTGCAATGTTTGTCAGATCAGATTTTCTAGACTTGGACTAAGGATGTAGCGGAAGAGAGGATAAGTTGGCTACAGGCCAACCTAGGCCTCAGGCCTGGGCTAGGCCTACATAGATCATAGACCTTTTTTGTACTCTCTCTCAGCTTGTAACATAATAAACCTGATTCCTGAGTTTTTCCTGAAGTTCGCCAGTCTAAGATCAATATTAAGTAATTAGTCACCTACAATTACTTTCAACATGCATACAACATGTAACTTGCAAGGTTTTGCAACATATAAGCATTGTAGATGACACCAAGCCCTAAAACAATATCCTTACAAAATGTGTGTATAGTACAACATACAAGACTTGGGCACGCACCAAAATCTTGTATGAGATAGGCAGACAAGGAAGCAACATATAAAACCTTAAAATATGAACACATGAGAAAAGAGATGTAGAACCAGGCAGTGTTTCCCATACATTGACTAATCTGTGGCAGGGCGCCACAAAATAAAAATCGGCCGCCACACATAAATATTATATGTTTAATTTAATGTAATTTAAATTAAATATAAGATCAAATCCTTGCATTGCCATTGAGCTGCACTTTTTACGCACGCAGCCTTTCCTTGCCCCGCTCTCTCTCGTAGCCCGCTGCCCCTCCTCTGCATGTGCATTTAACAAAATATTCACGATTGTTGAAGGATTGTTGTTGCCACATAGACGTCTGGCTAAATTGCTATTAAATCCGCTTAGCATCGTGACCATGCTGCGCAAATTTGTTAAAAACTGCTGCATTGAAGTAGCCTGGCTAGCGCCACCACTTCTCAATGAGACGTGGGGTGTGTTCCAAACGGGTAAAGTTGCTGCCTTTTAAGATATCTAACTGGGGAGCAAGGCAGCAAGTGCGGTTCGAAACCGAAAAAACAAATTCTGCTGCCTTTTAAGATATCTTAGGGCTGAGCTACACCAGGCGCGTAACTGAAGCGTTCCGTTCCCGTTGCGTCTGCTGCAACAATTAACTTCCATTATAATAATCAATGGAAGTAGCTACACCAGACCAGAGCCATATAGATAGAGCCTTATAGATCTATCTATAAGGCTCTGCACCAGACGTGACAGTGGGGCGTACGTTCGAAAAAAATAGACCATTCATCCAGAGAATGTCTAATAAGGGCTCTGATTCATCTAAAATGGATTTTACGCGTAGCGAACGGAACGCTTCAGTTACGCGCCTGGTGTAGCTCATACCTTAGAATTCCCAAATAACGGTCATTTTTGGAGGCAGCATCGATGCACACTTCATGCTCCCTCCTACCCATAATCCCTTGCGGCAACGTCTGAAACAACTGTGAAAGGTAAACAAACATGGCGGATGCAATCGGTAATGGCTGCTGAATCTGTTTAAAATGTCATTTGTGTGACCTTATTTTGCTTAGATTTGTAGATAAGAGATGAAAAATAAACAACTTACTATATGATTATGCCATTGTTGTAACTATTAATAGCGTCTGGTCTGATATATCTGCCGGCTGTAAAACTAATTTATACCGTTAGCCTGCTAGCTTACGTAAGCTAATTTAGTTTAACGTCAGGCCTTTGCTAACGTCATACCATAGTGTTAACCAAAGATTCTAGAGTGCTACGCTCATTTTTAAAAGATGCATTTAATCCAAAGTCATGTCTAGTGAGACAGCTCTCTATGTAGGGAGGGAGGCAGTAGGCAGCTGTCTCCCGTTTCGAACACACCCATGGTCTGGGAACCAAACGTTCATTTTCTTGTATTTGAAAAAAATGCCCAGATCTAGTGGTGTGTCGTTCGTGAACGAGCTGGCTCTATGTGCCGGCACTTTGAAATGAACGATGGGTGCCGGCTCACCTCTGGGAGCCGTCCGTAGATTTTGACGTTCATGTTTAGAACGTTGACATTGCGCTGAGATGATAGGCTGCCGATCGCGTTTTACGCCACTACTCGTTTGCATAATATTAAACATAACCACACCGCTGTCATGTATTTGCAAAAACTCTGCTTGTTCTGCCTTGTTCTGTTTTTCTTTTAATAAAATAAATGTATGCCTGCCCAACATTTCTCACAGATTGTTTTAATATGACAGCAGCCAATCACAAAAGACAATAAGCAACATTCTAAAAACAAAGCGGGAACAATAGATAGAAATAGAATTCTAAAACAAAGCGGGAACTATAGATAGAAAAACTGACAGAATGATGGACGGTGGACGTAAACGCTCCAGTATTTGGCTTCATTTCAACAGCATCGGCGACAATACAAAAGCGGAATGTAGGCATTGCCATTCTAAACTTTCATACCGGGCAGGATCCACCAACAACCTCCACAGGCACTTAAGGTTGGTGCACCCTACAGAACAGCTGGAAGGACGCAGGGATGCTCCTCCTGACGAAACCGCTGTATGCGCTGCTCCTGCTGCGGCGGCTGCCACATCTGGAGGTAGCAGTAATAGGCCAATTCAACAGAGCTCATTAACTCAGTATCTACCGAAGGCAATGACACCGGTCAGGCAAAATGTAATAGATGAGAAGTTAGCTAAAATGATCGCGACTGATTTCCAACCATTCTCTATAGTAGAAGATCGATCGTGGTTTCATTGAGTTTACGCATGCCCTCAATCCGATGTACGTACTCCCAAGTAGGAAGACGCTTTCCAACTCAACAGTACAACGGCTCTATGAAAGAGAGCACAGCACAGTGAAGGACAGAGTGAGAAATGCAACAGCAGTGTGCCTGACCACTGACTGTTGGACTTCAAGGAATACCACCTCATTTATGTCTGTAACCTGTCATTACATTGAAAATTACAAAACAGTGTCGTCTCTTCTAGAGTGTTTTGAATTCAGTGAAAGGCACACAGCCGAAAACCTTGCAGACAAACTTAATAGAGTGGCGAAAGAGTGGGAGGTTGACAAAAAAGTGGTTTGCTGTTCAAGCGATAATGCTGCAAACATCACAAAAGCAATCCGACTTATGAAGTGGAGCCATCTTCCGTGTGTTGCACACACTATAAATTTAATAGTAAGAGATAGCCTAAAGGTGATGAAGTCCACCACTAATAAGTTAAAGGCAATAGTGGAGTTCTTCCACAAAAGCGCTGTGGCCGCGGAGAGACTGAAGTCAACCCAGAAGCAGATGGGGGTGCCGGTCCTTCGGCCCAAGCAGGACTGCGTCACCCGATGGAACTCCACTTTCCATATGTTGAAAAGGGCAATGGAGTCAAAAGACGCCATCGTATCGACACTGGCTATCATGAATTCAAACATTGAGCTACTGACCCAAGAAGAATGGCTGGAGATAAAAGAGGCCTGTGCTGTTCTGGAGCCCTTCGACCAGGTGACTGTGGAGATCAGTGCGGACAGGTACAGTAGACGATTTATTTATGGAATTCTGTATTTGTTTCTGGTTGTTCGAGACATTAGTGGGATATCCCAGAACATCCTCACTCTGTAATTTTTAAACAATAATCTGGTGTTTTTAAAATTCAATCAAACAATCAATCAGATTTATTTATATAGGCCTAGCACGTTTAAACATGACAAATTCAAGTGCATGAATGTGTAGCTTCTGCACGTCACGAAACACAATTGAGACAATAGATTGACCATATTGGACAACTGCAAAGCCTTATCATATGCATGTTATTCATGACATGAAAAGTGGAACTTATACGAAAATGACAAATAGTCGGCTAAACATTTTAAACTTGCGCAAGACTGATGAACCCAGCATCGGTGCGTCGCATAGGCTAAACTAAAACACACATTGAAGCAACAGCTTGACCATTGGGCAATCCTACCACAAAACCTTTCCATAGGCATGCAACGTTTATCACATAAAAAGTGGAATATGAACGCATTTCATCACACCTGACAATTAAACGGAGCTGCGGCTGTTCGCTGATTCCTGAGCTCCCAGCGCAGTGTTGATTTGCGCGTCTTTTTTAGATGGTGAGAGTAAACGACGGAAAGCCCTCTAATTGGACGGGCAAGACTGACAAGTAGACGGGCATAGGCCCGTCCAGGCCCGCCCGTGGCTACGCACATCATTACTAGATCCACGCACAGTAAACGTGCACTCCTACACTCAAAAACGTAACGCAAATAATCCATTAATCTGGACAGACAAATTTATTTACAGCAACAGCAAAACGATGGCCAAATCAAAAAGTAAACATAGCAGATGAATAGGCTAGGCTAGTAGCCTATTCTCCTGGCACAGTGGCCATTGAACCACAAACTGATAAACAATTAGTTGAAATAATAAAATAAACACATAGGCTACTCACCAGTTCAGAAGTTAACTTTCAGCTCAGCAAACCCGTTAACAATAGAGTTGAAAAAGAAAAAGTCCTATGTCACTCTCGTTGGAGAGAAGGCTATGGTAATCCACCCAAACAGAGCCTCCAGGTGTAGGCCTATAGGCTAACTTCTCTGGGTCACCGGTATCGTTGACATTGCTAACGCTAGGCAGCGCTAACTCTTGACGAGCCATTTTTAAAAATAGATTTAATTTAAGCAAATTGGACTTGCGCACAACCAGTTCCCTATTTTCTATTATTTTTTGAGCACCACGCTGCTGAAGGCTTAAATAGGTTAGCTGGGACAGTCCTTCAGGAAGGAACACTATGCCTAGCACTTAGTAGCCTAGTCAACAATCAGAATTGATGAGCTAAAAAATGACTGAACAAACAGATTTCCCAGCAGGCAATGTTCTTTTGTTATTTTGTGGGCCTAAATGTTGAGAAAAAATAAAACAAAATAAAAGTAATTGCGATTATGATTCACAGTCAAAGTATCATTATTAAAGTCCAACATAGGCTAAATTAAGAAAAGGAGAAGAAAATATATAGCATATATATATATATATATATATATATATATATATATATATATATATATATATATATATACCAAACTACTTTAAATAAGCACTTATTGTGAATTTGCCTCAATAAATAATACATATGTTCATAAATATGTTGTTGAATAAATATGTTCATAAATATAATAAATATGTTCATAAATATGTTGTTGAATTATTGTTATCTCCTTTTATAGTTATGTGACAGCCTCCAAGATGATCATACTCTGTAAGGGTCTGCAACGAGTTACTGCTAAACTCCAGAGGGATGGAACAGTAACTTTGGAGAAGGTCATAGAGTTGGTCAATGCGCTCTGTGCTTCAATGGAGAGAAGATTCCACAGAATGGAGTTTAACCCCATACTGGCCGAAACAACAATCTTGGACCCAAGATTCAAAAAGCTGGCCTTCCATGACAGCAGAGCTGTTGAGGAGGCAATTCAGAGAGTGACAACAGCAGCAGCTCGAAGCAGCCTCAGCAGCCAGCAGTCACAAACAAGAGAAGAGGGAGCACAGGCTATCGAGGAGCCATGCACTGCTGTGTGGAGTTTTTTTGACCAAAGGGCAACAGGAGACATAGAAAGAAGGAACCCCACAGCAGATGCCATGCTAGAAATCCGGTCATACCTTGAGGAGCCCCTCATCCCAAGGTCAACAGACCCACTGAGCTGGTGGGAAACCAAGGCTTCAGTGTACCCTCGCCTCACAAAAGTAATGACAGGCAGACTTTGCATCGTAGCAACATCGGTCCCCTCAGAGAGAATCTTCTCAAAAGCGGGACAGATCATTACGGAGAGAAGAAACAGGATTAGTGGATCGAAGCTGAAAACTTTAGCTTTTCTCAATGCTAATCTTTCTTAACCTGTTGAGGAATAGGCTACGGTCACAATATTAGAATGTTCGCAAACCAAAAGTTCTGCATGCGACAATTAATTTCAGAGATGTTCCCCGCTGAAACTATATAATTTGATTAGGAACCAGGAAAATAATTCACTCCTCAACAAATGAAAGGCATTTTTTAGGGGTGCACCAATTGCAATTCTTTAAAAAAATCTGTTTTATGTTATCTGTTACTGTTACTTAATGACTTTTTTACTGTATCTGTTTTATATTATCTGTTACTGTTACTTAATGAATGTTTTTATAGCCTAAGCATTACATACATGAATGAATTAATAAATACATGTTTTCACAGCATCCAATGAAGTGTTTAATTATTGTAATGATTTCAATTAAAGTGTAGTAGCCTACAAATCAATTTAATTATCATTTATTCAACAGGTTATTATTATTTTTTTAGAGCGAGCCGTTTAAGAGCCGAAAGAGCCGGCTCTCATTGCTGAGCTGAGCCAAATGAACTGGCTCTTTAAGATGAGCCGTAATTCCCATCACTACCCAGATCCGTTTATTGGGATGTCTATCAAATGCGTCTGTGCATAGCTCATCATCGTCTTGCTTTCCCCCTTGTTCTGTGATTGGTCGCCTATCTCAGGCGAAAATTTGCTCCATGGTCTCCAGGCTGCCTTAGCAGCGTGGATCAAATCGCGCGCAAGGCAGCATGGGAACACCCAGGCTAGCATTGAAGTTAACTCTGCCTATTAGACATTCTCTGACTCTGCTAAGATCTTATCACAACATAGTAGGCTACATTGAAGAGACTAAACTAAGTTAAGTTATGCAATCAAGCAGTATCTCAAAGCTAACTTTAGATACTGTTTGGATGTCGAATTTAGCATGCTTAGCCTACTTTCAGCTGCTTGTCAAATTCGTTGAAGGGCTCATTTTATTGACTCTGACACTGAATGTTTGCAAAATCCCGATGTAAATGGAAAAGTGTTTTCCAAAATTCAAAAGTGCTTGTCCCAAGGAGAAGTACGAACCTTTATTTTAACTATGTAGAAAACGTTATGAATTGCATCCACACATGCAACACATCCACACATCCAACATATGTTTTAAAAGCCAAGTTTTTTGTTTATCTGTAAATCAGAATGTATTCATTATCTTTCAGAAGTAAACATCATTAAAATTATTTTTAATCAAATCATTTTAAATGCTTTTCAATTATAGGCCTACAAATTCACCAGCACAAACTGGTGAAAAACCAGCTGAGACCAGCCAAAACCAGCCACCAGCTTATGCTGGTTTGTAGCTGTTTTTTTCCCCCAGCAGGGTAGGCCTAATTACCTTGGCCTAGGCCACATGTTTGATGTCATAAAATACACTAATATCCATTCCTAATGTTTAGATTAAATGTGGCATATAATTTATGTAGCCTAAACTTTTAGCTTCATTTTTTAAACAGACCTCAATCATTTTGGATTGACTTACATTGGACTATGCAAAAATGTCATGCAATCTCATCAGCCTAACAAAATTCGGCAGGCTCTATGCCTGTTTTGATAGATTTATCCTTCCTCATTTGTGAACTGTTGCAAAGCATAGTTGCATTAATGGTAGCCTAATGTATGGCTACATAAATTACTCCAATATATTCTTAAATTAATGAATGAATAAATACATTTGTCACTTTGACCATTGAGTTACCAGTCTACCCAAAACTGTGATAACAGTCAAGGGATTCTGAAAATTGTTGCCTGTAAAGATAAACCCAAAGTAGGCTAAGTAGGCATACAAACCTTTTTTTCCATCGTGATAAGGTGCGCCGAGGAATATTTCGCAGTTTTTTCTTTTCAACATAATTAAAAACAGATGCGATTCAGGATACTAGAGCGACGCTGCGCGCTAAATCCTGCTCCCTGCCTCTCGCGAAACACCGTGAGATCTCCATCTTCCAATGAGACAGCTGCGACGTTCGAATCGAAACAGAAGTTGTGGAGTCAGGAGAGGCCGGAGAGGCAGCAAGGAGTGAGCGAGAATGTACGAGCCTGTAGGAAAAGACCTTACATCACTTTTATAATGGAAGAAACAAGAGGTAAGGAGTGTAATAAACATTTCGTAATACTGTTTTTCATTCATTCGCGTGTAATCAGTTTTTAAGCAAGAGCAAGTTGGCTACTTGACCAATATTACAGCACTGCAGCTGGCAAGATCTCATTTCTTTCATTAGCTTATGAGTAGCTAGTCTGGTAGAACCAAATAAATCCGTTTTGCCGTTTTGAAGCCACAAATAGATGACCTACGGGAATCGTGTAGAGTTGGTTGGTGGTGGTGTGTGTGTGTGTGTGTGTGTGTGTGGGGGGGGGATGTTGATGACGTTATTGAAATGTAATGTTCAAAACCGCTAGCATATCTCCAGAGACAACTTAAGAATCTTTGATATCTCCGTGCGTGCTAGGAACTAACAGAAGACAACTGTTGAAAGAGCAAACGGCACTTTCACATGATGTCTTGGGTACAAGTGTAACCCAACGGGATCGCAAAATAGGACTTACAAAACGAAGTATAACACTGCTAAGAATCTGCTGCACTCAAATTGCACCGTTTTGCTGTCAATGCAGAGAAAAATAGAACTCTTCTATTTAAAGGGGTCTCTGCTGTTCTGCTGTGCAGAACACTACATGGTGTAAATGGCCTAATCTGATAACAAGTAGACGAAAACAGACCAAAACCTTGCACTACCTGTGCACTACAGGTATTGGTGTGAATGCAGTGTTACATGGTGATAAAATATGTACTACCGTATCTATCTGCTTATTCATACATCCTTTCTTCATTTTTCCTCCATTCTTTTAGTGGCAGAAACACCAGCCAGAAAGTTTGCTGTGGTACAATGGTCAGAAGGAGATGACAATGGCAAGTTAAGTGATGTCAATCAAAACTGATGCCATCATTGGTTATGATGACACAAAAATGGGCCCTGATGGGCTTCCTTTAAGCCCGTATCTGGCTTCAGTTGAGTGGCGACGTGGGAAGAGGCCACAAGGAGGTTATCCTCATTATGCAGCTAATGTGAAGTTTGTGACTGGTAAGATACATACTATTATTTAATCAGTAGGTGTTAATACACATTATTCTCTTTAATATACATTTTTATAGACATTTGTCATTCTACCCATGATACAATTCTACCATCATAGATAGATTTGCAGTTTACAGTTTAGAGATGTCATTATCATGGTGTCATTGTAAAATCATGTTGTGTCCTCATTTTGTATGTGACTGTCTTTCCCTCTCTAGGTTCTCGTTATGAGGCCACACGAAAATTGAATGAGCTAACAAAAAGCAATAAGCCAGTTCCACAAACAAAGAGGATCTCTGTGCCCCCCCCCCCCAGAAGTATGGGGAAGAATCAGACGACACAGACACGGAAGTTCCTCAACAAACAGAAGGTAGTGTGAATTTGCCATCAGGTTATTTTGATCATGTCATTCCAGTGATGTGGGACAGCATCATTCCAGTAATGGGAACCTCCAGCAGGCCAGTGAATCGATTTACACCGCATTTGCACTTTTAAAGCTATGCACATACATGTGGAGTGTTTGTGGCACACTCACTATCAGTGATTGAAGTTTTTCAAAGCTGATGCGGATGTACATTCTTGATTCACATGTTAGTTATTGATTCTGTTGTGCATGTTGCAATTATTGCAGCAGCCTCTATTTAATTAATTCTAGCTTCTGTTTTGACCAGAGGTTAAAAGTCTCCCAGACTGATCCTGCAAAGGATTTTCTGAAGATGTATGGTGGGATACCACAACCTTCATCAGATGAGATCAACAACCTGAAAAAAACTGTCTCTGCTTTGACCCAGAAAAACATAGACTTGGAGAAAGAATGCCAAAAGTGGAAAGACTTGGTTCTTCAAGGTATCTTGTTTATTATGTACTGGTTGTAGAAAATTTTTTCTTAAGGATCAGTGATAGCTAATTCTGTTTACCTGTATTTTTTCTGTCATTGTGTCTAGATGTGCCAGGACTCATTTTTAGCATGAAGAAGATTATATGCCAGCCTGCCTCTCCCAGGACGCCCGGATCAGAGGACTGTCCTTCACAGTGTCTTCCCTATTTCACTCAGCCCACCTCCAGCTCCTCATCTACTGTTTCAACACAGTCTAGTTCACCTTCAGCCAGCTCCCAGTCATCAAAGGTGATTTCTTTTTAGAAATTAATACATGATAGAGAGAATTGTTTGGAATGCTTGTTATGAGTTCGGCAGATATACTTTATTTATCCAACTATATCAGTAAGTATCTGTTTTGCTGTACAGAAGAACTACAGAAAATTCAATTGAATAATTTACACATTGGCACACAGTTGGCACATACATTTGTCTATGGCCTCAAAGTATGTATTAATATGTGCACTGACCAGATGTTTTCTGTTTACCTAATGTCCTTCTCAGATGGCAATTGATGCTGGGAGTGGAGACATGGATACAACTAGTTCTTCACCATCAAAGGTCTTAATGAATATCATATCAATGAATATCATATCAATATCATATCATATCATATCATGATCAGGCATGCTTGTAATGTGTAGGGCAATCGTGATTATACTGTATAGTGTGTGTGTGTGTGTGTGTGTGCACTGCTTTATGTGTTTTCTTTCTGTGCCCAGTATTAACACATTATATAAGACAACCAGGTTGTGTCATACAGGGTTGTAATTTACCAAGTTATATAGTTTTTTCATATCCTAAAATTTTATCTTTAAGCCCTTTGTTTAACACCTGTCCTTTGTTTAACACATTTTTCTTCCTTTAAAGGTTGAGATCTTGGTGGATAAGCTTGCATGGGCTTACGCAGTTAATGCAAATTCATGTACAACATTTGTAAAACAACTGCTTACAGCTGTATTCCCCCCTGAAGTGCTTCTAGTCAGTAATCTTCGGGGAACCGACAAGGGGAAGGGAGAGGCTCGTCTCCCCCTTGAGAAGACCAAAGTTGATGCCATCTACAGTAGGTTCAGTGTTATCAATAGCTGTTATGATACTGATCTCTGCTGTGAATGTCAAGTATAGCCTACTAACTTTTGCATTCTTTGGGTTTGTTTGTTAAAGATGCAACTCTGGAGAGATGGCCGGGTACCCCTCTGTCCCTGATAGGGAGCAGAATCAATGGGAAGATAACAGAGATGCGGAATAAAGTTAAGCAACAGAAATGAGAACATTGAAATGTAAGTTTTGTTCTTAATATCACAGTTCAGTTCATAAATATTACGTACAGTTATGGACAGTATATGAATGAGTTCATTATACCACTTAAAATGCCACTTTATCTCCTAAATTGTGGGAATGGCAATGTCTGCCATTGATGTTGAAAATAAGTTTTATTTCATAACGACATGCCTAACCATCATGTTTTTGATAGGATCAGTAATAGTAGATACAGTTAGTAGAAGTGCAAGGGAACTATTTGTAAGTAGAGGTTTCAAATAAATTTGGTTAAAATCCCTGTGTATTGCTCTTTAATCACACAATGATACTCATACAAAGCATATATTGTACATATATGCGACACATATAGGAAACATCAGTGTGTAAATATGTATTACTCATATATAATTTCCTTTTACATATCAAAATCTTATCAAAACCATATAAAAACGTCATAGTTTCTATATACATTTGATCTGTGTTACATACACAAATCTATCAGTAATGGTGGTTTATCATATAGGAACAACACAATATTACTAATGAAAAACATATACTTCACATATAAGAAGCATGTATTATATGTCAGACAAACATATACAAAAATTTGTGTGTACATGTGTATAACATATATATACTTTTTCTTTCTAATATCAAAATCTTATCAAAACCATATGAAGACTGCATTATTTTTATATACATTGCATGTGTGTTACATGCACAAATCTGGTTGTAATGGTGTTTTATCATATAGGAATAATACTAAAATGTTATATAACATATTCTAAAATGTACATCTCTCATGTACTGAAAGTATATGTCACTGTATAATTTACTTAGTCAGTTCATGTAGATGTGTGCTTTATTCATACATGAGGGAAATATGAAATGGGCCACTTTTGTGATATGTGCCACATAAGATTTTCATAGCCATATGCAGGCTTGGAATTTCACCATTCTGGGGGCAAGGCCACTTGGCCTTCAGTTGGGCATATTTGGTGGGGGGCAAAAGCCACATGTCAGGGCACCAAGGCCAAAGTTAACTATACAGTAGTCACTGTAAAAATTATAAGATCCTGGAGGAACTTTTAGGGGTTCTTCAATTTGAAACTGTGGGGGAACCTCAAAAGGTTCTTCGAAGAACCTTTAAAGAAAGGTTCTTTGAAGAACCTTTTCAAAGGTTGCTTGAGGAACCTTTTGAAGTTCATTACAGAACCTTCATTATTATTAACCTTTATTATTATTATTATTATTATAATGTATTAACCTTTATTGTTATTATTATTTTTATTATTAGAATGTGGGATAAATGTACATGAAACAACAGATGTATTTAAGCAAGAATTTAATCAAAAGCGTCAAATCATGTCAATGGCAAAATATTAGGAATACTGTACATGAAAGGATGGACAGATAGATATATAAATAAATATATTAATAAACAAATAATACACAGGCTACATAGATGAAGGCATGAATGAAAACATCTATTAAACAATGCTATTAACAAGAACACAATTAACTTCCTAATCTAAATGAAATAGTCAATAAATTATTGATTGAACTATTGAGTATTTAATTTAGAGTATGAAATTTGACATCCGAAATACGGCAATGGGGATTTTTTCTTTTGTCTTAATATCACACATAGACTGTAAAAACAACAATGTCTTGTTCACGGCCTTTGGGTATTCCATATTGAAAATTAAATAAACTGCTAGCAATGCTCCAATGCCCATCAACACATCTTCTGGTGTTACGACGTCTTGTCCGTCCATGCAAAGTGTAATGGTGGTGTCTTCCTCAAAGGGGTTGCCTCTCATGCATAGGGTAGGTGTGGGTGTCTTGGATATCTGAAAAGTACAGAATAACAGTATTTAGAATGGGGATTGGTGATATTCAAGTCCATTGGCAGGGGAAGTTTCTAACAGTGTCAAATGACTGGTACTCTTGCCTTATCCACAACGTATGAGCCTTACATTGGATTTGGATACGCTTTCATCACCAAGAACATCTACAATCTCATTGTCCTGTAAATATTACATTCAATTTAAAGTAAAGGTCAATTTGGTTAAAGAAATGTAATAAGTAGTAATATATGGTGTTTAATTATCATCTGAAAACTTACATTGGATTTGGATACGCTTTCATCACCAAGAACATCTACAACCTGTCAGTGTAAAAAGATCATCAGTGAACATATGCACACGCACGCACACACACACACACACACACACACACACCATACCTGAACTACAGTGTTTGCATCCTGGGTAGCAGGTATCTGTGTGAATAGAAAAAAAAATAAGTGTGGTTTCCCTCACATTGGATTGAGTTTTGTCCTGGAATCAAAGTAAACGGCAATAAGGATCACAGTGAAGTGTAATTCTGAAAGCTTCTGCTTGAGATACAGATGCATTTTGCTTTGTGAGGAAAAGGTACGGAGCCCAGGAGGTGTCATTGCAAGATATTTTTGTGTATTGAGAGAACGTGCACTAATTTTACTAAATCGTGCACACGTTTTACTAAATTGTGGTCTCATTTTACTAAATCGTGCACACGTTTTACTAAATTGTGGTCTTAATTTAGTAAATTGTGCGCACGTTTTACTAAATAGTGCGCTCATTTTACTAAATTGTGCTCTCAATTTAGTAAAACGTGCAAACGTTTTATTATATTGTGCGCTCAATTTACAACAATTAAAATGAGAGCACAATTTAGTTAAATGAGCGCACTATTTAGTAAAACGTGCGCAAAATTTACTAAATCGTGTGCACGTTTTACTAAATCGTGTGCACGTTTTACTAAATCGTGTGCACGTTTTACTAAATTGTGAGCACGATTTACTAAATTGAGAGCACAATTTAGTAAAATGAGTGCACAATTTAGTAAAATGAGCCCACGCTTTCTGGATATATACCAAAAAATACCTTGCAATGACCCCTCTAGGGCTCCGTAAAAAGGTGACTTGCCTGTGATGAATTTTGCCTTTTCCCATACTTTGCTCGATGGTATCCAATTTCAGGAAGGCTCAGTGGGATTCTTTCCTTCTTGAATTTGTTTTTAGCATTCCCAACCAACTATAATATGAAAGGTTATATAAACCAATTAGCCTAAAGTAAAATTCAAATGCAATGGCCTGGTTTATACAGGTGTTAAGCAACATACCAACAGAAGTGAAGAGTGTCATAGGCATACATGATTCAATTGCATCTGTAAGTGAGCAGACTACAACAACCTGAATACCCCTGACAGGAATATCCCATCCCATTATCCCTACTTGTTAGGTGCCCTAAAAAAGGACCCTCACTACAGCCAGTAGGCCTAACTGTATGTTTATTACTTTAATAATCTACTTACATGCATATCCTGGTCCTGTGCGATCCCGGAGGAAAGGGTGCTTAGATACAGCAGCAGCACAAATGTCATGATACTGGATACCTTTGAAATTAAACATAGAGATGGAGTAGCCTATATTTTAAATGACTTAATGATTTAAATGACTGGTTGTTGTTTTGCGTGAATGCAAATGAAGAACAGTAAGTAAAGCTGTAGGCTACCTCATGCTACACACTTACCACATAGAAATTGAATAAAATAGGACCTGTATAATCTGTGTGCAGCAGTATGAACGTCAGGACTTCCTCCATTAATGTTAGCTTTCATTTCAGGAGAGTTGGAAACACGGGAAGTTGAAAAGTCTGTGCTGAAGGAGTAAAATAGACAGAATATTTGGCTAACATTCATTTTAAGCATAGCATACAAGCCAAGGCATAATGCTATCTTATAACTTAAAAAACTAACGGTAGGCTAAATAAGGCTGCTAAGCTCTAACGTTATGTTAAACAAAAAGTTAAGGTTAATGTTCACGAACGGTGACACGTTGATCTTACCTTTAGTTGTATGCTATAGCCTATAATGAGGTCATGGTTAAAACGTCTCGTTTCCATTTAATATGTAGAATATGTATCATTTAAGGTATAGTTTCTGACAAACGTCAACATTAAAAAAGCTTGAGATAGGGCTGTCAAAATGTTGCACTCACCTCCTGTAGTGTTGACTCAACTGTCAAATTCTGTTGCCATTTTTAAAGAAGATTCCACACGCGCGTCATCGCCTCGAGCAACACCTGTGCGCCCATCGAGTTATCCGACCGTGTTCTGCTGCTATTTTGGCATAGGCAGTAGGCCTAGCCTATCTAGTTTTTTAAAATAGTTAATTACACACAATAAACAAAACACCACACAAGTAGCTGAATGCTTCAGATCTTTTGCGCAATTAAACACTAGTCAAACTATAGGCGATTACTCATCAAAACTCTTATTTTGTTGTCATAGCCTATCACAGGCCTAGCATCATATTATCTGATTAGGTTAGCCTATGTTTTGAATCAGTTAGGCCTAGGCTACACAGCAACATAGGCCTGTAAAAGATAAATTCAAGAAAATTATTCTTTCTCAGCTGGAGATCCTCCAGGAACCTTGATTAAATTGGGTTCTTTGAGGAACCTCCTTTCATACTGAAAAATCGTTAAGGTTCTTGCAGAGACCTCTAAGAGCGTCAAGGCACGTTTGAGTTCTCAGAAGAGCCCCTGGGTTCTTGGAGTAACATTGAGGTTCTTCAAGGAACTATCCAATTTTTACAGTGTAGGCTATAAAAATGATCAAAGTTGTATTTCGCCTATTCACTGCAGTAGACCTGCATCACTGTATGAAACATGACACATTACATAGAACTGTAAATCATCTGATCATCTATTTACAGATATCTAGGCTATATATAACATTTATTTTATATTTGGCCTGTTATGAAATCATGTATTGAACAATTTAAGCACAGCTCAACTTTAAGAAACTCAAATAGCCTAGATGCATGCTTAGCATTTTGTGATCATTAAGGCTACTTTCACAAACTCTTAGTCAGCTGTCCTCTGATTTACCAATATCTAGGCGATATCTGTAACATTTATTTTGTATTTGGCCCGTTATGAATTCATGTGGAATAATTTAAACACATTGTAAAACTGAAAGCCCAAATTTGGAGACATCCATGTATGTCGGACTTTACTGCAAATTCAAAACTGGATTACTCTGGAACGGCTAACTGTACAGGGGACTGCTTTACACCTTTGTGTTCGGTAAGGTCTCCTGTTTATTCTGATATATGGTTTGTCATGTGTTAAAAGAAGGGTTCGTAAAGTATTCCACCGAGATGAATGGGTAGGGAGATCATGGGACGCAAAACCTTCATTAGAATGTATGATTAAGTTGAATTATATTATTTACTTTTCTCGCGAACCGTTCAACACAGCAATTATCGGCTAACATCGTTTAAAAGCTGAGAAAAAGCTCTTTCATGTGATATTTGTGATGTCTGTGTGATGAATAGGCTACTCCGCGAGTAGTTCAACTGAGAATGGGTGAATTTGGACGCACTTTCTTTCTTGCGCGGTCACTTTCTCCACTGCGTAAAAGACTAAATTAATTTGCGCTGTGAATGCTAAGATTATTTTGACAGGCCACAGGCTAAATAAAAATCGCTATTAGTAGGACGCAAAGCAGAATATTGAAAAAAGGGGGCACCAAGGCCACCGTGGCCTGTAAACCTCTGATTTTCAAAGGGGCCTCACGGCCAACGCAAGGGGCTACGACGCAAGGGGCTACGACGGCCACGGCCATGGCCGTCGTGGCCGCTGTGAAATACCCGGGCCATATGTGTTTCTGGCAGTAAGGGTTTTGTATAAGACTTTTGTATTCATCCTTTTAGAAGTTTTATGTATTTCTTTTTCGTATGGGTAGACGAGCAAATAATAAAAAAAAAACATTAGATACATAATAAGTATGATGAAGGTGATCGAAGCTTTTTATCCCCTTTGGGACATGCTACAACCATAGGTGAAGACAGATCGAAGCAAAGACGTGTAGGGCTTTAAACACAGATTACCGTTAACGTTACAGAGATCCCGCTCTCTTCACGTTACCATTTTGCTGTATTGATGGGGTCAGATGGGGCTTGAAAATTCCCCACCTCCAAAGTGGAGAATGAAAACTTTGAGAACCACTGCTGTAGAGGTACAAAGCCAATGAAATGAAACATTGTGCTGTGCTGATGAGGTGGGTTTGTCAGTGTTATTGATTATGTGTTCTTGTCCGTCATATTTGTAGCACTGCCAATATCTACTTCTGTATCTGTTGAAAGAAGACAAGGAGCTCATCTTCATGCAGGACCCTTGTCTCACTGTAAGTGTTCTTTGCCTTGGGTTACTCCTTTATTGTGTGTGTGTGTGTGTGTGTGTGTGTGTGTGTGTGTGTGTGCGCATGCAGCATTTGTCTTTCTTTAGGCAACGCTACAGACAAATCTGTATAATGTCATACAATTGTATTAATTAGTTACTTAGACCAAAGTGATGAAAGAAGGGTCCTAATGTGAGTGAGCTCTTTAAAGATGACACTAGGGCTGGCCCATGTTTATGGGGATCTGAGGAACAACGCCACCAGAAATCAGTCAGAGGCCTCAGCCTCTTTTTATATCCAAGTCAAAAATGTACAGCACCTTTAAACACATGTCGTTCTTCTGGACCTAACATGTCTCTAACAGTTTTCACTATAATAGTGTTAATTTATTTTTCCTTTAGTTTCAAAGGTCCATTCATAATTTTGCCTACATTTTGGGAGTGATGCTTCCCCACTCTATTCAAGAGGGTGTCCTATCACCTCTCTCCTAGGGTTCAAGTTCAGGTGGAATTCAGTTTGGGTCAAGTTTGAACTGATGCATTTGATGTTTTTTTTAATTTTTATTAATCAAAACAAATATTTGTCTGTTACAGTTTGACAACTATGCTGCTGTCATCAGCAAGCCCAGGTGGATAGACAAGATTATCAAGAAGCTTCGGGGAGAGTTGGTAGCACCCTGAAAATCTCCACCTTACTGTAAGTAGATCAAATTGTACTAGACATCAAGTGCGTACAACTCAGATGAAGCCTTGTTCGCCAAAAAACAATACTTGCAACTATTTTGTGTACATTTGCAAATATTTATTTATTTCCCAACAGAACAGAAGAGTGGCGCAAAGGTGGTTACCGTGGGCACCAGTTTCCACTCTGTGATAATCTGCATAACTGTGTGCAGGATGTTTTGCTACATGGGACATTTGCTGCTCCGCTGTAGCTATGAGACACAGAGTGTTTTGGTGTAAAGCATTAAGCTCTTGGCAGTGCATAGCTGATGCCAGATTGATTGTGAGTCTTGGATATAGATATCCCAGTAGAAATGTTCTGTCTGTCGTTTGTAATCATGATTTTAGATGGTTAGTGTCAATATATTGGTGGTTTACATCTTTGAGTTCTCAGAAAGATCATATTTTAGCTGTGGCTGACTTTATAGAAACTTACATTCTTACAGGATGCAATATTTTATCTTTCAAGTCATCTAAGTATGTTGCATTCTCTTTCAAAAAATCCAAAGTTGAAACTGGAAAATAAACTTTGTCTATTCAGGGAGATACATTTTTACAATGTTTTTATTATTATTATTATTATTTTCGCTTTGAAGTGTTTTTATTTGTCAGTGGAATTTGAAGGTAGAACAGATGACTACTTTAAATAAAATAAGCTTAAGCTCATCCCTTAACGCTTTAGATAGATAGATAGATAGATAGATAGATAGATAGATACTTTATTGATCCACAGGGGAAATTCAAGAACAATTTTACAATTGTTTGTTTTGTTTTAAAAACAATTATGCAAAGAGCCAAGAGATGCCATCTGCCTTACCTGATCGGTCGAAATTCCCCCAGGAGATGCCATCTGCCTAAAGCAATACAAGCCTACATGAATGATGAAATATTGTTGTGGGCATAGTTCGAATTACAGGGGGTACTGGGGGGGTACTATACCCCCCAATGAAGACTCAGTACCCCCCAGACAGAAATATCAGTTTTGGGAGGGTCAGATAATTTTTCTGATATTATGAAAATATCATTACAGTTGGCTACAATACAATTCAACTCCTATTTTTACTGTAGGAACATTTTAATGTAAAGCGATTTCAGACACCCCTATTATGGACCATACCATTTTTAACCACCGTGGCGCGCGATGCAATGGAGATAGAGAACGACTTGAACTTCTCAAGCAAGTGTCAACGTTGAATGACAGAACGCTAGGTAAATTCCTCAAGTAGGCTAAATTCTGCTGGCGTGCATGCATGGGTAAATGTAAGTTGCTAGCAGACGTCTAGCTTGTTGAAAATGTGCTATTTTACAACCTTCATGTATTAACATGTTTTGTTCTTTCATAGCTCTTGTAAAGGTGGCTTTTTGTAAAGGTATTTCTTTTACTATACAGAATGGTATTTCAGTGCACTTAACTTCTAACTTTTGGGAGTTGATCGAAACAGTTCTCTTTTGGATATATAACAATGAGATATTCTGTAGCCTACTGATTATCAGTTTGTCGCATGTTTAGACCTTGTATGTGTCATACATTTTGCACTTGATGGCCATAGAAGAGGTGAAGGAGCAGTACCCCCTAATTATGGTGGGGTAATTCGCACTCTGGTTGTGGGGTAGCATAACTTTCCATTCTGCAAAATCTGCTGACCAGTCGGAATTCCCCATATACTGATGTTTTGATTCCCTCTATCCAAACCTTCTGGAAGTGACTCAGCACCCTTAACAGTAGCAAAACTTTTCCTATAAATGCTACCTTATAGCATAGGTCTTTTTGAGCTCTTTGCCTTTTAGAGCGCAACTTTATTGCATGCGAATTGCACTAAACGCTCATAATAGTAGCCTACTGCGAATGGCTACATGGGTTACTCGAGAATGGAAACCGAAAATGGGCCTAGACTGTGAAGGGAAATATAATGTTGATCAACAAATGGGTGTGTCATCATCAGTAGCCTAGGCTATAAAACAACAGCCAGAACGCTGTGGCTTTTGAAGAATTATCATCAAGCAAACAAGCCGGACAAACGAAGGTAGTCTAATATGGCAAGGTAAGAATTAAACATCACTTTACATCACTAAAAGATGCTTGTTCTTGCAATGGTTCAGAATAGGCTATTGAATATAGCATGGTCGAGACAAAAATACATTATAGGCTATAATATGTAAAATGTAAAAAAAGAAAAGAAAAAGAATGAACATAAAATTGAGCTTGTGGATAATGTCGCTTTGACAAATAGCCTACAGCCTACTTGAACCAGTTTTATCTTCATACATTGCCGAAGAGCTGAGGAAAGCACTTGTCATCTGACACAAACGGTATTGTACCCCTTGTTTCTCAGAATGCTGCTTCAAATCAAATTCCTGAACGGCGAGACCTACTCCCTGGAGGTGAGCCCAAGTAACACCGTCGGAGAGTTAAAGAGACTCATCCAGTTGAAGAGCGGCGATGCACCTGCGCGTCTGAAGCTCAAAGGAAACGGGACCAACTTCAGCAATGATTCCAGTACACTCGGTGCCATCGGCTTGCAGTCTGGTTCCTCCATCGTGGCTCTGGTGCAGGATGTTCAGGTGTTCGTAAGGAACGAGAAGGGTCAGTCTAAAACCTATGACGTGGCCCCAGGTGAAACAGTGACTGATCTCAAACGCAAGGTCTACAACAAGGAGAGGGTTCCAGTGGACCAGCAGAGAATGATTTACAATGGCAAGCAGCTGGAACATGGACGAAAACTGGAGGACTATGGCATTCAGTCAGGGAGCACCATCCATCTCACACTCCGACTCAGAGGAGGTTGATTTGAAAATGGACAGGATCTATTTAATTAAACACGATTCATTCCGATGCCAAATGTTTCTATTTATTATGAACTATTCAGCCTATAATGAAAGAAGTAAATGAACGAAGTTAATCCTACTTCTGGACACTTCTGCACTTTCCATTTTTCTGTTGTTTGCTTGCTTTTTGGCTATTGTGTTATTCTAGACACCCGTGTAATTGCATTGCACCAGTGAAATAGCCTCGAATAAACATAAAACGTTGTGTCTTATGAAATTAAACTGAACAAAGAAGTTATTGCACACATGAGGAAAAATACCCATGTCAGTTTTACACCAGGTTAATGGAAGACTTTAAGAATTCATTTTAATTAACACTCCATATCCATCCCAAAAATGTGCTTGCATCAACAATAACTTTGAAAAAGTTTTATTTGGCAAGCAAGGCATGTTTATATTTTATACACAGCCGCATTTTGGGCACTTTTATTTAGTCACACTGACCTTTGTGCAGGCTACTTCAGCTGGACCGACCCACCCCTATGAGTTCAAGGTGCCCACATCAAGATGCCCACCCCATCTGAATTTGGTCCTGCTCAAGGTTTCTTCCCATTTACTGTAAAGAGCAGTTTTTCTCTGCCATCATTTCCTTGTACTTTTTGTTCTAGAGTTTAGGCCATGGCATTTTGGCACAATATTCAAAATCAATCAAATTGAACTCAATAGAAGTAGGTCTACCCGAGTAATCTGAAATAGGCTCATATTATTTAGGCTATAACCTACATGACACTAACTAACTCGGCAGGTACAATCAGTGCAAAAACACAACACCACTATCAAGCCCTGGAGAGACCAGGGGTGCGTTTCCCGTACAACTACGGAGGTTAGCTTTTTAACGTGGTACGATGCATCGTTCAACTAACTAACATGTAAGTTACGACTGTTCCCCAAAGCCGCCATACTTACATAGTACTTTGTTAGTTTGAACCATGTTGGTTTCAACCAACATAGTTCAGACTACAATGGTTGCAGATGTGTTCGGAGAATGTCGGGCTCTGTCGGTTAGAGCCGAACGCATGAAGTCACGCAAAATGAATGAAATTTGACATTGCATGACGTTTCCTGGGCCCAGCAGTTATAATATCATTAATAATAATAATAATAATAATAACAATAATAATAATGATAATACTTATTACAACAATAGGCAGTAATTTCAATAGGCCCTAGGCTATGTATGCTTTAAAAAAAAATATATATATTAGGCTATTAAAAATAATAGGCATAATAATGATAATTTTAATAATAACGTCACAGTCTATTGAACGTAGCCTACTAATGAGCCTAATCAGTGAAGCATAAATCGCCAACCGAGCACATGTGAACAAATAAGTTACACATTTAATGAAACACACCGAATAGCCTATAGGCTAAATACTGGCCAATATTTTCATTTGTTGTAGCGTGACAAGGTGGCGTGAAAGGATAGACCTCTGCATTTCGGATCTTGTAGTCATAGGTTCGAGCCTAGATAATGATAAATTAATAATGATGTTGGAATCTTGGATAGGCTCAATCACTAAATATTCCTATGATCGTTTAGAACCTGTAGTCCTAGTTTTAACTACTGATTGGAGACCATATGCTTACTAGCCTAGGCTTAGGATACATGTAGCCTATATTATGTTCTATGCAAATTGGCATGGTTAGATTAGATTCAACTTTATTGTCATTGTGCAGAGCACAAATACAAATACAACCAAATACAGTTTGCATCTAACCAGAAGTGCCAAAAAGGCAGAAAAGTGCAATGTGATATATAAAGTATAGACAGGTGGTGCATAGACAGGACAATAAATATAGTGCAGTGTAGACAGTAGTATACAGTTGGTTTGCAGAAGGTGGTTTAGAGTAATATAAATTAAATATAAATATGTGCAGTATCTTATCAGTTACCTTACAGTAAGAGCAGAATAAATATGGATATGTAATATGAACAATGTTAAACATGTTGTTATGTAAGTGCTTTGGGTTTCACTCTGTTCTAAAAGCGCTATATAAATGAATACTTTACTTTATGATTGCCCTTCATTTCACTGGAAGTTTTTCATGCCTTTATGCAGCATTTTTCCAATGTTGCCCTTGTTATGTGTTTTCACTGTGACACTGAAAATTGAATACTGTTACCACACACAAGTATTTCATGATATTTTAAATGCACAGATACAGTTTTTTTACCATTACTTTTCATCCATTGTAGTTATGAAGTTGTGTGTTGAATCACAACCACAAAATGACAGTTCACATAGCACAAATGTTTCAATGCTCAAATGGTTGAAGGATCTGCGCCAGCTGTACCCACACACACACACACACACACACACACACACACACACATACATATACACGCTCACACTCACACACACACACACACACAGTGTTACTGTAGGTGCTGCTGAGACAGTAGCAAAGTATATACTGTTCAAATGCATGTCTATATTCCCTGAGTGCACTGACATTTCAAGACCTACTTTATTCCATCAACCCCCTATGATAATACAAGCATGTCAACTGCTCCATCTAGGAGCCCAACAGCGAGGCAGAGGCGCGGTACAACAACGCCCATAGCCGGACCCGCGTTGTTGTGGAGAGGGCCCTGGGCATGTGGAAAGGTGTGTGAGCAAATCCGCTGGTGGCCTGAAGCTCCATCCTGCAAAGGCGTGCAGTGTGGTTTTGGTGGCGGCGCTTCTGCAACATGGCCCTTCAGGATCACATCCCACTGCCGGCTGATGTGGAGCTGTTAGTGGAGGAGGTGGAAGAGGTCATTCCAGTGGCTGCTGCACACCTTCCTGCTGGCCTGGAAGCACACTGGGAATTAGTTGCACATATGTTTGGCCCCTAAACACCCAAACCCCACAATTCCCTGCCACATTACCTGTTTTTTCCCCTTTTGTTTATGTTTTTTACATTTCTTTTAGTTTGGTGGGGGTGAGGGGGTAAATGTACTTAACTTTCCCACCATCACTTTCTCCCCATGATCCCTCCCACACACACATACAAACACACACACACACACATGTTCCCTATGAGCCATGACATCAAAATACATACACAGATTGAAAGGTCACAAAGCAAAGGCAACTTACCATTTTTCCGCCTCCCATGACAGGCCTACCCATACCTGGGCCATGAAGGACAAGTTAAATCAGTGAAAATCATGTCACATTTTGACACTGACCACAGCACTCTGCACGCTCACTTAAGTCCCAGAGGTCTTAAAGTTCTCCAAGCGAGAGGCTACTCAACAGCAGCATTTTCCAATGTCATTGTACCAACATAATTCAGCTATGTGTTCAAATATCAAGATCATATAATAACTGAGAGTAGTCTAACTTATACACCCGCTAAACATAGCTTGTGATCAGACAAGATACAACACAAACCCCACTCCACAGGCATAGGCTACTCACCTCACACCCATCGACTCAGTCTTGAACCCCTGACCTCTCTCATGTAAAGCCCACACGCTACAGTCTCTGCCACAGCACAGTCACTTCACCACATCATAATGGGCTGTAGAGTCCATATACCGTTAGCTTTGTGTATGATTAGCAGATGCTTCATCCAAACACACTTAACATACGACTACAATGTAACGTTATCCTTTTATAACAATTACAATGCTAGCCTCACATAACAATACCGTTGGCATTCAAAAGCTTTATCACCAGATAACTTAACGGGTGTTCGAAAGAATCTGTGCTGACACATTAGCATTAGGCTACATGTAAATTCACGAATAATAACAACACAGATGATTGCGGTCATCATAGCACTTCACCACAGGCCGCTCTGTTGTAGGCTAACTCCACAACACTTCACTTTCCACTGTACCACATAACGTTGTCCAGTAATGTGCAATTGTAGCTTCCAGCAATGCTATGGTATGGTATCCCACAGCAATGTTATGGGGTCGTTTAATGGCTACCTCTCATCCATCTGTCCTCTGCGTGTTCCGTCATCAGGGTTGGTTACGTCGTCTACTATGGTTCTTACTACTTACTACAGGTCGAGAGGTGTAGTTGTAACTACACAACTTTACGATAGTGGTTGCGAACGTTAGTTGCTACTATGGTTTTGGGAAACACT
The DNA here is from genome assembly GCF_046254945.1 of Alosa pseudoharengus. Classification (NCBI taxonomy): domain Eukaryota; kingdom Metazoa; phylum Chordata; class Actinopteri; order Clupeiformes; family Clupeidae; genus Alosa; species Alosa pseudoharengus. The sequence goes on from NW_027468774.1 coordinate 44,949,054, forward strand.
GACGCAGTGTCACGATGCATCGTACTATGTAAGTTCCACCACTATAGTTCACACTATCGTTTTGGGGAACAGTTGTGTCGTACTTACATAGTTGCAACCATGTTAGTTGCTACCGTAGTTAGCAACGATGCTTTTGGGAAACGCACTCCTGGCCGGTATTAGTGTAGTCATCATCATTAGCACATTTATCTGCCCAGACATGTTCACGAGTTACGAGTCACTTACAATAATGTATTACATTCTTTGCCAGCTGCATTCTTGAGAGCATCATCAAATGTTTTCCTACCTCAGCATGTCGTCACTAACCTCCCAACCAACTCCTGCCCTAACTACGCCCCCCATGATTGTTAGTTGGATTAGACGCCCACGGCTATTCTATGTTTCCGTCATCAGCCCATATGGATAGACAAGATTATCAATAAACATCGGGGAGAGTACAGGGGGGTATTCCTAGTATGTGGTTTAGTGACAAACCTGGGTAAGTTAACTCAGAGTAAGTGGTAAACCTCATACAACAAGAGCCCTATGGCATTGTTTTGTTAGGAGAATGAAGCCGCATACAACTCTTCTATTAAGAGGTTTACCACTTACTCTGAGTTAACTTACCCAGGTTTTTCATTAAACCATTTGGAATACCCCTTAGGAAAGTGGGAGAGTCTGTCGCTGATATGTGGCTTCAAGAACAATAAGGTGTGTGTCTGAAGGTGTGTGATGGCAACCTGAAAATGTCCACCTAAAGCAGATCTGTAGAATGTTCCAAACATCAAGTGCATACAACTCAGACATCAGAAGGAATCTTGTGTGCCAAAAACAAGCAATACTTTCAAGGAATTTTTATTTGTCACCATCATGAGTGTAAAACATGAAATGGCATTTAGCTCCTGACTTTCCTGTGCAGAGGTGTCCTGGGCTCACCTACTATTGATAAGAATAAAGAAAGGAAGATTTAGAAAGTGTTTACTGTAATAAATAGGTTGAGAGAGAAAGGGATAAAAAAGTGCAGCATGCTTAAGCGCAGTATATGACATGTCCATGTAATGTTAAAAGAGTTTTATGCGGATGGCTAGAGGAAGGAAACTCCTCACTCAGAGACATCTGCCTGACCTCAGTGATTTAATGAGTCCATGGTCAGGGTGAAATGTCCTTTCAGACATTTTCGGCCCTTGTTTGTTCTCTTTTGGTAGAATATGCAGGGAGAGGTGCTCTGAAATCACAACTCTAGAGGTTTACAATGAGCTGTAGCCTACAGTTCCCATACTAGGTGATGATGCTAGTTACACTCCACTGCTGAAAATCATTACTGTTATTGCACTGCGCAGTAAACAGCCTACTGATACTACTGTACTGATACTGATACTACTGATAATAGGCTACACTGAATTCAAAAGCACCAACCTTGGGCTACTCGAGAATGGAAACTGAAAGCTAAAATATGTGACTGAAGGGAAACATAATCTTGGTAGGATATCAACAAGTGGGTGGGTCATCGTCAGCTCTATAAAACTAGGGGCAGACCGCTGTAGCCTACCATAGCAGAATTATCATCTGGCAAATAAGACCAAGGAGGACGCCAAACATTGCAAGGTAAGAATTAAACGTCCCTTTTTAAAAATATGACTTATGTTCTTGCTGGTTTAGATCTAGGCCTCGTATAGTCAATTGTTTTGGTTACACACTTAAAAACAACAGGAGTTGACCCCAACTGATTTAAGGTCGGGACAAAAATAAATTAGCCTATACAAAATACATGTAAAAAAAGAAAGAAAAAAGAATCCACATAAAATGTAGCCTATAGACAATGTCACGACAAATAGCCTACATTAGGCTACTTGAACCAGTTGGGGGGGGTCCCTTTTATCACCTGACAGAAACGGGGATTTTTTTGTATCTTGTTTCTCAGAATGCAGCTCCAAGTCAAATTCCTGAACGGCGAGACGTACACCCTAGAGGTGAGCCCAAGTATTACCGTTGAAGAGTTGAAAAGACGGATCCAGTTGCTGAGCGGCGATGCACCTGCACGTCTGAAGCTCAACGCAAACGGGATCAACTTCAGCAATGATTCCAGTACACTCAGTGCCATCGGCTTGCAGTCTGGTTCCTACATCATGGCTCTGAGACAGGATCCCGCGCCTATTCAGGTGTTCCTAAAGAACGAGAAGGGTCAGATTAAACCCTATGACGTGGCCCCAGGTGAAAAAGTAATTGACTTCAAACACAAGGTCTACAACAACGAGAAGGTTCCAGAGGACCAGCAGGTACTGATTTACAATGGCAAGCAACTGGAAGATCGACGAAAGCTGGAGGACTATGGCATTGAATTAAAGAGCACCATCTATCTCACACTCCGTCTCAGAGGAGGTTGATTTGAAAATGGACAATATCACATTTAACACAATTAATTCCGATAAATATTTGTATTATTAATGTATTGTATGTATTATTAATTATGCATTAACTTATTATGATGAATGATGTAAGTTAATCATGATTCTGGACACTTCAGCATTGTGTTATTGTGGACAGTGTATTATAGTGCATTAGCCTATAGCCTAGGCCTACATTAATTCTTGAACATCCTTTAAATTTGTAAAGATGTAGGCCTATGCATGTTTTATGTCTTATTTTAAATATACCATTGCATTTGAACTGAATAAGTGATTGCACACCTAAGGGGTAATATACTCACAATATTAATAAAGCAGCATCAACCGTGACTTTTTTACATCAGGTTGATGGAAGATTTAGTTAGTAGGCTAGTCCACACGTACCAACCGATCTTTTTTTCCTCTGTCTTCCCTGGAACCATATCAAGAATATTTGCGTCCAAACGAATCCATCTCAACAGATACTTCTCAACACGACTCAACACGTTACTTCATATCTTAAGCCTATAGGTGGCACTGTTTCTCTTACAGAAATTGACCAAAGCTTGCGCGTTGTAGGCTATACAAACAGACAGAATAGGCTACGACGAAAATGGCTAGTGCAAGGAAACCAGAATTGTTTGTGTGGACTGATAGTGAACTGCCAACTGTAGTCAACTGTAAAACTAATAAACTTCATTTTTACGGTTTGTGAAGGGTGCAGTCCCATCCTTTATTTGGCTAACGCAGGTACAAATAATCTCCTTACTTTCTTTGGTTGTAGGATAGTCCACGATTCACATTAGTTTTGGCTATCACCGCAAGTGCATAGGCTACTAAACGCTAGGTCTACCCAAGTTCTAGGCTATTCTGTCGCCACATTTATAATATTGCTATAATACCTTTGTTAGTAACAGTCGATACTTTTGCCTGCATCAAATCGCACATTCACATTTAATGCGCATCTACCATAGTCTTAACATGAGATAAGCGTCTTTGTATGCTCATATCTGACTTCACTAGCCTATGAATGCATTTATTTATGTTGTAAGACATGTAAAATAAATGAATGACACTGGCACTACGCACACATTAATTTAAACTTACACCGCACTTCCCTAATAACTTCTGACTAGTTCTCTCGCGTCACTGAGAGTAGCTAGAAATGCATCAAGAAAACACAGGGAAAACACTGTTCAATACTATAAGTCCAGGGCAGCTGAGGTGTGGTGATGCACGGTGTGGTCAAGTATGCGGTTTCGCCGTCCAAACGAACTGGGTTTCAGATTTTTCCACCCTGGGACCAGGTTTCAAAAAAGTGGACAGGGAAAAGATTAGATATACATATTACATAAATGTTGGATTGATTTCAATTAGTACCCATCCAGAAATGTGTTTGCATCAAACAACTTTGAAAATAATAATAATAATATGATATATAAATAATATAATATAATATAATATAATATAATATAATAATAATTTTATACGATGCATATTGCATCACTCTTATTGAGTCAAACTGATCTTTGTGCAGGCTACTGGACCGGCCTCACTCCACCCTAAGTTCGGTTCTGCTCGGTTTCTTCCCATAAAAGGGTAGTTTTTCTGTGCCATTGCCTTGTTCTTGCGCTGGGATTCATGCCATGGGATCTGTTGTTATAGGCATTTTGGGATTGTGTCTATTAAAATCATCAATCAATCAATTGAACTTAATAGTAGGCCTACTTGACTAATAGGCTCAAGTTCTCTACCTATGTTGACATTAATGCAGGTACAATCAGTGCAAAAACACAACCACTATCAAGCCCAAGAAAGACCTGAGAGAGACCAAGCCATCTAGTCAGCATCATTGCTATCTGCATGGACAGACTCATGAGTTGTGAGTCAACGTAGCCATTACATTATGTGCCAGCTGCATTATTGAGTGTCATCAAATGCTTTCCTACCTTGGCGCTGGACTCACTTCACAGCTATCCATACATCAGAAAGCCTAATAGATCTGTAAAAAACTTTTGAAGGGCTGTTTTAGAAAGTCATTCCTGTCCACTGCTATAACAAACTACAAAGACTCCCCTTTATGCAGGGAGAGGAGAGACAATGTACCGTGTAGACTGCAGTCACAGACTTATCCTCGACCTGAAGGCTATTTGTTTTTTACTTGTGTGTATGTGTGTGATATATGTTAATATTATTAGACACCATACTTTCCCTCTAGGGTTGAATAAAGTGATCTATATATCTATCTTTACAATAATTAAAAAAAGTGTGAGGTCTTATTGAGGCAAAATGTCTCAGGACGCTAGAATATCTAACCCCCTCTGTGATTGGCGGATCGCCGGGCATTTTCAGCGTGACGCTCTTCCTGCTGCACTGATCTCAAAACAGGAAGTCCACACAAGAAAACACTGGTATGTTTACATGCATAGTTGTTACATCAACGCTTGATAATAGATTAAACTGATTCTATCATGTTTATCATCATACTCTTTAGTTGTTTTGATATACAGCATTACCTTCTTCATCTTGAAATATAGCATGTTCGATGTGTCTACATAAAGTCATCGTACACTGTTGAGAGTTACTGTTAGCAATCTAGCGAGCGAGCTATCTAACATTACTGCAACGATAAGTTATAACGTTACTGTTTCTTGACATCAAACAGTTTTTGCTCCAAAGACAACGCTTTGCGATCGGTTGTGTCTACTTAAACAAAAAAAAAGGTTGATATGGTTGCTCTGATCTGATTTTGGTCAGAAAGTTAGCAGACCGATGTAAGGCTAACGTTGGAGTTCGAGGTTAGAATGGATTGGATAAAAGCTGATCTTTTCGCAACTACATGATAAAAACATATTTCATTGAATGTTGATATCAACAGTCTCATAGCTGTCGTGGGTTGTCGTCGTGTAAGGTCTGTCTTCAATCTAAGAATAGCACAAAAAACAGTCATGGAGGGCTCCAAGTCCTCCGGCAGCACTACGCAGGTCAGCTTCGTGTGTCAGCGCTGCAGTCAGCCTCTGAAGCTGGACACCTCCTTCAATGTTCTGGACAAGGTCACCATCCACGAACTCATAGGTATGTAGCAACATCTGACCAGCATTAAGGTAACAACTCCTTGGGTGTACAGTCATCGTTGACCTGTGGGTTAATCGTCTCAAATGTCCTGCTTTGTCCAGCGCCATTGGTTACAGTCACGCCGAGCAAACAGGCCGACAGCAGTGAAGGGGACAGTGCACCCGAGGTGAGTGTCATGGTCCAGGTTAACCAGAGCCCTGTTAATCAAGACCTCTGGGACTGGCCCAGGGTTTTCTAATTCTGTTAACTTTAGCCCACTAGAGATGTTATAGTTCAGTACGTTTTTTTGTCCAAAACCTAAGCTCTCTCAACAAACAAAGCTAAACATACACACAATGTCATTATTAGGCCAAAACCAAATATGAAATGTAGATTCCCACTCATATAATTTGAAGTGTAAGGAAGACATTAAATTATATATAATACTGCCTCCACACTTATCTTATATGGTGTTTAAATATTTATCATGTTCGCTATTTCCTTGGAAACTATTCTTGCATAGATCTATCTTTCTGTGAGGGTATTCTGCATTGCTCTGCTGCTGTATTGCCCAACCACTTTATCTGCAGCTCTGACTACAGTGATACGCAGAGCACTCTATTTTCAGACTAGGAGTGGGTCGGATCCAGTTTGAAAAAGGGCCCAATCTGTCATATTTTTTGCAGGAGACATTTGTGGAAAGCAAGCAAGATGGAGTCTCAAGAAAGTACATCCCCCCAGCCAGGTACGTGCAGAGTCAGAGATGATGGCAGCACAGTGAATTGCCACTGGCCTGTCTTAATGACAAAGTTTTATTCATCTTTTGTGAGCGTGTGTGTGTGTGACGTGTGTGTGTGGAGGCTGCTCTGATCTTTCCTGTGCTGGTTGCAGGATGATGTCGACGGAGAGTGCCAACAGCTTCACATTGATTGGCGAGGCATCAGACGGGGGCACCATGGAGAACCTAAGTCGGAGGTTAAAGGTCAGCCCCACACCTCCACCTCACCCCCTTACACCTAACATCTGATGATGCAATGAGTCAGTAATGTGTGTGCACAAGTGTTTGTGCGTGCCTCTTGCACACGTGCGCAGGCACCTATGCATGTAGTATGCTTTGTGTGTGCCCCCTGTGATTGCATTTCAGTGCTAATTAGAGAACCAGTGCTAGTGGTCTGTCATTTCGTGTCCTCTGTTCCTCACTCCTCGCTTCTTCGTCTGGTCCCAGGTAACGAGTGACCTTTTTGACATCATGTCGGGACAGACGGATGTGGACCACCCACTGTGTGAGGAGTGCACCGATACACTGCTTGACCATCTGGACACGCAGCTCAACATCACTGAGAACGAGTGCCAGAACTATAAGTAAGTAATAGTTGTCTTCCTGCCATCCTGTGTGTGAGTATGTAATGTACTTTGAGTGTGTTGATAAGTTGGTGTACTTGCTTTTTGCGGATATACTTGCTTTTTTAAAAAGCGTTTGCATAGGTTTGTGTACACAACTGACTATGGTGTGAATGAAACGTTGCCTAAGTCCTATGCACGCACCAGGCGTGTTACTGGACGACACCACCAGAGTGCAGACCACAGAATTCAGACCCAGAGTCGTTAATAGAGCTGGTCTTGCATGCCCATATGTGACGGTCACATAATGCACATATACTACCGCCTCTAGCGTTCATATGAATAGTGCATATTGCGATCGTGTCACGTAAATGTTTTAGGATATGCACAACCAACGCACTGGTTGCAGGATATGCATGGTAACCATGATGCATATGCATATGCATGGTTAAAAGTAAAGTGTCTTGTGCAAGGTGTCCTAAAGGTGTCATGTGCAAGGTATCCTAAAGGCGACGTGTGCAAGGTGTCCTAAAGGCGACGTGTGCAAGGTGTCCTAAAGGTGTCATGTGCAAGGTATCCTAAAGGCGACGTGTCCAATGTGTCCTAAAGGCGACGTGTGCAATGTGTCCTAAAGGCGACGTGTCCAATGTGTCCTAAAGGCGACGTGTGTGTCTCACAGGAGCTGTCTGGAGCTGCTCTCGCATCTGGAGGAGGAGGAGGAGTCGTCCCTGCTGGCGGAGCTGCACGCGCTCAGTGCGGAGGAGGAGGTGCTCATCCAGGAGCTGGAGACCATCGAGCTGCAGCGGGAGGCCGTGGCCAAGGACCTCAGCCAGGGACGCGCACACTCCCAGCAGCTGGACACCGAGGAGCTACAGTGCGTTCTGGGATACTGGAGGGAGGGGAGGGGAGGGGTGGTGTGTGTGTGTGTGTGTGTGTGTGTGTGTGTGTCCACTTGAATACCAGCACTGAGAGAAAGAAGATGAGTTGTCTGTGTGTGTGTGTGTGTGTGTGTGTGTGTGTTTATGGTAGAGTCTGCGATTCTGGCAAGAGGCTTTTGAGCAAGACCATTTCAAGCTATAACACTTTGTGGGACAACATACTCAATTAGACAGAACATGTATAGTAGATTATAATTAGTTGGAACTCATGATGTCTCCTCACCCTTTACCCCCCCCCCCCCCCCCCCGCCACACACACACACACACACAAACACACCACCAACACACAAATAGGTACCAGAAAGAGTACTGTGAGTTCAAGCGGCAACAGCTTGAGCTGGACGATGAGCTGAAGAGTGTTGATAACCAGATGCGTTACTGCCAGATCCAGCTGGACCGCCTGAAGAAGACCAACGTCTTTAACGCCACCTTCCACATCTGGTAAACATGCCTGCCTGCTGCACAGATACATGGGTTGGGCTGGGGGCTCTTGTGTTGGACTATGTTACGTCATATTGTTTGTTATGACATCTGCTGCGTTTGGTTCTGCCAAGCAGAGATGTATTATGATAGCGTTGTTTTATTATTGCTAGTTTATGTACCTTCTTAATTCTATTTATTTATTTTGTACATGACATTAGGCTAAGTGTGTGTGTGTGTGTGTGTGTGTGTGTGTGTGTGTGTGTGTGTGTGTGTGTGTTTGTTAGGCATAGTGGGCAATTTGGGACCATAAATAACTTCCGTTTGGGCCGTCTGCCGAGTGTTCCGGTCGAGTGGAACGAGATCAATGCTGCCTGGGGTCAAACTGTCCTGCTGCTCCACGCTCTGGCCAACAAGATGGGGCTACGCTTCCAGAGGTACATACACACACACACACACACACAGACATACTTAGGGACGTTATATAGATATAGAACGTTATATATATATAGATATAGAAACTTTAATTGCCACACAACAATGTTGGTGGTATTTTTTGTAGCTCAGTCCGTTGGGGGGGGGGGGGGGGGGGGGGTTGGGTTAATAGCGGGAGGGGATAAATTAAATAAATATAAATAAATAAGTAGTTGCAAATCTTCAGGAGTTCAGGAGTCTAATTGCTGAAGGGTAGAAGCTGTTGTTGAAGCGCGTCGTTCCTGTCTTCAGAGATCTATAGCGTTTTACTGTCTATGTGTATTGGCCCTGACTAAGTTCGTGTGATATATAAACCACAATCCTTGTTGATACAAGTACCAATGTTTGTCTAGAAAGTGTTCAGGATTGTGGGTAATGAAGTACTTATCCAAGACATCGCGAATAAAAGACATTTATCTCAAAACGAGGTTAGTGCCCCGTGAACTTTTGGCGTCTATATGAGCATACACAATCGCTTAGTACAGCCGTAGCTGGTTTTGAGTCTACCATGTGCAGTTAAGTTTTTATGGCTTATACCCGAATTGTCAATGGAGAAATTGCATTGAATTCTTACTTCCGGAAACTCCTGTGGGCGACAAATTGTACAAATGTAACGGAGCTACTGTAACAGGCTGCCAGTCAGGCGCCAGTATTGTGACGTGTACATTGCTGTTGTATACAGACACACATACACATGAACACTTTACTGGTCTGGTATGAAGATTACATATCAGGCTGACAAGAGAATCTGTAAAATTGATGAAAGGGCGACACGACTGACAATACAGCCACCACCAACTGGTAGTCAGGAAATGCCAGACCATCAAACTGATAAACAGACAAGAAGCCAGGGGGGTATTCCATCAACCTCGCTAAAGGCCAAACCTGGCTTATTTCGATAAGTCTCGCTAATTTTAGTGAGAATTCCGTTCCATTAATGAGGTTAACATGAATCCCAGCTTGGTAACCATGGGAATTTATGCCACAGAACTAACCTGCTTCGTAGCAGGTTAACTTTCAAGCTAAATTAAGCTGTGTTGCAAAAAAAAACAATCAGTCAGAAAACGAGTCCAAAAAGATATGGTTCCGTCAACCTGTGCTCTCGTCACCTGTAGCCTACAACTTCAAAAATAGAAGTAGGCCTAGAAATGTTTTTTCCGACAATGTCACCAATCATGGATTTACACATCCACTTGCTCAAAAAAATTTATGAAGATTATGCGACTTAAAATGTTTTAACTTCACGTGCGTGTGGTTCTAGGGATCTTGCTACTCTGCGTCATTTACGTTGTGTGGTGCCGTAACGTGCAGCGAGACGACACAGTAAAGGAGTTATATTCTTGCGTGTTCACAGGTTTGCTTCCCATACGAGTATTAAGGCTATAGCTTATCACCTTGATAATGACATTTTTAGTTATACTCTTTAATGAAAGACATATACTGTTGATAAAGGCTCATGCACATTTGTTAGGCTGTTCATTGACATTAATATGCTTTGCCAGTGGGCTATATCTGATGCAAGCCAAAGGATAATTCTGTAGCCTGTAGGCCTATAGGCAGCTAATAATTAAAACTGCTTCATGTGTCGACGATTGTTCATGAATGTCAAATCAACTGTGTGCTACACAGATTAAATACTAGGCATAAATTACAAATTGAAAGCTTTGCATTTCAGATAATTATTTTTCAAACACTTTGGGAATTATGGGAGACAATACTATTATGTTGATACTAATCAGTGGCGTAACAACCCAATGGTCGGCCCAGGTGCGAAAGCGGGCCATACCGACATACTTGGGCCCAGGAAGAATTAGCTCTGATACATGCAATACACATTAAGGGTGACTTCAATTGTTTATACAAAGGGCCTGAGGCACCGAAGTAGTTTAGTAGTTACATATTACAATATCAAATAAAAAACACACGACTACATAGGATGCATTACATGTGAAAACATTAAAAATAATTTTATCAACAGCCTGCAGGCCTAATATTACTATCAACTCGCATGGAATTATGGGAACAGTCAATGCGCTCAATGCGCTTCTTCAACCCTCTGCTGAAACTGCAAGCGTTGCTTGCTTATAAACTCGCACTGCGCAGAAACAAAACTTAATGTAGCCTAACTTATTTAACCGTGCAGAAACCAAATAAAATCATTGCATACAATCCCCAATATGCGTGAATTATGCCATTAGAAGAAGGCCATCTTACGAGCCTTTCGTTGTGCAAAATCGTTAACGATGTTCCCAATATGTAATGCTCTGGCTCTCGTATTTCCACTGGACAGGATAGCAAACCCACTGAGCCTCTCCTGCCCCATGCTGCTCCTTAGGTAGGTCTTAATAAGTTTGAGTTTGGAAAAAGATCGCTCAGCTGTTGCCACAGTCACAGGCAATGTCAGAAACAACATGAGAGCAGTACACACTTCCCCGAATGTGGATGTTACACTGTCATAATCTACCACCAGCATTTTGGCAAGTTGAAAAATAGATGACTTCTGTGAAATCTCTGCTTTAAAGCAAGACCTGAATGAGAGGAGTTGTGTTGGGAATGTCGGTGCAATGTCCCTGCTATAATGGTCTGACAAACGTCTTGCCTTTTCAAGCAGTTCATCACCTGCGATTTGAAGGGTCATAGGACGTAAACACTCAAACACATGACAAGTTTCCCGCATACTTGCAAATCTTTGGGAGAGCTGACTGATTGTGATGTCCAGAGTTGCATTAATACCTGCACTTTGAAGTATCTCTCTGCATCGGTTTAGCGCTCATCTTCCGATAGTTCGTCAAAGTGACGCTTCACTCTCCGTGCTCTAACATTTTCAAATGTACTCTGAACCCCCCATTTATTTGCGAGCGTCTGCGCTGTAGCCTTGGCCTGGTCAAAGGCACGTAGTCAGAAAGGACCTGTATAGAATTTTCCAGCAATTGCATTGCGGGGGTAGCGACGGGCCCCGGGAGGTCACGGGCCCTGGTGCGACTGCACTTGCTGCACCTACTATAGTTACGCCACTGATACTAATTTATTTTATGACCACCTACACCTAGATAATAATTTGGAGTGAACTATTTTAAAGTAATCTAAGAACGTAGGCTATAGATAGTTTTGAATGTCCATATGCCAAAGTTGTTTTTAGTTTAGGCCTACTATTTATTCATTCACTCGTTTTGTTCAAGCATAGACTGTATGGCTGTATAGAGTGAAGCTGATCAAACTCGCAATTTATTTCAAACCATTAGCATTGTTGTTTTAAATGTAGGCGCTTGCCAAATCGAACATAAATCGCCTAGTATTGTCTTAATTTTACGACATATATCCTCTTTTCGTCAATCTACTGTTTTGGTCTACTGTTCTACCTTGTGCACAAGCAGAGATGAAGCTGAATTAAACCTCGCTTGAATAAATGAGGCCAAGATGCCGCTAACTTCAGTTAATGGAACGGCTTCAGCCCCAAGTGAAAGTCTACGCTAGTTCAAGTCAGGCTATTTCTGTTAAGCGCCGCCTTCATTAGCAAGGTTGATGGAATACCCCCCAGGACTCGGACAGACACACACATACACATGGACAGACACATGCAGTGTGTGGAATGTGTGATTATGTTTTGCTCTCTCTGCAGGTACCGCCTGGTGCCATATGGAAACCACTCCTACCTGGAGTCCCTCACGGACAAGTCTAAGGTACAAGTCTTTTATATGGGAGTCTCCTCAATTTATAATCATATAACAAGTCTAAGGTAGCCTTCATTTACATGGGAGTCTCACAGGTGTATATAATCATATAACAAGTCTAAGGTAGCCTTCATTTACACAGGATGCATCATTTCTCACTGATGCATCACAACAGTTCTGTGCTGTTGCTGTTGCTCTGTGCATGTTGCTGTACATCTCCAGTGTTGACTTTTGTCCCCTGTGTGTGTCCAGTATTGATGTGTGTGTGTGTGTTGGTGTGCGCGTGCGTGCGTGTCCAGAATTGACGTGTGTGTGTGTGTGAATCCAGTGGTGACGTGTCACATGTGTGCTCTGTGTGCAGGAGCTGCCGCTGTACTGCTCTGGGGGCCTGCGCTTCTTCTGGGATAATAAGTTTGACCACGCCATGGTGGCCTTCCTGGACTGTGTGCAGCAGTTTAAAGAGGAGGTGGAGAGAGGGGACACCGGCTTCTGTTTACCATACAGGTGAGTCTGGGGATTGGTCAATCTACGGGATATGTATAGAGGAGACACACGTGTGTGTGTGCTCTATAAAAGAGGTATAGAAAGGAGACACAGGTTTGTGCCGGTTTTTGTGTGCTTAAAATGGAGAAGATACATGCAGGTGTTTATGCATCTAGTCACCTGTGTGTGTAAAGAGCATGCACTGCATGTGATGTGTAGTTAAGTAAAGTGTGTGTATGTGTGTTTAGGATGGACGTGGAGAAGGGGAAGATCGAGGACACGGGCGGGAGTGGCGGTTCCTACTCCATTAAGACCCAGTTCAACTCGGAGGAGCAGTGGACCAAAGCACTCAAGTTCATGCTCACCAACCTCAAGTGGGGGCTCGCCTGGGTGTCCTCTCAGTTCTACAACCGCTAGGACAACCGGACACCCACTGCCTGCGTGTGTGTGTGAGAAACACTTGGACCTTTGTGCTCACTACAATTACTGAAATGCTAGAATGAGTTATGATCAAGTGCCAGTGACCCAGGACATTGTGTGCGTGTGTGTGGATGCAGAAGAGACAGTATGTTAACCACTCAGTATAATTTGCTAGAACTACTTAAGTGACCCTACATGGCTAGACTGAGTCGTTGTTGTTGTTAAGATGAATGGACTCATGGCCAAACATGTTAGAATTTCTCCGAGCACGGAGGACCTAGGAAGTAGTTAGAGGAAAGACCCCACCTCTGCCGCTGAGAAGCAGTGGTCACCATGGCTGCTGTCCAAGAAGGCCCTTGGGAAAGGGACTGATGCGAGTAAGTGTAGATGTCATCGCAGGAGATTACCCCTAAACTGTTCATCGTAGGAGACATCTTAAAAGATGGCCTTTGGTCATTGGAAGAGACTGTCTATCCCTACAACAGTAAGTCACTTTACAGAGGAAGCAGCTGCTACATACAGACTGTGTCCTGACTCAGTGAAGATGCCATCATAATGGAGTTGTCCCTCCTCTGGATTTAAAAGAACACGCAAACGTTTGGGGAAATTAGCTTGTATCCCCTTATCCAACTCCAACTAGACAGCAAATAGGCTAATTTCTCAAAAAGTTGCCGTGTTCCTTTAACTGAAGAAAAGAAAATGGCCCTCATGGTCCATTAGGGTGCGAGTTAGAATGTTGATTACTCATTGTGTATGAGTTCCCTCTGATATGATCTGTTTTTGAACACTTACAAGTTTTGCTGTACCGTGCAATGTTAAACTGTTCCAATAAAGTTTGTTAAACTGAGCCTGTGTGTGTGGGTGCAGTTCAGTAACCACAGCAGTCATTCCATAACCTGGCAAAGGAGTTTAATGAGAATGCCTCTCACCCTGAAGGTCTGCAGGGGAGTCCTGAGGCAAACCTCACATCTTATAAATAAAAAAAAAAAAACATTTCAAAACATTAAAACATAAAAAAAAAAAATCATTACAAAACTTGAAAACTGCAGGGGGGAAAAACAACCCCCTCAAACCCCAGCCCCTGGCTGCTGGTCACTCTAGCTCACCATTAAGCCTCCTCCCCTGTCCCCGTCCTGTAGCTTTGGTCACCTGGGCACAGGCAGTCCAAGGGCAGGGGCCTGCATTTAATAAAATCCATGAAGAAGTCCCAGCATCCTCGTCACAGGATGCAGGTGGCACAGTACTCTTCTGGGGTGAAACGGCACCCTCTAGTGTCCGTGTCTGAAACAGCATCCCTCAGGAGAGGTCTCCACTGCCTCGTTAGCAACTTCTAGAGTTCAAATGAGACTGGCATCTTCTGTGGTCTTAGTGGTGGTCTCGCCCAAGCTCTTAAAAAACACCAAGCTGACACCAAGTTTGGGTCCCCACTACACCTTCAAGCTCTTCAGCTTCCCACCACTGCTCCTTGCCATACTGTATATGTGTGTGTGTGTGTGTGGTAACTATTTAGCAGCTGGAAGTTGGTATTAGTGGTTAACGTATGTGCTTTGGGGTGGTCATGGGAGTTGGGTATACATGAGCATGTATGTATAAGATCAGTTGGAGGAGGTGCTGATGTTGTAGGAGTGTGTGTGTGTGTATTCAGTTAGAGGCGCTGCAGTTGTAGAAGTTGGATACGGAGTGTGTGTGTGTGTGTGTGTGTGTGTGTGTGTGTGTGTGTGTGTGTGTGTGTGTGTGTGTGTGTTCAGTTGGAGGCGCTGCGGTTGTAGAAGTTGGATACGGAGTGTGTGTGTGTGTGTTCAGTTGGAGGCGCTGCTGTTGTAGGAGCTGGACGTGGAGGGTGTGGGGGGGCCCGGTGGAGGGGGAGCGCTCATAGACTTGCGGATGTGCGGCAAGAGGAACGGGTCATTGCCCAACTGCAGCACGTCTATCCGCTCCTCCTTCCTGTAGGCCAGGCATCGCCGGATAAAGGCCTACAACACACACACACACACACACACACATTACTACACCAGACTCACCATCACTATCTCTACTGTAACAAAATATCCTTTTGAACACAAAAAGCATAGACTCAGCAGTGCACATCGTTTCTGCCAGAGCAGACAGAATGTACTACATCAGCTTCATAATGGTGTCAATTATCAATTATCATTTGAACATTTTGTGAAAGGTGAGTGTTTCATTGTGAAGGTATGCAATACAATTAATTAATTGATGTGATTTATTTGTGTGTGTGTGTGTGTGCGAGAGTGTGCGAGAGTTCCAGAGTGCGTGAGAGACAATGTGTAAGAGTGTGTCTGTGTGCCTGTACCAGTGAGTGAGTAAACGCGTGCGTGCATGCGTGCGTACCTTGGCCTCAGGTGACACCACAGGTTTGGTGGGGAACTGCACCTCGGTGGCTTTGAGGATGGTGTTCTCCTGTAGAATATCCTGCTGCGACTGGTTATGGCCAAAGGGCTGCAACGTGCAAGAACACAACTTAAGCTAGAGTGGTCCGAAAAGAGTGGTCAGAAAAGACCATAAAGTGGTCTTTTATGCACAAAGCATGATCTCTCAAAGTGCTAATCAAACTCGAACGCCCAAGAGCAAGCACTATGGCAACAGGAGCAAGAAGAAAAAAAAGGAAATCCATTTTGACAAGAGGAAACCTTGAGAAGAACCACAGCTCACAAGGGGTAGGGGTTGGGGTCATCTGCTTTGGGCCAGCTGGGTCTGAGGGATTAACCGCTATCTACGTGATGCATACAGAGTTGATGGAGAACAAAGATGGGAATTCAGCGGAGTATTGTAGAACATCTAGAGGGCATATGATGAGCTCTAAAGGTTACTATTCCAAGGGAAAGTAGAGCAATGAAGCAGAGTACTACATCAGCAATGGCATTTGTCCACACCACAGCTCATCAGAGAACCACACAGTATGGAGATGCAGCATAAGCAGGGGGGAACTGATCATAGCAGACTGGGAGGAATGAGGTGCACAATAGCGATCAATGTGTGTGTTTTATTAGGCTATGAGGTATACCATATGTTGTGTTTTATTAGGCTATGAGGTATGCCGTATGTTGTGCTTTATTAGGCTATGAGGTATACCATATGTTGTGCTTTATTAGGCTATGAGGTATACCAAATGTTGTGCTTTATTAGGCTATGAGGTATGCCGTATGTTGTGCTTTATTAGGCTATGAGGTATACCATATGTTGTGCTTTATTAGGCTATGAGGTATACCGTATGTTGTGCTTTATTAGGCTATGAGGCATGTCGTATGTTGTGCTTAGGTCTGAATATCTTGTATGTAAGCAATGATATACAATCAACGGGCAAATTTGTGCATTTATGTAAATGTGTGGTGTGTGTATTGGGTGTGTCTATTGTGTGTGTGTGTGTGTGTGTGTGTATACTGTGGTGTGTGTGCGTGTGTGTGTGTGTGTGTGTGTGTGTATGTAGTGGGGTGTGTTTATAGGGTTTGTGTGGTTTACCTTGCGTCCGTAGACACTCTGGTAGAAGATGACCCCTACTGACCACACGTCCACCTTGTTGGAGATTTTGGGCGGTTCCTTCCCCACCACAAAGCACTCTGGGGGGAGGTACCTACACACACATACACAAAAGAGGCATTACATAAAGCATTGTGTAAGGGCAAGAGTATGTGCAAGTGCGTGTGTGTCTGTCAGGGCGTGTGTAGGCTCAGTACCAGTAAGTCCCAGCTCCCTGTGACGTGAGCTCCATTCCATCCACTGAATTGTAGCTGTCGTCGTCCATGATCTTTGACAAGCCGAAGTCTGTTATCTTAATCTCCCCACACGCCGTCCCATTCACCAGCAGGATATTACCTACATGGAGCAGAGAGAGGCCGGAGGAGAGGGAGGGACAGAGGGAGAGGAGGATTAGAGAAAGGGATAGAGAGGCAGGGAAAGAATGAGAGAGAGAGAAACAAGTCAGAGAGGGGCTAAATGAGTGTCATATGTAGATGTTGAAAGTATACAGCACAGGCCCAGTTCTCTCACTGCACAAACTCCTCTGGTGTGAACCCCAAACCTCTTCAGCTAGGAGCCCTCAACTTAAAGGACCCTTAACGCTAATTTATGAGCCAGTGTCGATTGACAAAAAATATTGTTGTCGACAGATGTCAAGGATTTGTACGGTGTCATATTCCTGTGCCAGCAACAAATTGTCAAAAAGAAACTTTGCCTAGTTTCTATAAAATTTTTATACATTTTCTACCGTTACATCTCACATCGAAACAAAAGTAAACACATTGTGACCAGGGCAACACAACAGAATGTAGAACTCTGGTAGAACTTTGACTTGATATCCAATCAGCGTATGTAACAATGTCTGGGCCGTTTCACTTTTTTGATGTATGCACCAAGCGCTGCGATACCCTAGCAGATACATACCTAGCAGAATAATATTTTGTCGAGTGACACATGTCGCCTTTATGTTTCTGCACTCAACAGCAGAGTCCCAAACATCTCACTCCTCTAATCTGGCCCATCATGATCATAGCCCCTGCTTGAGCGGATTCGGCCCAGTTGAGGCCCACATCTGGCCTCTTCACCCCACCCACCCCAACCCCACACTCACCAGGCTTAAGGTCATAGTGGATGATGGGGGGTCGGATCTCGTTGAGGTACTTGAGCGCATTCACGATCTGCATGACGATGGACCGTGCCTCCTTCTCGGACATCAGCTTGTGCTGCTTCAGGTAGAAGTCCAGATCGTTCCCCTCGCAGTACTCCAGAACTGTGCAGAACCTGGAACACCACATCAACACAGACGGGGTTACGCCACGGGAGCCAGGAGAAAACAACAAACAAACAAGCAAACAGAAACAGCATGGTCTGATGACTAATGAACCCTCGCTGACCCTTGTTCTCCCTGATCTCAAACTTCAGCAGTTTGATCCTAGTGTGGTAAAATCAGTCTTTCAATCAATATGAAAATTGAGAATTGAGGTGTGCCATATTGGTCTTTGAAAAAAGTTGTGTAGTTTAACAAGGTTTAGAGCAACATGGAGATTGAACTATGGAGATTAACCCATTTAGGGTCTGTTGTGAGGGAGGAGAGGCTAGATGACCATGTGGTTTATTGGAAAAGGGAAGTGCAGGTGGGATGGGGAGGGGTTTGTGTGATAAGCAAAATGCGTGTCTTACGAGTCAGTGTCCAATGAGAAGTAATCGTAGAGTTTGACGATTCGTGGGTGGTCCAACTCCTTATGGATCCGGTACTCCCGACAGGCATGTCTGAAACACCACAGAGAATCATCAACACGCGCACACACACACACACACACTAGTATCTATTAGTTGTTGAAACCCCTAACACACACACACACTAGTATCTATTAGTTGACACACACACACACACACACACTAGTATCTATTAGTTGACACACACACTAACACACACACTTTAACATACTTGTGATAGTTCTCCTTCTTCTCATCTCTCCAGTTCTTGTTGAGCTGGTGGATCTTCACAGCCACATATCGCTGCTCAGTCAGATCAAAGGCCTGCAGGTCAACACACACATACACAGCTGAAGCAGCACAGGACCAGTGTGTGTGTGTGTGTGTGTGTGTTAGGGGTTTCATCAATAGATACTAGTCAACTATTATAACAAAAAGTCTGTGCTGTAGGCAGCAGTGAACTAGTTATGCACAAAATGCTACAATATTGGCGTTTGTGTTTGCGTGTGAGAGCGAGTGTGAGTATGTCTAACAGAAGAGCCTCGCCTTACCTTGTAAACTTCACTGAAGCCTCCACGGCCCAACAGGTGCAATAACAGGTAACGGTCATTTAGTGTGGGGTGATCTTTAAACCTGAAGAGCACACGTACACACACACACGTTACAGGTGCACTGGTTGATTGTAAAGTGATTGCAGCACATTTTACAAGATTTAACAAGAGCAAGGATATAGTCTGCCATTTTTAATAAATAGAAAGAGAGAGTATAAAGTGCAGTGTGTGTACAGTCCATGTGCAAGTGTGTAAGAAGTATGATAACCAACAGCAGTGGTGATAACCAACAGGTGCATGTGAATGTGTGTGTTTACGTACTGCGAGTTGTCTTCATTGTGTATTCTTTTCAATTCTCGGATGTGAAGATTCCGCACACGTTCCAACCGTTCCAGCTCTGCCTGGATCTCAGCTTCCTCCTGCAGGCAGGCAGGCAGGCGCACACACACAGCAGGAATTAGAAACGGTTCAAAGAACGATAACAAACCGGAAATGAACACAGTTTTTGGATGAACGTAACCGAATACAGTTACAAAACCAATTTCACTTGTTTCGGACTGAAAGCGCTATTTTCAATTTTAGATAACCAGTTAATAACGGTATTCATCTTTCCGATTAACCTTTCTTTGAATATTATTCAAAAGTCCATAGGCTTGGAGAGTCACCTGCCCACACAGTGTTCCCTAGACCCCTTATAGCAGAGGTAGTCAAATGGCGGACCGCGGTCCGAGTCCGGACCCTGACGTGATCCTATCCGGACCCAGACCATAATAGCCTAATCTAGATTTTCAGTCGAGTCAGTGAGTAAAGTTACTATGGTGAAGAGACTCACTGATAGCCTGAAACGAGTGCGGAGAGTAGACGGGACGAAAAAAAAGGTGGATATCTAAGTTAGCGATAAGTAAGGTATTTTCAAATCATGGATTGCTCAGGTGAAAGCTAGACAGTGAGGACAGAGCTTTATATAACGATACGGGGGCAACACCACGCAAAACTGGTACGTCCATAACGCCAACTAAATAGGCTACCATGGCATTGTGTTGCCATTATGGATGTGACAGTTTTGCGCTGAATTGCCCTGGACCGACTCTTCTACATATTCTGAGACGGGCGATTTTTAAAAGCGCCAATTTGAAGCACCTCTACTAGACAAAGCATATATTTTGAGCAAGCATAGGGTAGGCTAGGCCTACCCATTCACCAGTAAACTGAGACCACAGAATATTTGTTATGATTTAAGAGGGCAATAGGCTTGATCCACCACAATCTAGTTAGGCCTACATCCATTCACTGCCCAACAACATAATGTTCCTGGGTTTCCAGGATTTCGGGTCAACATAAAAAAATTATAAAAAATAAATAAATAATTAAACTTGCTGATTGATGGGTTCAAGAAACCAGCTGTGGAATATCCATCCTAAGATCTTAAAAATAGCCAAGGCTACTCAGTTTTTCTCCCTACTCTTATCTTGACTTATTTCTCCTCATTTGGAATGTTGTTTTTTAGGCTACTTATTTTATTTCACATTAAACCTAGGACTACCACTAGGCTCCATCCATCCATCCATCCATCCATCCATCCATCCATCCATCCTATATATACATACATACATACATAGCCTATACACACACGTTAAACGTTATGATGCTCCGGACCTTTGCTTGAGGAAATTTTCCGTAACTGGACCTCGCTGAAGGTTAATTGAATACCCCTGCCTTATAGGATGAATTTAGTCGGATTTTATGAATCGGTATCTACCTACTATCCAACACTATCTAACTGCCTTTTCCAAGTATATAGCCTAAATTACTGAAACATAACATAGGCTACCAGAGACACTAGGAAAATATCTATAGGACTGCCATACAGTTGGTAGCGCCACACATAGGTTAGGCCAGCGTTTCTCAAACTGTGGGTCGCAGACATATGCCAGGTGGGGCGCGATCTGACGTGAAAACAGGAGTTTTTTTTTATTTTTTTATCTGTAGCCTAGGCCTAGGTAGCACCCAGTGCGCAATGGACGCACTGTTATTCATAGGGAAGCGCTCATGTCAAGGCAGCTTAGTCCCGACCTGAATTAGATTTTGAACAAGGTTGTGAGAGTGGTGAATTTCATCCAGACCTGGCCCTTAAAAGCGCGTCTGTTCCCCGCACTTTGCGAGGAGATGGGAGCTGACCACACAGCTGTAGCCTACTGTTTCACAGCGAGGCAAGGTGGCTTTCCCGAGGTAAAGTGCTGTTGCGCGTGTTTGAGCTCTGTGTCGCCTCTTCTTCGATGAAGAGCGCATACGAATCTGCAAGCACGTTCACTAATGAAAATTTCTTGATGAAGCTGGCCTATCTTAGCGATATATTTGGAAAGCTCAAGAGTTAAATCTCCAGTTACAAGGTAAAGACAAGCACATACCTCACCGAGCAGATAAGATTACTGCATTCACCAAAAAACTCGAGGTATGGACAGGCGCCTCGATCGCGACATTATTAATGCCTTTGAGAATCTGATTGAAATCGCTGAAACGTCTGATTCGGGAGCCACTCGTGATCCCATGTATTAAACAGTAGGCCTACATCACAAAAATATTTCCCAACCAGCAGTGCTCAGTATGACTGGATTATGGATCCATTTAATGCAGCATGTTGGTAGGCTATTTCATTGAATATATTGTATAATGCTGTAAAATATCGGCCTGTGCTTGCTAATATGTTGCTGGAAAACAGAAATATGTGTGTTTAATTTACAGTGGCACATTATGTATTTATTTATATTATATCTGCAGCACCAGCTGATTTTAACTCTGCTGAAAAGGACATAGAACTTGTCGTTATTTCAATAAATGTGACAATTTTAAGCTTGATGCGAGAGCGATGATGGACAGGTGGGGCTCGAAAATGCCCCCTTGATCAAAGTGGGGAATGAAAGAAAAAGTTTGAGAACCACTGGGTTAGGCTATTACAGGGCTTAATGCAAGGACATTTACTGTGCCTGAAGTCAGGCTATCAGAGATTTATTAGGTGGCTAATTGCCTACTTTTAAATCTCGTTCCATGCCTGAACAGTGTTTTTAACAGTTAGCCTTGATATCTAATGTGCTTTGATAATATGCTTTGATTTAAGCTTTAAGGCTGTTGGGCAAAAAACTGTTGGGCAATGTCATTTTTAAAGGAACGTTATTAACTATTCTTCTATAACATTCTAACCGGTTACCATTGAGAGGAGAGGCCTTGGAACACTGGAGCAGGAAAAATACTGGTTTTGCTCAGAACGAACCAAAATGAAAATCATTCTGTTTTCAGTCCCTGACGCACACATACATTGAAAGGCTGAAATCAGCCCTTTATGTGTACAAAGGAAAGGAGGGAGAGAAGGAGGCATGTGCCACGCTGTTACCTTCTTCAGGTGTCCAAGACGCAGCTTAAAGATTTCCTCCTGCTCATGGTATTCCGCTAGTGATAACCTACACAAACAGACACACACACACACACACAGATGAACTACAGGCAGCTAAGGCACAACTAAGTGCAGCACATATCCATGATGTAGCAAATCGCCTAATGTAAAGTTCTGTCTCAACTAGTCTGTGACATTACAGAACAGACAAGTAATGATGTTGACTTCCTCCCCTGTATCCCATGTGTTCTGCTCATTACTGTTCAGTGGAACTTCCTGGTGTTAGCTAGTGCTAGCAGAGATGGATTCTAGAAAGTCAGGCGCCATTTCTTTTCTTGGCGTCAGACTCTGTCACAGATGCTTGATGAGGATTTTGGTGGGTTATGATTGACCCTCCCCCCCCTGCACCCCATGTCAGAATCTAGAGAGAATCAGGAAGCTGCATTGTAAAGCAGAGTGGCGAATCCCAGACAGCTAGAGAGCAGAGGACCTAGTAAAGCCGTGTGCTAGTGAGAGCAGCCGGCGGAGGGCTACACACGTTTCGTTCTCCAGACCGTTGCTCTTGCTCTTGCGCTTGTTGGGCTCCACGCTGGGCGGCGGCGTCTGCGCCATGGAGGGCGGTTTCCTCTTGCCCAGCTGCTTACGCTGCCGCTCAATGTCCTCGCGCTCGGAGTTGAGGCGCTCCTGCTGCCTGTTACCGTGGAAACACAGAAGGTGCACCATGGGGCGGGGATTTAGGTTTTAGGGAAACAGAGGAGAGAGAGACACCTATCAAGAATACTGAAGTGTGAGTGAGTGTGTGTGTTTGTGTACTAAGTTGATGAGATTCCAAAAGACAGAGCCATCAGTCCACTCAGTGAAGGTAGCTTTGTGTGTGTAGTAGTGTGTATGTGTGTAGGATGATTTACTTGATGAGGTTCTGGAAGGCGTATCCATCTGTCCATTGCTCGGTAAAGGAGGCGCCATGTCTGACGGTGGTGAAGTGACCCAAACGCAGCCGGTCCTGCATGCTCTTCTCCCTACACGCAATCTTCTCCTGCTTAGACTAAACACACACACAAAGGCTTTACATGCTACTCTTGTTGCCCTATTTTGCATATCTTAATACAAGATCTTGTCACTCTCTGTGGCAATGTTCCCTCTAATTTTTTTCAGCACTGAGCAAATATTTTGTTTTCTGAGCTCACATTTCAGCACTATGAGCAATTCGCAACCTGCCGAAAATGACTACGAGCCTGCGTTAGGCATAGAGAATTAAAAGAGATGACCGCAAATGCATCAATATGTCTAAAAAGGTTGATATTTATTCAATATCCTTTATAATGGTTGGACTTGTGGAACATTTTTAATGATGGTGTTTTACCAGTCAGTTTAGTTGAACTTAAAGGATCTTTGGTTGAACTTCAATAAGAGGTAATGACTGGTTCACTGGTTATGACTGATAATGATATATATATATATATATATCATTATATAAGTATCCAAGGTGTTTAGTCATTTCTCAGCAGGTACAACATTTAAGTGGAACTTCAGTGAAAGAAAAATGCTAATGCAGTGCTTATTAAATTGACTATTAAATTGACATGGTGTAATTTTCCTAAAGGTAGCCTAAACAATTTTATAATTGGAGTGGTTTGCAACAGACTAGGCTACAAAACATGTCATTTGAATTTCATTGAGGGAGATAGGCCTATCTGGCTATGTGGCTCATCTTGTCAGGTGCGGTACCTGACGCTTCAGTAAAGCAGCCACTCCTTTAAGTCTGCCCAACATTAAAGGTTGTATCAGCGATTTCAGGCACAAAAAAGGCCCAAACATAAATTATCAAATTCATCTAATCTTTCATAACTTCGACTATCCTCATCCACAAGTGTTAAAAATCTAGGAGTTACAATTGACCAAGACCTATCACTAAGTAATCACATAAAACAGATTACCAAAACTTCATTTTATCATTTAAGGAACATTTCAAAGATAAGGAAGTCTTTATCCTTACCAGACGCTGAGAAATTAATCCATGCTTTTGTCACCTCAAGGATTGATTATTGCAATGCTCTATACACTGGCTGCAATAACACCTGTCTAAAGAGCTTACAGTTTATACAAAATGCAGCTGCTCGCACACTCACTAGAACTAAAAAATATGAACATTTCCCCTATCCTGGCATCTCTACACTGGCTGCCTGTTAAAAGTCGCATATTACTTCTAACATACAAAGCCATTAATGGCCAGGCACCAGAATATATTAAAGATCTCCTAGTCCCATATAACCCACGCAGACCGCTATGATCACAGAATACTGGCCTTCTTGTAATTCCAAGAATCTCAAAAACTACAGTAGGAGGCAGCTTTCAGCTATCGCGCACCCCTCCTCTGGAATAATCTTCCTTCCTCAATTCGACTAACAGACACCCTTCCTATTTTTAAGTCTAGACTTAAAACATACCTCTTTACTGCCTCCCATAGTTAGGTATGGTGCGGTGTGGAATTTTTGGAATGGACCACCCTGCTCACCATTCCATGTGACTGGCACCCCAGTCGCGCGTGCGATGGTGGTCACTGACCATACCTGCGCTGGTGCCGACTACCCCTCACCATGCCTTAGTTATGCTGCTATAGCATAGTGCTGTCATGGACTTTTCATGTGTCATGCCGTACAACCCCCCCCTCTCCTCTCTCCCCTTCTCTCTCTCTCAACTCTCCCTCTCTTGCCTATTCTCACTATGATATACTGTAACAATATATAGTACCACTGATTACTTATTGACATTAACCATTTTGATTTTCAGTAATACTAACCCACTCTACATCTCTCTTTCTTTCCCCTTACTGTACCTCACTTGTGAGGTATATCACCACCAGTCATCAACCATCCATGTGTTGGCCCTCCTCTCACCCATCTCACCTGAAGTCCCTTCCTCGACCGCCCTATTACTGTCCCCCTATCTGGATTCCCGTACAGCCTAGCGACCCATCACCTGCCTATGACAATTCTGCCCGGATTCCTGGCCCGTCTGCAGACCCACCACATGCCCCTTGACAACTCCCTTCCCCTGGACAAATCCAACGCTGGACTATTTGAACTTTGTGTCACTAAATCAGGATTAATGAATTATCAAACCGGATACGTAATCACCCCACCTCTTGTAACTTTCAGCTCAAGTGCTTTTAACACCATGTCTTATTCTCTACACCTGACTATCATATGCATTTGTCATGTATACAGACCTTACTGTCCTGTATTGACCCTAGGCAGATGGGTCAGGCCCTTGAGTCGTGGATCTGCTCGAGGTTTCTTCCTATATGAATCTCCAATTCTAGGGAGTTTTTCCTCGCCCCTGTTACCCATGGGCCTCTCTCTTTCTTTTCTTCCTTTCTTTTCTTTTTCTCTGATTGCCTACATTCTGTAAAGCGCCATGATACATGTGTAATGTTTTGGCGCTCTATAAGCACAATAAATTAAATTGAAATTGACAAATAACGATCCGCTAGCTGTCTGCCATAAGCATGCCGTCAAAAAAACGCGTCTCTGTAGTCAGCCTAGGCTCCGAGATCTGTACACAAAAACAATTGCTACCAAAAAGTGTTGGCAACCACTCAAAGGCAAAATAAAGTGTTCCAACCAATAGCCGACGAGATGCGCGTTTATGAGAGTTTCAATTGCACGGGAGGGAGGGGAAGGGAGTAGCGAGTTAGCTCTCTGTTTTGTTTGAACATCAACAGATGTGACGTTCAGTCGTAATCGCTGATACAGCCTTTAAGCACAATCTGAAGTAAACATACCATTTTGCATGGTCTTCGTAGAACTTGGTAATGGCATCAAGGATGTTTTATGCAGGGCATCCTGAAAGCTGAATGATTCCAGAAAAAACTGTCTTGTAATTGAAATCAGTTTGCTTCCGAAACGTAATGTAAAGCACAAGCATCGTGCCATATGATCGTGTATCCTGAACTGATAACATGGACATGTTGGTGTTAATTGTTTGTTAATTGTTAATTGTAATAATTTTATTTGTTCAGGGTCGGATCGTGCTCTCTGAATTCGTCTCTCTCGGGATTTATTAGTTTCGGGGAGAATTTGATCGAGTTCCCATGTCTAAGTCTTAATGTCCAAGTTAATGTCCTTAAGACCAAGTTTTCCCACGAGCGAACTCTCCTTTCGCTTTTTCCTCCGAGCAGAATTTGCCCGGGCCCGCCTAGAGTAGTTTAAAGGATACTTTGTATGTAAACATTCTAATTTAGGCTACATCCGGCTTGGTTGTCAGACATGGTTTAAATGTTTATTACCTAGCCTACGCCGTTGATGCTCAGATTTTTAACCCCTGAAAAAAAAAAATAGTTTGTGCGGTCTGAAAAATGTGCGCGGTCTGATAAATCTATTGCGCGGCTACTTCGACTGGTCTGCGCGGCCGCGCGCGCGCGCAGCTTAGAGGGAACATTGCTCTGTGGTAAGATCAGTTTAACTTACACACACACACGCACACACACTCACCTTCTCTATGAGAAGTTTCTTGCTCATGGTTACACACTTGTTGAGCCTCTCCTTGTAGCGCTCAAGCATCTTCTGCTGTTCATCAATCTGCCTGCGCAGATCACAATTCACCTGCACACACACCATCAACATTAATCTTTCCATACACATCGTGCATAAACACACAAAAACACATAATGCAAGATGTAACACTGTGCGTCTGCAATTAAGTGTTAATTGTGTTAGTGTGTGTGCATGAGTTTCCCTGCAGTAGGTCATCCATTGTTTGTGTTTGTTTGTTTATGCATGTGCGTGTGTGTATGTGTGTGTTTATACCTGTGTTTGTTTATGTATGTGTATGTGTGTTACCCGCAGCAGTGGGCTATACTACGAATCTCGATTAGTGGGATAGCGAGGTATGTTACGCTCAAAGCCAGGGTATGCTGTGACACGAAAGTGGCTCTGTTTTAGCGTCACCGTATCACCATGGTGTCTTATGCTGTCAACCAAACCTGGTCGGGAGCAGGTTATGTGCTAAGTTGTGCTCAAATCGTGTAAAACTATCGCCCACTGACCAATCAATTATCTTGAAAAACGAAGTTCTCACGTGTAGGATTCTGTCATATATCTTACAGGTGGAGCTCCGCCTCTACAAACATTTTGGATCTCGAATGCGCTTTAATAGTGTTGTGCGTGCAAATATCCCACTATGGACATGCATACCATACAACAACTGATGACAATCGATTTTTTTGATTTATAGGCTAGACACTAAAAATGACCGTAGTGTAGATTGCGCTATCGCTCATAAATGCGGAAGTAATTGTTTTTTAATATAGGCTGTCTAGAGCGTCTCCACGTTTCACGATTGGCCAACATCATCCCAACACCGAGAACGCGCACAGATCTGAGCTAAAAGCCTAGTTTGACAAATATATCACATAACTGCTATCGTAGTACCACTTAACTTATACCCCTGAGTCAAGGCTTTGTGTAGCCTCGATATGTCTAGATAACCTAGATATGTTTGTTTGTGCGTGTGTGTTTGTTTATGCGTGCGTGTGTGTGTGTGTGTGTGTGTTACCCGTAGTAGGTCATCTATTCTGCCTTCCTTCTTCTCCAGGTCAGAGCTCTTGTTGTTCTCCAGCGCCGTCAGCTTCTCCAAGGTCAGCTCCGACTGCAAGGTCACACAGGGGTCAGGGGTGAGAGGTCAAAGGGCAGGTGATGGGAAGACTCAGGCTCCTGATATCAGGTGGGGGTGGTAAAGAGGAAGGCTGGTGGAGTGAGTGTGTGTGTGTGTGTGTATATGGTGAAGAGGAGGTATGGGTGAATGGGTCGCACACCTGACAGGCCTTGTGTAGCAGAGGTCTGTTGAAGCTGCTGGACACCTCCATGCTCAGAGAGCACGTGGAGGACGGGCTACCCTGCTGCACCTGCACAAAGAGGGGGAGGAGGGTGGGGGTGGGGGGATTACACTGGAATGATACAGAATGCGTATGCTATAACTCATATCATAGAGGGAGAATGATACAGAGTGCGTATGCTATGACTCATATCATAGAGGGAGAATGCTGTGTTAGTACAGAGGAGGAAATCAAAACTACCGGTGAGTCGTAGACGGGAAACTTTGATATGTATGTGTGTGTACACTAGTGTGTGTGCTTTTATGGCCACGTGTGTCCACTCACCGGTAGTGGTGGGTTAGAGAGCGAGTGTTGCGGAGAGGAGCGCACCAGAGGAGGGACACCCCGAGCAGGACTGGTGCCCGGACCGCCAGCACCCGCAAACTACACACACACACACACGCACACACGCGCACACACAAACGCACAATGCGCACACACACGCGCACACCCACAGCAGACCAGTCCAGAATGGAGAGAAAGAGGACAAAGAGGAAACAGCGGCACAGAGCAGAGGAGTGAGAGAGGGACACCAGGAGGATGCAGAAACAGACAAAATAGACAGAGAGTGAGAGAGACTGGCAGTACTGGAAATGCCACAAATACAAAGCAACAGTAACGCCTAATGGTCACACTGAACGTGTGATTAACTAATAGAAAGGAGTGAGAGAGAGAGAGAGAAAGAAAGAAAGAAAGAAAGCGAGAGAGAGAAAAAAGAGTGTATGCATGCATGTGTCTCTAGATACAGCAGATTATGGCTGCTCACTCACCTCAAAATAGTCACTGATCTTGAGTCCTCTGCCCTTCCCTACAAAAGCCAGAGAGGCTGTTAAAGCACCATAATACAGAACCGCAGAGAACCCAGAGCCGAGAGATGAGAACGTGAGAACCCAGCACACGCTTCACACAACTTATTGGCCACGATAACAATAATAATAATAATAACTAGACTGCATTTCCGGCGGGAACTGCGAAAGTGTGCTTGCCCTGGTCCGGTCACCAACGTGAGCAGACAGTGGCATACACTATGCTGAACCTGGCTTGATCCAAGCATTCTAACTGTGCCTTTCAGTGTTGGAGCAGTGGCAATATCTCAAAAGCTCTAGGAGAGGGCTATTCAACTATTGGCTTGCGGGGTGAATGCGGTTTGTTGGATTTTACCTGTGGCCTGCCTTCGAATTTAGCTTCTATGACTAAGATCAAATCAATAAAATAAAACGACAGCAGTGATTGGCTGCAAAAATAAATAATGTCACGCGTCTTGCGCCTCTCAAACTGGGCGATCAGGTAACCTACAGAGGAATTGAAATTATGAAATATGACCAAGGCATTAAAATGCTGCTTGTTTGTCAGGATACTTTTTCACTGATTTATTTAAAAAAAAATATGAGCTATGTGTGTGTGAATGTTATATATTCTATCCCCTAATTCTGTTTTACTGGTTTATTTGACAAATAATCTATATGGATTTGCTCTATAAAGACCTTATGTCTGTTTGGGATTGTTTTGAGAGCCTATTGATGCATCTCAGATGTATCTCAGAATAAAGGAATACTTCATATTACTCTAAAACACCGTCTGTAAATTAACTGTCTACATTGCACTATATTTCTTGACCTGTCTCTGTATATTTCATCACCTTTCTATACTTTGCATCCCAGCTAAGATCTTTGGTTGCTATGAAGGCCAGTCGTTCTAAATGTATGGTTGCTATGGCAAAAGGCCAGTTCTATCTCTGCCGTTGTCAAGCGGGCATATCGTAGAATTCTGATTAGCCTTATCTTATTTGAAACATCTCTATTTAATAATCATAATAATAAAAATAATAATGATAATAATAATATGTTTTATTTGTATAGCACCTTTCATACACAGAATGCAGCTCAAAGTGCTTAGCATTTGGAGAATTGCTTTACAATTATATCACGATACAAAGATGCCGCAATACTAAATTTATTGCACAGTTTCATCTACGTTCATCTGCATTTCACAACTGAATTGAAACAGTGTACAACGTGCATAGAGGTTCAGCTTAGCGGATGAGTGCGTTTAGAATACGACTTGGATTTAATGTTGTGAGAGAGGGAGGGAGGGAGTAAGAGAGGGAGGGAGGGAAAGAACGGGGTGGTGCTGCAGGAGCACTTGGCCACACTGTACCTCCATCATAGGGCTCTCCTTTCCTTTTCCTAACCCTCTGTTCACTGCTCTTCTTCTCTGGAGTCTGCGCACACACACACACACACACACACACACACACACACACACACACACACACACACACACACACACACACACACACACACACACACACACACACACACACACACACACACACACACACACACACACACACACACACACACACAGTGTATTTCAGCATCATTGAAATAAAGAGTTCTTTACTGAATACATTATCTTAGACAATGTGTATGTGTGTGTGTGTTTCTGTGTGTGTGTGTGTGTGTGTGTGTGTGGGGGGGGGGGGGGGGGGCGGGGTAACTGTATGTGTAGTACTGTAGTACTTACCTCAAGTTCCTTGTCACTCAATGACCCCACACTGCACAGGCTTTGGTTTGAAGACTCATTTGGTCCCTGGTTGGATACAAACACGTACATACACACACACACACACGCACGCCCCTTTCATTTCACTCAGCATCTCAGCCAGTGATTTCAGCTTTACAGTACAAATGTTAAAGCACCAATGTTGAAAGAGGAAGAGCAGCACTAAGGTGCACACTGGAAACACACACAGGTCTCATGCCAAAGGGTTACCTCACTACCCATGGTCACGCACAACTCACTACTGTATGTGTATGCGTGTATGTGTATGTGTGTATGTGTGTATGTGTGTGTGTGTGTGTGTGTGTGTGTGTGTGTGCTCAGTGTAATGCTATTTCAATTGAATTACAATACGATCTAAGGCATCATGAAATGCCTTCAGCGTGACTTTGCAT
Organism: Alosa pseudoharengus; assembly: GCF_046254945.1. Lineage (NCBI taxonomy): Eukaryota > Metazoa > Chordata > Actinopteri > Clupeiformes > Clupeidae > Alosa > Alosa pseudoharengus. The sequence goes on from NW_027468774.1 coordinate 44,980,182, forward strand.
TCACTGTGCGTAAGGGATAACGGTGTCCTGTTATACAGAATTTAATGGACGAGATGGAGGCAAAGAACTTGTCAAAGTTTCCTCTGCCGAGTTCATTAATTCCTTATAACAGGACACCTCAAAGGTAGCCTGGGCGTTCCCATGCTGCCTTGCGCGCGATTTGATTCACGCTGCTAAGGCAGCCTGGAAACTACGGCCCTAATTTTTGCCTCAGATAGGGAACCAATCACAGAACAGGGGGGAAAGCAAGACGATGATGAGCTATGCACAGACGCATTTGATAGACATCCGTGGCACCCAATAAACGGATCTGGGCATTTTTTTCAAATACGAGAAAATTAACGTTTGGTTCCCAGACCACGTCTCATTGAGAAGTGGTGGCGCTAGCCAGGCTACCTCAAAGGTGGTTATACGGCCACAATCATGCACGCAAAGAAAACAAGTGGTTCTGTTTGAAAAGAAGCCGACTTATTCAGTTTGTTGCAGAGCTTTCTTTGGCGCAAACAGTGATCATGCCACAATAATGCACGGAAAGGAAACCAGTGGTTCTGTTTGAAAAGAAGCCGACTTATTCAGTTTGTTGTACAACTTTCTTTGGTGCAAACAGTGATAGCGGTGGACAGTTAGCTTGTTTACAGTTGATTCCATTGTTGCGAAGCCTGCTTCCAGCCTCAACCGTCGTCTTACTATGGTTGTTAGTTACCGCATTGAAGCATTGATATGGAACGCCGATTAAACTTTTTTTACCAGACCAAATGCACTCTTTAAAGGGACACCAGGCAAGCCTGATGCTTTTTCTCTACGAAACTGCCCCTTGCTCGGTCTGAAGCTCTTTTCCTTTTCTTTGCATCTTCCGTCAAGGGTTTTTGCTTCTTCTTCGCAGGCTCTGCCATTATACACACGTTTGCAACAGTCGCTAGGTTTTGTTAGCCTGCCTCTGTGCTGTGGATGCAGGATGTGAACTGATCCTGCTTCAGTCGGCGGGTACGATACACTGAACTTGCAAGCGCGATATTCTTCCTACAGGCAGTAGGGGCGGGCGAGAGTCTTCATTCGCCCTGTAATGAGTCATTTAACCATATACAGACTTACGAAGATGAGTAATTAACACAAAAAGTTGCCTGGTGTCCCTTTAATAGTAGGCTTTTTTATGTGTGGACCATGTTTCAATTTTGAGCTCCCACACATTTTAAGTGGTGGATCATATGTCAGTTTAGTTTATTAACATCAAAAAACATTTGACACCTTTTCAAAATACTTTCCCCGTATTTTGAAAAGCAATCAGCAATAGTGTCAGTGAATTTTAGGCTTACAATACCTACAGGCTTACAGTACAAAAAATTAAAGGCACTCTAAGCGATGTTGGGCAAACTAGACCAGGTTGTTTTTGTTGCCGTTTTTGGAGCCTGGGCTGTCCACAGAGACCACGTTTTTTACAGTGTATTCAGTGCACAGAAACCTAGCAGATGGTGAGGTGATGTTTGCTGTATGTGACAAAAAATGTATTAGTTTAGAAACCGCATAGCTTAGAGCGCCTTTAACTGAACCATGATTTCCAAACGGAGGCACAAACCGAACCGTGATTTTGGTGTACCGTTACATCCCTACGATTCTGTAATTAATCTGCAGACCTGAATCTTTATTGGGAAAGACACAGTGAATGTGGATGGGTAAGCCCTAGCAAGACCCAAACTTTGGAACAGACGGGTCCTGATCTTGTACGCATACGTATTCGTGCTGGCATTGGCTGATGTCTTGGCACACACACACACACGATAGGGAGCTGGGGCTCTGATGGTACTGGTTCTGACGGGCCTCACCTTGGCTACACCGACCCCTGTGAACCGAGCCTCCAGCAGCTCCTGACGGCGTGGGTCAAGGCTGTGCAGCTCCTCCATCATGCCTGCTCAGAGTGCCCGCTGCACCTGAGTAGGAAGAGACAGGCAAAGAGGCAGACATGGATTAGATAGACACACAGACAGACAGGTCCAAACACAGAGGTACTGGTCAGGAAGACATTATGCACTTTCTGTTTTCTGGCACAACCAACCAGTTCTCAAAGCCAACAATATACAATAGAATTTTTAAATACTAGAACCTGAACCATAACCACAAAGCCTAAAGTAGCCTATACAACATTCAATGACAGGAATGTCTTCTATTTATGTTTTTCATAGGGAATGCCATATCTTGAAAATGACACACCAAACATAATTAGAGAATTTTGCAGATAGATGCTAGGTGTGAAGAAAATATGCATGCACGGACATAAGTCTAGAACTAAAGTCTCTAAACGTTAAGTTACCTGTTGATAACTGATAACTTGCTAGCGATACATCTCACACTGCCAGTAGTGTCACAAACTAACATCGCTAGACATGATGTAACGTAGATATATGTGTTGGGACTGGAGTACGTAGATTCATACAAAATACATGAGGTACTTCTCTTGACAAGCTGACTACCAAGTTTCCAGTGTGATGTTAATTTACGGGCTAGCTAAGGGTAGAAGCTACAGACGTTGCTAACTGAAAACTGAAAAGTAGCATTTATGTTAGCTAGCTAAAAACAACGCGCCAATATTGGAATATCAGATACAAACATCTACATGTAATAAAATGTAAACAAATGTTTACATAACAGGGAAATGTACTTTGAAGTTGTTTACCCAAATGAGCACGCCTTTCAAAGGCTTTAGCTAGCGTGCTACAGGTCTTCCCAAATACCTAGAGTGGGTTCACAAACACTTTCTATCCAGCTAACTAGCTGAATTGTATAACATCAGTGATAGCTAACGTTAGTTATTCACCAAGGTAACGTTAGCTAATGCTAGTTAGCCTGCAAGTAAACATCGCAACAACGTGAACACTATTTTTCATAATCTAAAGGATTATTGGAAATATGATACATTTTCTGGAACATATCTTCAATAACCTACACAGTTTACTTGTTCGCTAATCTCACCATATTCCCACGGTTAAAAATAATGATTTCAAAGTCTAGTGGTGGTGGGTTGATTGGCTAGTGTAAGAGCTAACGTTAATGGTTAACTCATTTTGGGTAACGTTAGCTTCTAATGTTTGAGAAACCATCAGATTTACTAACGCTTACAGAGTCCCACAACATTTGTCACAACTTCAGACTGTATATACTAAACAAAAAGTTAGAGTTGTGTCTTGAAGTGTATAGAAATAACTGGAATACATTTAGCGACCATAGTTAGGTAGTGGAGTGGTGTGCTAATTTTACTAGGCTAGCTAGCATATTTAGCTCGCTATTGTGATATCATTGGGTGCCAGCAGCTGCAAAAGAACAAGTTTTGTCGCTACCTGCAGCGTTGTTGTTTTTTTCACGGGGCTCCGTTGGTTCTTTACTCCAAAAATGATTTACTGATGAGCCAGTGCCTTGTGAACACCACGTTTTCGTCTATATGCAGTGACACATCTAACTTGTTAGGACAAATGTCACCATTGGCAGGCGTTCCCTTTCTTCTCTGAACTGCTAGTTGAAGATGGTGAAATGTTATTGCAGGCCGTGATCCTCGGGGTTTCCCTCATCCGCCGAGGTGTACCCCGGCCGAGGACAACCACAGCTAACGTTACTCCCCTTTTTTCTGCTACTGAAGGGCCCCTGATTTTTCGGTGTACGCAGTCATTTTCAGGCTTTGTTAAAAAGCTTTCTCCTTTGCTGTCGCCTTACGGAAGAGTGGTTGATCTTCAGACGGCCGCTTTTCTTCTTTTCTTAGTTTTAGATATTCTCAATAGATATTTAGCTAACTAGCTATGATAGACAACATAATGAGTCGAGCTGTAGGGGTTCCCAGGCAAGGTTCAAGTAGCTCAAGGGCCAGGCAAAATGACCCTGAATAAATGTATGACCCTGACCTGAACGAATTGTATCTTTTCCATGATCATCTTTCACACCCCAAACTAGACACTGCCAGATCCCAAACATGGACACTTCTAAAACCGAGAAAGACCTTTTATTTCCAAGTGATATGGTGAAATGTGAGATGCATGTTCACCATCTAAAATAGGCCTAACTGATACCAAATACTCAGTTGAAAAATACACGTATCTGCCGGATTAGCGATTGTATTTGCGTGCCCTAGGCCTACATTGGAAATGGGACCTGCAGAACAAAAATCCCAAATTTGCCGAAAGTTCGTATGGGTTATCCCTGGCTAAGACAAGCATGTTTAGAGGCAGCAGACTCCTGTCTCTGACATGCTCAACAGACTGAGAAAATATTGTGTTTCACATGCAGGCTACAGCTCTTCAACTCAACTGAAATTAATATTAGACATGCCTGCTCTCTGCCCCATGCCAACCCACATTCAGACATACTGGATACATCAGCCTTGATCAGCTACATTCTTTTTGGATCATGTGTTTTAATTTCTATATTTGAATAATTATCAATAGTTTATTTGCTGTCTCCAAGCTTACTATTTGAATATTTTATATTATGTAATTACCCTGCACTGTGTAAATGATTCAGTGTGCCCCAGTAAAAGGGGTCTAGTGATGCCCCTGTGTGGAAAGTTTCGAAATCAGAAATATGTCAATAGAATAGCCTAGACGATAATTTCTTGACAACATGGCTAAGCATTTTGCATGTCATTCTGGTGACAAATTGGCATTACCTTTGAGAGATAAACTATTATTTTGAACATTGTGTGGTTTGTAATTTGTTTAAAGGTTATCAGCGATTGCAGGCCCAAAAATGGCCCAAACATAAATTATCACATTGATCTAATCTTTCCTAACAATCCGCTAGCTGCCCGCCCCGCAGGTCCGTAAAAAAAAACGTCTCTCTAGGCAGCCTAAGCTCTGAGATCTGCACACAAAAACAATTGCTAACAACAAGTGCTGCCAACCACTCAAAGGCAAAAAAAGAGTTCCAATCAATAACCCACGAGATGCGCGTTCAGGAGAGTTTCAATTGCACCGGAGGGAGTAGCGAGCTAGCTTTCTGTTTTGTTTGAACGTCAACAGAAATGATGTTATCCCGCCATCGCTGATATTTAATCTCTTTCTTCGAACTGTTCTGGGAATTCCACTCTCTGTTTGAAAAAATATTTGAGAAACTTACCAAATAGACTATAGATAGATAGATGGATAGATTGAGAGATAGAGAGAGATAACATCAATGTTGAAATAATGAAGATGCACCATTCATTTCAATGTGAATCTGATCTGGCTCGTGGACATATGTCAGTTCTCTGTAGGAATTTTGGTGGATCAACAATAATTTCACAGCTGGAATTTCATATGTTTTTATTGTTGTAAATGTGTGCTTCCTTTTGTATGCTGTATCATAGAATGGCAAGAGTTCCTTTGTGGTTAATAAAGCATATCTATCTATCTATCTATCTATCTTCTGTTGTAAACCAACTGAGGCACATGTTTTATCACGAGAGCATCTTGCCCTGCTCTCTAGCAGACAGGCATTCTGTCTGTAGAACTGACGTCTGCGTTGGTGCAGGTCCTGCGTGCCGCGTAATGGTAACCAACCAATCAGCTTGCAGAAGCACGCAGAAGTGTTGCGCAGACTTTAGCAAGAGCGCAGCCATCATTATTTCAGTCTGTAACCTACCTACAAGAGCCATAAGATAATTCACACAACACAAATAAGTACTCCACTGGAGCGTTTTTATAGTTAAAAGAACAGATTATACTTTTTTTCAAATGAAGTTGCAAAACTGTACGAATTAGTTGTTTTAAGTTTGGCAATATCAGAATGGAGGAGTGAATCACGTAACCCCGTTGATCGCATGTGAAAACAGATGGTAAGTCATCCTGTCGACAAGCAGATTCAGCGCAGCCATGGACGTAAAGCCAAAGGCCGAGCCCCTCGCAGACGATTGTATAGTGGCGCTCTCGGGCGCCTACTGTCCTGACGGTATGGATCCACAGAGCGACCAAGCTGCGGGTCCGACCCCGATCATGCTGTGTAAGTTGTGCCACTTCAGTGAACGCCATTGATGTTGCATTTCAGATCAGCGTAATTCGTTATTGAGGTGAAATGAAAGGTTTAATTTATTGTGGGACAAGTAATCAACGCATCCTCATTACCTCAGATGTTTGACATACCTGAATGATTAAACCAAATATGCCTATGCCTGGTTGTCTCAGAATAGCCCATTAATATAAAATATTATTATTGGGATACCGATAACATGTAAAAAGCAAATACCGGTAGTATATAAGCATCAACAAACAATTATGTTCATCAACAGTCTTCACCTCCAAAGAGAACAGCAAAGTCCCCCTAGGTGAGTGACCCAATTTCCATGTATGTGCACATATATTTGGAATATGTGTGTGGGCTTGTTTATTTCATATTCAAATGTCTGTGTGTGTATGTGTGAATTAAGTATTCCCATTTTATATATGATCTAAATATATATTTGAGTCCACTTGCATTTGAAATTGATGACAGTTTTTTTTCCACACTTTGACATGTTTATGTTGTGTGTGTCTGTGTGTGACTTCAGCAGCAATGACCAACGGCTCCAGTGGTTCCCAGGATGTCCTTCCGGGTGCTGCTGGAGTGAGAGGCCAAGGCGAAGCGGTGTCCAGCTCGTCTGAATTTACCCACGATGCCATCATGCTGCTGATTGAGGCCATGGCGGCCCGCTGGGACCTGTATGGTCAGCGGGAGCGCTCGCGGCTCTTCCAGAGTGTCCAGCAGGAGCTGGACAGTCACGGCTACCCGCTGCCTGTCGAGAGGATACGTCGCAAATGGAACAACCTCATCGTCACCTACAAGCGTGTGAAGGAGCGCTGCAGGGGCCGTGGACAGGCCAGGACCTCATGGGAGTACTACGAGGTGAGCCCACAGTCACATGACCACCACACAGGAATGAATCAGTTGCATATATCACAATCAGAAGAACCAGTATATCAGAAGCACAATAAGTTTATCATAATCAAATATCCCAATCAGAATCAGTATATCTGAAGGACAATTGGTATCACCATCAAAAATCAATATCAGAATCAGAAGCACAATAAGAATATCAGAAGCACAAGAAGTAGGCCTATATATCAGAATCAGATATCACAATCAAAATCAGTGTATCAGAAGCAAAACAACATCAGAAGCACAACAAGTAGGGCTATATCAGAATCAAATATCACACATGGAATCACTTACAGAATCCTAAACGTGTTTATTCTGGTTTCCATCTGTCTCTTTCTGTCTCGCTCGCTGGTGCCTTGTGTCGGGGTAGGTGATGGATGCTGTGTTGGGGAAGACAGAGATCGCTCAGGGCAGCTCAGCCTCTGCCACGCTGCTGGGCTTAGCCACGACGGCCCAGGCGGCAGCGCTGTGTGAGGATCGCCCACCAGTGGGCATCTCCGCCGCCATGCCCTCCAGCCTCTTCCCTAGCAACCTAATCGCCACAGCAACTCAGGTGCCTACCTTGACCCCGCAGAGGGTTACTCCCCCTATGACGCCACCCAGCCTCGCCCCGGTCCCGCCTCTACACCCTTCTCCTCAAAACGCCCCACTGACTTGTTCTGATAATTCTCTAACCGTGTCGTCAGCGCCACCACCACGACCCAAAATGACCTTCGCGGCCTCATCCCGCCGAAAGTCTCGCGGCGCCCCTGCAGTGGGCATGCCCACGTTTGTGAGCCAGCCTCAGGGGGGGCAAGCGGAGCGGCGTGGTGCCATGCTGCGAGGGGGTTACCTGAGCGCCCAGGAGCAGCGCGCCCTTCTGGAAGAGCAGCGCCATTGCAGGCAGGAGGCGCGGGAGCGGCGCAGGGAGCGGACCACCAACCGCGTGGCGGAGTCAGTGGGCAGGATGGCCACGGCACTGGAGCTCATCTCCTCCAAACAGGACACCATCATCGCGCTGCTGCAGAGGCTCGCCGACAAACACTGAGTTTGGACAGTCCGGCAGACAAGCTAATAACCCATCTACACATCAATAAATCCAAGTGTAAAACACTACATTAAAGATTAAAGGTTATAGGTTAAGGTTATAGAGAGGATTAGGTTAAGAAAAGAAGTAGTCCTACTAAGTGGGATTCACAAACATTGGAGGAAGCTTAGGAAAGTAGGCTATAGGCCTACACCCAGAAATGTTCTGCTTTTCTTCAGCATCACTTTTTTGTATGAGGCCCCAGAATGCTGGACAAACTTTAAAAAGGGATAAAGATAGTTCAAGCTTTGCTTTTGACACTTTTAAAATAAGTGCCGCCCATTTTAGGCTACCTTTAACCTTAATTCTAAATGAATTCATTTTGCTTCGTATATGACTAACTCTTGTCTATAAGTGTGCCTCCTAGAAACCAGATGAACCCTCACCCTGGCCTGAGGCAACAAAATGTTGCTGGTTGTAATATTTGATAGATTGATGTTATATTTCTAGTTTTCATATGCCTGCTGGAATATGTAGGCTAAGACGGCTATTTAAATGTTTATGATATTTAACGTTTCTTCTGTAAAAAACGGAAATGAGATCATTCACTGAAACTCGCTGAGTATGGAAAATATACAATAAAATATCTTTAAAATTAAATATTCCGATTACAAAACGATATCCAATCATTTCTTTGAATTGTGTCCTATTATTAATGCCAGTTCTTTACCTCCAATCTACCTGGCCCTGATGCTTCAAAGAGTAGCCTAAGTTGACACTGACTTAATACCAAAGGAATTTATATTTTTTCGCATCAGTACGGTTACACGACGACAGTTATTGTAAATGTAATGGGTTTTTTCCCCCATTATGCAGTTGTGTCATATTCATAAGCTTCGCAGCCAGTTGCATGTGCTGTGTGAGTTTTCAACAATACAGAATCGACACAAGGCACCAACCCATAACAAACAAGCGAAGGTAGCTAGGCTACGCTAGCAAGCTAACGTTGTAGCTACTAGCTAGTTAGACCATTACCTGTTAATTCGCTGCTATGTAGCGAAGGCTATGTGGCTATGTAGGATCTTTATATAAATGTGTCTGACAGCTCATTGTTTTGTTTTGTACACTATTGATATAACGTATCAATCATCGTAAATCTTGTTACGATTATAAGCTATTGGTCACTATGGGTATTGCGTAGCGACCGCGTGGCCTAATGGATAAGGCGTCTGACTTCGGATCAGAAGATTGAGGGTTCGAGTCCCTTCGTGGTCGACCTTTTATTCTGTCCTGAAATATGTAGAGAATTGCGACTGTGATCAGAAAAGAACCGAGAAAATCGTGCTACTTTGAGTGAATGTGTCACTGTTAACTAGATTAGTGTTTAGACGTAAGCACAGGAAGCAGTAAAACATAAGTTAGCATGTTTTCGTGTTAAGCAGGTCTACGGCCAAAATAATGTCATCCAAAAATGTTTTATTATTAGGTCATGTGAGCAGAGTGGCGCAGCGGAAGCGTGCTGGGCCCATAACCCAGAGGTCGATGGATCGAAACCATCCTCTGCTAGTTTTAACATGTCCAGAATTGCGCGGGACAATGGTGTCTTGGTGTCTGACAAAATGGGAAGAGGTATATTATCGTGCTTATATATCCCGTATGCACATTTTTGGTTCAGCTTTGCTGGACACGTCACTGTTTTGATCCAAGCCTGTGGCATTTCTACAGAAACGAATCCAATATGAAATTCCACATGGAAACGTATGTAAAAGGTGTTTTATTATTTGTTCCCACAAATACATAAATAAATAAATATGACTTGGGTTTAAGTGTGAGTATTCACAGAACTGCAGTCTCTGGTTTCTTTCAAGTGATCGGCTTTGATATTCCCTGATATTTCAGTCGAAATCCATGCGCCGTGACTTCTTCAGTGCAGACAGGAGTTTCTTCTGCTTCAAGCGCTCCTGGTCTCTTTTCTCCAACCTAAAGAGAGAGTGAGGCACTTAAATGTGATTCATGTCCGATCATGTAATTTCAGTGTATTTTAACCATCATTTATTATGCAATTTATTTACTGCAAACTTGTTTAGTACCTCTGGACATTAATACAGTAGGCTACACATAATAAAATTATACTCTTTCACGAAAACACAATGACAGATGTGTCATTAACGGCAAGTCTCCTGTCAGTCAAGCATTAAAATAAAAGTATCACTTAAAAAATATTATTCATATGTGATTTGCCCACTCATGGCTACCATATTAACGGCAAGTCTCCGGTCAGTCAAGCATTAAAATAAAAGTATCACTTAAAAAATACTATTCATATGTGATTTGCCATGTTGGCTGACATTTCTTTCCACCAAACTGTTTTTATAGCCTGGCATCACCAAACCCATTCACTTCGTGAAAAGGATCTGGGTACTCACAATTGGTAAATGTGTCCTGTCGTAGCTTAGTAATGGGTGTAGACTTTGTCTTAACTTTGAAATAATTGGTCCAGCCTAAGCAATCACATTGATCAGGGATTCCCAACGTTACTTCCTACATCACCTAACCTTTAAAAACTGATAATAAACCACATCGGCAGTCAGGAAACAATATATGCAACTGCAATTTTTTGATGTTTGCAGGCATTGCTACTACTGTTTACCCCAGCACTTTTGATTTTGAAACTAACGTCATCCCTTCTCGTCGCTGATTGGCTGCCATCCTGGTGGCTGAGGGAAATATAAATGCATTGAGAGGAGCCAGACTAGTATCTCAGTATAATGAAAACGAGGAGTGGATGGGCCTGGGTAGCAATTAGCTGAATTCAACAAAAAAGTGTGTTGCATTAGAATTGCAAACAGAATGTGTACTGAGCTGTTTATCAGGCAATGAGGATGGGCAGCCTCGGACTGGCGGCCTTTCTGAAACTAGTTACTTCGCCCTCTCCCTAGCCATTTGCACTCCGTTTGCGCGTTGCATGGAGGTTCTGCCATATTAAGGGCCATCCGAAACCAATTACTGTTGGTAATGAGTTATAAACCCTTCAACGCCGAGTGAACACCGATGCCCCCTTGTCAAGGGTGTGTGTCAATTGATGCGGCACGTCACAAACACTTCATACAAATGTAAGTTCCGTGTGAGTACACCTGTAAACAAATTCATGCATAGGCTGCGCCTGTTTCCGCTAGGCAGAGTGAAGTTTGTCTCAAAGCTGTGTGCGGTATTATACCCTACACGCTAATCAAGGGAACTTCATTTAGCTGTGAGGGTGCTTCCCGACCGGGTTCACTCCGTGACCAAGGGTTGGGATTAGTTTTGGAAAGGTCCCAGGACATTCCAGTGGGGTCCTGAGAGGGATTGATCAGGCAGTGAGGAGGGCAGCATCCAAAGGCCTTAAGACAGCCTCGATCTGTTCCTAGAGGATTTCTGGTTGAAACGTTCAAAACCAACGCAGATATTTTGAAATTAAAATTAATCGGCCTTTAGCATAATGCTCTACAAAATGTACTTTTTTGTCTGTCCCCCAACTTCATCATTAGGTCAATGTTGTTTTCTGTGTCACTGGAAATGCCTTAGGAACGCTTGTTTCTACAGTTGAAAGGGTCTATAAAGAAAAGCTCAGGTGCAGTGCAGTGCTCTATGTTGAATACTATTTAGTGCTGAACACAGTGGCCAGCATGGCACAAATGGCCTCGAATCTGAAATGGCCTTCGTGGGGCTGGGATGTTACCTTTTCATCAGACAGTGAGAAGGAGACTCAGACAGATAAGAAGGAAGTGGAAGGGCACACATCCACTATGTGCCACTAATGATACTGCACTTTCCTATTTTATAATCTAGAGATTCTTGGTGTATATTGTTTCTGTGTGGGGTTATGGGTGGTATGGTAGTGGTCCTGTTGTTGTCTGTTGTCGGCAGGGTAGGAATTTCACGGCGGCCATGGTGCCGTGAGGCCCCTTTGAAAATCAGAGGTTTACAGGCCACGGTGGCCTTGGTGCCCCCTTCTTTCAATATTCTGCTTTGTGTCCGACTAATAGCGATTTTTATAGCCTGTCAAAATAATCGTTGCATTCACAGCTCAAATTAATTTAGTCTTTTACGCAGTGAAGAAAGTGACAGCGTACAGCAAGAAAGAAAGTGCGTCCAAATTCACCCATTCTTCTCAGTTGAACTACTTGCAAAGTAGCCCACTCATCACACAAACATCACAAGTATCACATCACATGAAAGAGCTTTTTCTCAGCTTTTAAACGATGTTAGCCGCTAATTGCTGTGGTGAACAGTTCGCGAGAAAAGTAAGAATTCTACTTAAGGTTCTGCGTCCATCTCCCTACCCATTCATCTCGGTGGAATACTTTACAAACCCTTCGCTCAACACATGACAAACCATATATCAGAATAAACAGCAGAGCAGACCTTACCGAACTCAAAGGTGTAAAGCATTCCCTTGTACAGTTAGCCGTTCCAGAGTAATCCAGTTTTGAATTTGCAGTAAATTTCAACATGCATGGATATGGCTTTAAGTTTTACAATGTGTTTAAATTGTTCTACATGATTTCATAATGGGCCAAATGCAAAATAAATGTTACAAATATCGCCTAATATCGGTAAATATGAATGTTACAAATATCGCCCAGATATCGGTAAATATTAAAATAAGAGGACAGCTGACTAAGAGTTTGTGAAAGTAGCCTTAATGATCACAAAATGCTAAGCATGCATCTAGGCTATTTGAGTTTCTTAAAGCTGAGCTGTGCTTAAATTGAAACTGTTATTTCAGTTAGCCTATTAGCAGGTTTGATGCTCATTGAGCTCAATGCAAATCAAACCAGCTAATAGGCTAACTGAAATAACACCATGCCAATCTCTAGGTATGGTGAAGGGTATGTGATGATGTGGGGCTATTTTAATTCCAAAGGCCAAGGTAACTTTATCAGGATGCACAGTATTCTGGATCCATGAAATAACTGGCCTTTAAAAATAAAAATCTGCCTGTCTCTATGGGAATTTAACATAGGGGTGGCAATACTTATGACCCCTGTATTTTAAGGAAGAACATTTATTTATTTATGATGCATTATTCATTCACTAAGAAAATTGGTGTCCTTAAAGGTTAGATATTTCCTCATTTTTCACTTAAGGCATTAAGATCAATTTCCAAAAGATGATTTTATATTCCTCTTTTCAGTCAACTTTAGCATGGGTGCCAACACTTTTGGCCATCACTGTATCTATCTATCTAACAAGTACTTTACGAGAAAAAGCTCCATAATAAAATGTCCATGTCTTCACTTTATCACTTTACACATACGCATAGGCACACACTATCCACACTCATGCATAATATGTTTCCCTCTCCCCTCAAACACCCGTGACAAACTAATGTGAATCTCAGATCATTCTACTCAATCGCTAATAATACATCCTTGTGTTTGTCAACTGTCTTGTCCCTCTGTTGTCTGTCTGTCACCTTGTGTCTTATATGTTATGTGTTACACTCTGTACGTGGTGCTATAATCTCCCCTCCCCCTAGGTACCCAGGGTCTCACTAAAAAAAAAAATTCCACACAGAGTCAGCACTGTGTTTGTATGCTCTCCCATGAGAAGGAGAGCTCTAGGCTGGGGCATTACCGTTGGGCATTGAGAACGAGGTCCTCTTCGGAGGGCTCTGGAGGCGTGTAGCTGGCCTCTGAGATCATGTGGCGAATCTTCTGGACACAGTCGGCCAGGTTCCTGTGTTGACTGCGACTCACCTCTGACGTGACCACAAGTTCCCCTGCCTTGTTCACACGAGTCTTATACTGGGGCAGGAGTGAGAGAAAGAATACATCAATGAAGGACTACGAATCAGGTACACAACTTTGAGTTGAACATTGGGGGGTTGAGCCCCCCATTTCATTATGATGATTATTGGGGCGGTTGGACTGGCCAGTTTTGACTATTGGTGGGGTTATAAACCCCCATCATGCCCCTATATATTTTACGCCCGTGTTGTGAATGAATGAATGAATACAGAATGAATGATCACAGGGAAATTACCACAAACATGCTTTACACCAAAAGTTATGTATAACTGAATGCTTATGTATGATAAAATGAATATTCTTGTCCTAAAAAAAAAAAAAACAGCTTTCTGGAGGATCAGGGCCACTCACTCACCCTTTGCAGAAGCTCAGTGCGCACCTCTGCTGAAATCCAATCAGCCGTTTGCACATGGAAACGAACCTCTGCTTTGGAGTTCACTACACACATACACGTGTAGGCATACACAACTCACACAGACAAACACACACACACACACACACACACACACACACACACACACACACACACACACACACACACACGCACATATAATTAAGCTCTAGAGCTAGTTAAATGATACACAGAAATACAGAAATGTCACCTCAAGAGTGAAGCTCTAAATACACACACACACACACACACACACACACACTCTCTCTCTCTCTCTCTCTCTCTCTCTCTCTCTCTCTAATGTGCATGTCGTCTCTATCATTCAATTTCATTATTCATTAAGGCTACCTTTGTTTACATGTTGACCACCGGGTCCACTGCTTCGGCTATAGCTGATTTTCAAGCGATCTGGAATGACATTAACAAACACAGAATGAACAAATAAGAAGCATGAACTGAATAGGTTAACGTTTACTGTTTTGTAGAATGCTTCTTCATATAACCAAGCAGACCTATAGAAAACCAAGTGAGAACTACAGATAACCAACAGATAACCACGTGAATACTGAGTATAACCTACACACCAATTGGAATATCCACGAGTCCACTTTGGTCCTGCAATAATAGAGTTTTTTAGAATTCAAACATGACTCAAGCAAGAGACCTATACAGTCAATCAAGAAACGTGCTTAATGTCAGTAGCCTACAAACAATTACGAAATATGTTGTTTACAAACGTTATGACACAGTATAGCACCTCATGGTAGTAGCTGCTAGTAATAGGACTGTAGGTTAGCTTGCCTGGTCACGGTCATTGCCAGAGGATCTGCTGCTCCCATACGGAAAACTCTGTGAGAGTCGACACTGGAAGGGAAGTGTTTTGTTGAAAATAAAAGCTTTATGCCCAAACTGCCGTACAAGAAACATAATCTACGAAATACGAAGGCCACATTCGGAAAACTTTCACTTCAGACACTCAGAAAGTGTAGTAGTATGACAGCATGTAGGATGACTCCCCCAGTGTTGTTTCCGCTCTGCGCTGCGCTCTCATTGGCTATAAATACGCATGCGTATTTGAAATGATACTATTTGTCTCCCTCTAGTGGCCTCTCTTGTGGACTGCATAATTATTTGCGGGAGTTTGCTACTTTCTTAATTCTCTTTATCCTAACAATTATGACAGACAGACAAAGCAAGCTCGTTTACAAATCGATGATTGGATATTGGTAGTCATTCTGGAATAGGCCTACCTCTACAGAAAAGTACAGCCCATTCTACCGTTAAGATTAGAGCTCATATTTTCAGTCTGCAAATACATCAGTATCAGGCTGAATAACAATCTCCAGTGAAGGCATGACTATTAGGACGGATCTACTTTTTAATCTGATACCTATAGGCCTAATCGTCTCTAAATTGCAATGACTATGCTGTACAAAATCCAGGCAACAGCACGATGTGCTTGGGCCTTCTCTGTGCTTTGCCAAACCCCGAGCAGCAGGTTATTTACCCTGGAGCTGGTTGGCTATGCTGCGTCACACTAACCAACGGGATGCATACATTTAGGATAAATTAGCCTACCCTAACAGTCGCGACGCCTCTGCATTGCAGAGAACAAGTGTAAAATTTGGGGAAGGTCACGTTAGCAGCAACAGCAGGGAGTGTGACTGAGTCTGTGTGTGTGTGTTGTGTTCTAGCTACTGCGCAAAACCTCAGTCCGGATTTAAGGCTGACGTCAGAGGAGCCATTAGCGCGCGGTGACAGTCGGGTCTGGGAAATAGAGCAGCGCTCAGCGCGAGCATCCTACAACCGGGGAGAAAGAGGGTAGAGACGCGGAGAAGATGTCGTGTGCGCCGTTACACAGCCTAATATTATTTAATCTACAAAAGCGGCACAATTGCACAAATAGAGATAGGAAAACCGACTAGAGCGCGAGAGTATAGAGTAGGCTAGATAAATCGTGTCCTCAACCCACCGGATTGAGCTCGTCAATCAAAACAGCGGATGGGGAGCCCGTGAGGCTTAGGCATTAGGAGCAGCAACTAATCCCGTGAACATACAAAAAAAAATAAAAAAAATAACGGATAATATTGCATAGAAGCTGAACATGAAGACTTTCAGGATCTAACAAAAGCGAATTGTGCCGATTCGGGTCGAACCGAGCTCTCTGTGGTATGTTCAATCAGTTGAATTTAAATTTTATATTGAAATGGGAGCTTTGACAAGTAGACAGAACGCAGGAGTGGAGGAGGTCGACATACCGTCCAATTCAGTATACAGATACCCACCTAAGACCGGTAAGTAGGCCTACATCTCGCCACAAACACAAAGAAAGCATTCCATTTAGTCGACATTTGCCCTTGCCAAACGAAGTGTATCACAATACTTTAGGCTACTTTAATTTATGACCATATCGGTCGTCGCTATGTATATGTTAACCTTCTTTGACAAGGTTAACTCGTAATATCATAGACATTTCCCCTAACGCTGTAACGCACGCCTATACTTGGACACTGTTGTCCTGGGCTGCTTGGGGTGAGCTTGCGACACCGTGAAGATAAAGGTATAATGACTCCCGTTCGTTGTAGCCTAGGCCTATTTTATGGCTGGAGTACGAGAACTCGTGCACGAAGGCACTGATTTGGATGCGAGAGGTGACGGCCTAAAGGCGCCCCGCGGATATTGATGGGTGGCGTGGTAATACCATCAAGACACGTCAAGTCAATACCATCAGGACACACAGTGCTCTCGGAAAGTGAAACTACGTAGCCTGGCGAGCCAGACCCACTACGAGCTCTGATGAAGTGAATGATTCGGTGTCTCAGAACTCAGAAGACATGAAGAAGAAGAAGAAGTGCAAACAACATAGACTGAGATCTGTGGACAGATAAGTTTGTCTCAGGCTAAATGGCCCAAGACAATGTGTAAATAATAAGATGCGGTCGTTTTAATGAACATGAACTTGTGTTATTCCCTCCAAGAAACCTTAAACATTGAGACATAATTATAATCCTTCAATAAAGTACAGCAGAGGTTAGCCAAGCATCAAAGGCTTGCATACAGAGTAAAACGCGACACACACACACACACACACACACACACACACACACACACACACAAACTGCCAGGGTTGGTCTCTATAACTGATGTGCATGTGCCTCTGTCCCTCTGTAACAGGAAGTTACTTCGCCAGCCACTTCATCATGGGCGGGGAGAAGTTCGAGTCAACCCACCCCGAGGGCTATCTCTTTGGGGAGAACACAGACCTCAACTTCCTAGGAACCCGGCCGGTAGCGGTAGGTCACCTGGAGAGCGCTAGTAGTTGGTGCAGGCTGCTGTGTGTCTGTCAGACAATGGTAGGGGTTAGGTCCAAATAAGAGCCACATCAGGGCCAGGTCAGGGGGTCCATGACAGGCTTGGATCAGGCCTTGATCAGGACTAGAGTAGCTCCACTGTGTAATGTCACCTAGCATACTGGCTTTTCCTGACAGCTAAAAGAACCTACACTTGTAGGATGGAGATGCATACTCTGCATAACCTTCTAAAGTAGGCAGGTGTTGGTTGCCGTATTTAGAATGTTCAGAAGACCAACTTCCAAGTCCACACTGCCCATACATTAATTGAAAAGAAAGACTCAAGAACATATCAAACTCAAAGAACTCCATCTAACAAACACCAACAAACAAACATCTATGTCTGTGTCTTTGTGTGTGTGTCTGTATGTGTGTTTGTTCGTGTGCATGACCAAATCATGTTTTTGCGTATTCTTGGCTGTTGGCATGAAAGCTCTTTCTGGTCATCCACTCAATTATATTTTAAGGCAGATCGAAGACTTTTTTGGTTTTGTGGTTTATGTTTTGAAAGAAGTGTATAAATGGTAGTGATGCAGTGATATATTCTGGGAGTGTGCACGATTGGATGCACATTCACCTCAATCTGCTGCAGAGAGCTGTGCCAATGAATCCCTTCTCCTCTCTCTCTCTCTCTGTCTCTCTCTCTCTCACACACACACACACACACACACACACACACACACACACAGTCAGTCCCTCACATGTCACATCTCAGGATACATTACACACACACACACACACACACACACACACACACACACAGCGGCTGGCTGTGGGGCAGATCCTGTCCCGGCCTGGCTCAGACCCATGGCAGGGGCAGTCTGTCTCCTGGGGCATGTGAGTGTGTTCCTGGAAGGAAGCAGCCTTGAAGGGCTGGCAGGTTCTTGGAGTAACCTTGAACAAGAGAGTTGAAGAGAGAGAGAGAGAGAGGAAGGAAGAGACTGAGAGACTGTTCTGGCCCTGATGTGGCCCAGGTGCATCGGATCTGGAGCTACTGCAGACTGAGCTTTTCTGTTCTCTGTGCAACAGACTGAGCTGTTCGTCTCTGTGCTGCAGACTGAGCTGCTCTCTGTGCAGCAGACTGAGCTGTTCTCTGTTGCCTGGCCATGTCGGTGCTACACGAGTTTATCAGGGATTAAGCAAGCACTACTTTGGACATTACGGTTCTACAGGTTCTGCATCTACAGTAGACAGGGTGCCCTCAACTAATCATGCAACTTGGCCCCTAGGAAAGTCCCATAAGCTGACAGAGCTCAGGCAAGAAAAAGCTGTCAGATAGTACACCTCCAGGTGTGCGATGGGTGGAGAGTGTTACGAGGAGACTGTGAGAAGAGCTGGGGTTAGGAATGAGTGTGTGTGTGTGTCTGTGTCTGTGTCTGTGTGTGTGTCTCTCTGTGTGTGTGTGTGTGTGTGTGTGTGTGTGTGTGTGTGTGTGTGTGTGTGTGTGATCATTGGGTGTGTTAGCATGAAGTCTGTGAAGATGTGAGTTGATAATGTGTTTTTGTGGCCAGTGTGGAATCAGTTTGTGTGTGTGTGTGTGAGAGAGAGAGAGAGAATCACCATGGTAATGAGTCATGTAAATGATGAAACCTGCTGCAGTCTCTGATATCCAGTATGAGGTGGTTCACTGGAGAGTGACCCACCATCAGGAGACAGTGTGACCGAGTCAGGCGTCCTCAAACTGCCATCCCGACGGTCCTCTCCTAAATCTCCCTATCCCCAGAGAGACACGACCAGAGCCAAGTACTCACCACACCAAGGTCATCATCGGAAACGTTCAAAGAGTGCATGTCCCCGTGAGCGGGTATGGCCCAGCGCTGCTGTAAGGATAAAAGCTCTTGACTGATGAATACATGCTTGTTTGATTCTTAATGCAGTTTTTTCTCAATTTTTTTTCATACTTTAAGTCTCAATATCATGTCCACTTTTTCAAACCTCTAAACATGGTGTTTTACAAACACACCTGAACACCTCAGTTAAGCTTTTGTGCAAAATGCACTACAGCCATCAAACTTTTTGGCAGGGTTTGAGCTATGGGTTTGAACTAAATGTTACCTGTTTTGAACAGAATATCTAAATGTGTGGAGGTTTACACACACACACACACACACGCACACACACGCACACACGCACACACACACACACACACACACACGTGAAGTTTACAGCCTTCACACATGCTAAGATGTGCTCAGAGTTCCAATTACTCTAATACACAGACCTGTTTTATTGCAATGCCTGTTACATTTATGTATGTATGTATGTATGTGTGTGTGTGTGTATGTATGTATGGCTTTTTGGAGATGGTAACAACACATTTCCCTTGTTAGCAGTAAAGACTATCCTGTCCTACTCTATCCCTGTTAATCCTTTCAATTTCTGACATTGCCTTTATATCCCTAGAAGAAGATAACAAGCCAGCATCTGTGCATCCGTTTCCAGGTGTATTCATCTGCGTGACTGCGTACCATGAAACTGAGAGTTCTTTCTTGAGTAGCACACATGTGGTGAACATGTTGAGCTTTCCGTTGGCACCGTGGGAGCACTAGGGGTTTGTTTGTGCTTGTTTGAGTTCTGCTTCTGGGCTCCTCTACCTCTGTATGTGGGCTAATGTTATTTTTTTACCATAACTAAGGTGAAGGAAAGACCTGTAAGTTAAGTCACTCTCTCTTTCTCTCCCGTTCGCTCTCTCTCTCTTACTTACACACACACACACACACACTGTGCGCTCTGTGTTCAAACTGCCCCTCAGTGCCAGGGCTGCGGAGAGGGGGGAGTGTGGCGGGGGGTGGAGGAGAGAAGCCGGCATGGTGCCAGGCACTGGCCTGCGGGCCGGCAGGCCCACTCGCTGGTATGTTTTAGCGTGGCATAATTGTGCCATTTTCACACAGAAGGCAAACAAACAGTAAAGGTGACATTATGCAGATGGGAGAGAGATTGTGGCTCCAGTTCCAACGCCCAATGCAGTGGGTTCACATAGTTCTCCGGGGTAGGGGGGAGAAGTGGGAAAAGAACAACATTCCTGGCAAAAGCTGTGTGTGTGTGTGTGTGTGATGTCAATATATTTGGAGTTGTATTTTGATTGTGTATTGATTGCTCCATATATCTTATTGTATGTAGCACATATTTTTCTCCTGTGGACCTGCAAGGGGAGGGGCCAGAGGATGGTTCATTTGGTCGTTTGTGCAGCTCAGTAGTGTTTCAGTTTCAGTCCTAACCTTAACTGTGCCAGATCAGGGCCAGATCACAGCCGGATCAGGGCCTGTTGTGGGTTGAGCTGCTGTCCAGCTGGGCCTTGTGTTTGTGGTGTGAGTGATGCCTCAGGAGACGTATTTGGATCTGCACACTCACTTCTGCATGTGATGTGTGTCTGCGGAGTCTGAGGAAGAGCATTCTCTCTTACCACCCTGTGTGTGTGTGTGTGTGTGTGTGTGTGTGTGTGGAGGGGGTGCATGTGTGTGGTGGTGGGTAATTGTGTGTGTGACTGCATTTAAGTGTGTGTGTGTCTGTGTGTGTGTTTGTGTGTGTGATGGAGGGGATGAGACAGTTGAGTGGGGCTGGGATTAGAGAGGCAGCTTACTGCTGCAACACAGAGATGCATTCAGGCAGCGCAGCCAGAAAGCACTCAGTGTGTGTGTGTGTGTGTGTGTGTGTGCACGTGGCACAGCCTGTGCCGGGTTTTTTTCCAGAGCGTCTGAGCTACCTCACATCACCACTTCGGTTAGACATCACACACACACACACACACACACACACACACTTTCTGGACAGATGAGAAAGTGAGTTGCAGAAATGCAGAGGTCACTGCCTCATTCAGCAGATGTCAAGAGGCATCAGCAGGACCACCGCCTCCTGTGTTTGTCAGTGTCACTCTACAGCCATCAGCAGTGACCTACACACACTCAGATATACACTCAGCCACACACATACACACACACACACACACACACTCAACCTCACACACAGACACAGGCGCCCTCACACAGACACAAGCACACACACACACACACACACACACATACACTCAACCTTACACACATACACATGGGGAGACCCATGCGCCCTCTTACACACACACATATACACTTAACTTTACACACATGGGAAGATTAGCCCATTTCACAGGTTTTTTTTTTTTCAATTTTAAAAACAGGGCCCGTTTTTTCAAAACACTACATACAATTAACACAACACTATACACATTTAGCAGAATCTCTTGCAAAATGAAATACTTTAGTCAAAACTATATTTTGTTGTCATATCACAAACACATCCATCATATGATCTGATTATGTTTAAATCAGTTACACACAAATGTTCTCAATACAAAACAGATTTTCCTAGGATATAGTGTAAGCTTGACCCCCCCCCCCCCCCCCCTCAGAAATATTGTTCAAGTAGGATTAGAGGATAATTTAGAGGACAAGAATATACTGACCAAACACGACACATAAGACCAGACCTGTGCACTGAGGCTTTTTTTCCTCTAGGGTCATTCCACGTCAGTTCAACCAGGGCCCACGCACTTAGGTCTCAAAAATTTGACTTGTCTTATGCAAATCTTTTTTGAAAATTTTATTTTCCACCCTGAACATGGGCAAAATGCCCCATTGACATCAATATGTTTTATATAGAGTCACCACACTGCCACCTGTGGTTGTATAGAGTAACCTGTGGTAGCTCTATACAAAACATATTGATGTCAATGCTGCATTTTGCCCATGTTCAGGGTGGATAGTGAAAAAGAAAGATTTGCATAAGACAAGTCAAATTGGTGTTTTTAAAAAGAAAAGATCATGGAGAATAAAGAAAAAATATTTAAAAAATCTTTGTATATTCCCACAAGGTGTTTAGGTGCTCTGAAAATGAGAACCAAAATGATTTTTTAGACTTGTAAGGTCTGCTGTTCAGACCCTGAAGGAATTTATTTTCTGTTCATTGTTTTTTGTGAGAGTGTTTCTACTTATCTCAGTAAGGAAAATAAATCAAGAGCCTATGTTGAGTACAAATATGTCTTCTGAAGGCTTAAACAGAGCCCAGCCAAAAACTCCAATAAAATTTGTATCAACTTTGAGGGACAGCTATGACCATGCAAGATTATCCAGACCAAACGTGACGATTTTGCTACATACTATTCCTATTGTACCAGCATGCAACATTTGAGCCTCCTACATGGTTTAGTTCTTGCGCTGTGGGCTTGTGAACTTTGACAAAAAAAAGAGGCCGAACAAAATCGACACCCCCTCCCCCTGTAAAACTGGCTGTATCTTGGAAAGTATTGATCTTACATAAGAGTAATTTTACAGTGTGTCTCCTGGGTAACATAGGTACACTTGGTAATTTTTTCAGATTTTTTTGAGACCTAAGTGCGTGGGCCCTGGTTGAATTGACGTGGAATGACCCTCTACACATTGTGAAGTATACTACAGTTTTTCTTCATCTGCTTACACACAAAATCTTTGCATATCATATAATTTTTACAGTAAACATTTCACTATAACCCCATATAAAACCATAACCCCATACCAAATCTGCAAAACCATTCACTAATTCTCTTTTTTTTTTAAAAATGTGTGTGTGTGTGTGTGATGACATCCACAGATTCACAATAAAAGCTCGTCTTCAGGTACTACCAACAAAGTCCAACTTAGCAACATGGTTTCCATTCCGCACATGATCCGTTTTGTCTACAACGTCACAGCCGGCAAAGGGAGACGATCGCGCACATCCTTAATGGCTGCGCTGCCTACAAAGGACTGTACATCCCGCACCACGACCGTATCGTTGCACTGTCAGTGAAGGAGCTCCGTAACAATGGCAACTTTACTGCAATCCATCACAACGAAAAGATCCCCCCCCCCCACACACACGAACAGTGCGCTACATTGGAAACTGCCATAAATAACTTGCCAAATACACCCGACATAGTTGTAAATAATGAACACACCAAAGCCGTTACAATAATAGAAATTGGTTGCTCTTTCGATGCTTACATGGACTGCTATGCTTCAAAACTGTTGAAATATCAACCATGGTACAATGTTTTCAATAACTCTGGCTACTCCTGTAAAATCATTGCCCTCATTTTTGGTAGTTTAGGCCATGTGCACAAGATGTGTGTGTGAGGTCTGCAGATCTGTGGACTACATAAGAACAAGGCCTAAAAACTGACAAGATATTGCTCTGTATCAGCAGTAATTGGTAGCCTCTACATATGGAGGCGTAGGTGCCACCTTTACCCTTAATGTGTATAATGGACTGGGATATTGGCTGCTACTCTGTCAAACTTGGATTATGCCATGATATATGCTTATCTTGTAATCCAAATAAAGAATTTGTGTGTGTGTGTGTGTGTGTGTCTCTCTCTTGGTCATTGGATGATGTATGTAGGGCTCATTGCTACCTCTGTGTGGTGAGCTCATGGCTCTAGAGATGCTATTGTGCTTTTTATGGCTGTAGACATGTAATAGAGATGCTATTGTGTTTGTCGTCAACAGTTTCCCTATGCCACCCCTCCCCCACACGAACCTGTCAAGACTCTACGCAGCCTCATCAACATCCGCAAGGACACACTACGCCTCGTCAGGTCAGAACGCTACAGAGATAACTCTGTCTCTCACACACACACACACACACACACACACACACACACACACACACGGCTATTCATCAGGTTAGACTGATGATTACATACCTTTCCCTCACACACATATACACACACACACACACACGCAAAGACACCCTCTGCCTCAGATCACTCAGAAGTTGATTCAACTATTGTTGCTTAAATCTGAGATGTCGATGTTGGTGCATTTGTAACATTTTTAAAAGTGACATCACTTCAGAGTTCTGTATACTGACTGAAGTGAGACAGAAATGCTTTCACTGGTAACCCATCTTTGTTACAGTTTTTTCCAATTGCTAAAATACAATTTTGCAAACTAGGCTGGTTTTTATCAAAATTCACACACAATTCACAAAACCACACACCCAAACTGCAAAATACCCCATATATCCTGCAAAATGAAGCACTGCAACTAGGGTTGGGCGATGTCGCCTAAATTGGCATTTGACGATGTGTACAGTAAACATCGTGATGGACGATGATATCGTGGGGGGGGGGGGGGGGTAGTGTGGTAAACACTAATTAATTAGCCTATAGCCTATGTCTGTACAGAAATACATTTATAATGTTCTCCATAAAAAAATAAAAAATATATTATATAGGCTATACGGCCTGATGAAAGTGGACAGCTAAGAGAGACATACTGACCAGGCTACCGAAGTTGTGTGGAAGATCTGCTCCAAGAAAATTGTTGTGAAAGACGGATAGACAATCAATCTGAACACTTGCGTGTGCACCGACCAGCGGAATATTACACATTGCCAGCCTTTGCTGGGCCCAGCAAAAAAGCTACTTAAGACTACTATCGTGGTCACTCATTTAAAATCTTGGTACTATGCAGCATCCCACGTTATCAGGCTACCGTCTATGCTGACTATGAGGGCGGCGGGAAGTGAAAGTAAAGGGCTGCGATCGCGCAGTCCAGGCTATATATAGGAGGGCAAAGTAAAAACACTTTTACAAATAACGAATCCCAATTACCACTCCGCTGCTGTCTGGGACTTTTGCTAAATGCATGAAATACAAGCCATACAGTGAAAGACGAATAGGCTACCTTCTGATCCTATAATTAACTAAAGAAATGGTTTATTTTAACACAGAGGAGAAGGACGCATTTGGCGCTCGCTGTAGCCTTGCAAAAATATTTGAGCGCTAGAATGTCCTAGTCGTAGCCTAACAATAATAAATCTATATTTTCTGCTAAAACATTAGGCTACCTATTAAGTCCAATGTAGGCTATAGGCTTGCGAGACATGTAGGCTACAAAAAGACAATTAGGCTACACATTCACGTCACAGTCAGGAATTATTTGAATAAGAGGGTAGACTAATACTCTTTTATTTTACAAGATGGTAGACTAATACGTGATAACTGTTTGGTTGACAGCCTTTAAAGTAGGCTCAATTTCATTTTCAGGGAAAGTTTTTTTTTATGTTTTAGCCTGTTACAGCAGGAATTAGTGACTGGCATGTGGGGGCGTGGCATCACGATGGTTGCTTTCCATCGTGATGCCTGTCAATCATCACGATGGACGATGATATCGTCTATCGGCACAACCCTAACTGCAACCAAAACTACATATAGCATTATCAAAATTAAACTTTTGCACCACATGGCACACACTTCATTCATATTACCAGATTTTTATCTAACCAACTACACACTGTTGGGCATAATGAAAAGCACTCTCATCTTTAGTATGCTTTGCCATAATACTAAAATAGTTCAAATTGTAGAAAATTCTTCACATGCACAGAAATATTTGCAGATACACACACATGCTGTTGAAACATTTGTATTTTGTAATTTTCAACAAACATGTAATTGCAACTATTACCAGCCTCTAAGTGTAGGGGAGCTTGGGGCATGGCACAACCACGTTCCCTTGCTTCATCTTAAAATACAAAGAGAACGGACAAGGCAAGGTTCAGGTGTTGCACACTGACATTCTATTTATTAGTTAAAATACTTAATAAGCATAAATACTTAAATATTCAAACATGTCCAACAATGTTCAGACACACTCAACATTAAACAGGCCTGGAGATACTCTCCCGGACATTTTCCCTGACAGCAGACTGAATATGTGCAATGTATGCCATGTCAAAGTGTTACTACAGAAACACACAAAACATTTCCCCTCTGGACCACCAACACAACACATGCACATATATTGGCCAATTAGCTCATGTAGTGTCATTTTGAATGGCAGAGTTTGTCAAACATTGTTGTGTCTTATGCAGAGAAACGTGTTCAGTGCATTTAAAAAGTGCCATTTTGAACTGCAAAATGTGTGTAAAGCAGAAAATGTGCATGTCATTTTAGTGTGTTGTAATGTAATCAGTGCAGACACACACTGACACACACACACACACACACACACACACACACACACACACACAAACACACACACACACACACACACACACAGAGACACACACACACTATCACAGAACCACATGATAACACACAGTAACACAACGACTCTAACTACTCTACTTGTGCATGTGTGTCTGTGTGTGTGTGTCTGTGTGTGAGTATAGATGTAATGAAAACCTGAAGCTACCTGGGGGTGAAGTGGAAAAAGGCCGCTGCTGCTACAACATCGAGTTCACCTTCGACGCGGACACACAGGTGGCCATCACAATCTACTACCAGGCCATCGAGGAGTACCACAACGGGGTGCCCATGTAAGTGTGTGCATGTGTGTCTGCACGTGTGTGTATGTGTGTGTGTGTGTGTGTGTGTGTGTGTGCACGTGTGTGTGTGTGCACGTGTGTGTGTGTGTGTATTCGTGTATGTATAATGTATGTGTGTGTGTGTGTGTGTTTGTGTAACTCTGTGCATCTCTTGTGTTCCAGCAGATACCTCCCTCAGGACAGCTCCCTGCAGTCAGAGACGGTGCACTTCAAACGGGGCGTCTGTCAGCAGTTCTGTCTTCCCTCACACTCGGTCAACCTGTCTGAGTGGGCCGACGAGGAGGTACTGCTCCTCTAACACACTCTACACACACACACACACACACACACACACATGCACACACATACACACACACACACCATCACATGCTGTAAAACACCTGTAAAACACTCACTACACCTTTAAACCTGTCTGAGTGGGCCGACGAGGAGGTACTGCACCTCTAACACACTCCACACACACCTAACACACTCTAAAACATGTATTGCACTGCTAACACACTCTGTAACCCTTTAAACTTGTCTCTAGTTAGGTGTGTGTGTGTGTGTGGTGCTGGTGCAATGAGTGTGAATGTGTGTGTATATATGTTTGTATCTGTGTGAGTGATGTTGTGTGTGTGTGTGTGTGTGTGTGTGTGTGTGTTAGTGTGGTTGTGTGTGTGTGTATATGTATGTGTGAGTGTGTGTGTGTGTTTGATTCATAAAGTGTGATGGGGTGTGTATGGTGCTTGTGTGTGTTAATGAGTGTTTCTGGCCTTGCCCTCCACAGCTCCTGTTTGACATGGAAAAGGACGTCTACCCTATGGTGGTGCAGGCCGTGGTGGATGAGGGGGATGGTGAGTTGACCCATATAACCTCACGCATGCTCAACGTTAAAAATTATTCTTTATTTTGTCCATTTACTTCAAGCTTAAGAATATGGACGAAACAGATCACTATATGAAACAAACCTATCCATTAACATATGAAAAATGAGCATTAAATAAGGCAAATAAATAATGTACACAGCTCTACTGACATTCAGATTAAAGGCAGAGAGTGGAGTCAGCCCAACTTCCACAGGAAATGTGTGATTTCTGTGTTTGTGAATGATGATTTTGTCTCCTCGTGTTCACACAGACCATATGGGACATTCTCATGTACTGCTAGCAACCTTCGAAAAGGTAAGAAACACAGCCTAACCCTTTGACTTTTTGGGCTAGTCAGTGTGTGTGTGTGTGTGTGTGTGTGTGTGTGTGTGTGTGTGTGTGTGTGTGTGTGTGTGTGTGTTTGTGTGTTAGTGTCTCTATGTGCAAGATTGTGTATACATTTTTGTGGGGGGATCACAGAGATCATATAACCTCTCTCTCTCTCTCTCTCTCTCCAGCACATGGATGGCAGCTACTGCGTGAAGCCTCTGAAACAAAAACAAGTGGTGAGTTCATGTTGATTGTCATGTTGTTCTGATTGTCATGTTGCTCTGATTGTCATGTTGTTCTTATTGTCATGTTGTTCTGATTGTCATGTTGTTCTTATTGTCATATTGTTCTGATTGTCTGTTGTTCTGATTGTCTGTAGTTCTGATTGTCATGTTGTTCTTATTGTCATGTTGTTCTGATTGTCTGTTGTTCTGATTGTCATGTTGTTCTGATTAGAAGGGGTTCACACTGGCATCCTGAGCTCTGAAACTAGAGAAATAGAAAAGATTAGAGCATAGACATAAAGAACACATCAGTATCACAACTTTCCAGTTATCAAAAAGCTTATACTGTTTAACAGACATGAATATAGAAAAGACCATCATCAACCCTATGGGTTCATTTACATCTTCTCCTGTGTTTGAATATTTGAATATTATTACAGTGCATGAAAATGCACTGTACTGTTCTTCCTAGGCAACTTCTTATTACAGTGCATGAAAATGCACTGTACTGTTCTTCCTAGGCAACTTATTATTATTATTCCGCTTACCACTTTTTCCGTACGCTATTTCTCTTGAACAGTTTAACTTAGAAACTTCATTCAAACTTTGTAACGTAGGTATTCAAACGGACGAAGCTGCTATGTCTTTTCAACTTTGAAACTTTTATACTTTTTAAACTATTAAAGAAAAACTTTTTAAAAATCCCCATAGACTTAACATTGCCGATTGTGACATCATAATACGGCCGTTAAGCAATTAGAATCCTATGGCAGGTGTTCAGGCCACATGCAGCCTCAGGCTTTAAGGCAATTAAGACTACACATCCTATTCAACTGTTTCCTCTGCCCAAAACTGTTTCAAAATAAAAGTCCTCACTACAATAATCCACTGTTAAACAATGTAACCCATTAAAGGAACACGCCACCCAAAATCAGTAGTAATATATGTTCTTACCTTAACTTTCACGAGTTGAGTCATACCTCTCCCGCGCCAGTAGGTGCACTCAAACGCTCTGTCGCGCGGCGTGAATGTGTTAGCATGTTGCTATGCTAGCGGGCTCTGCCGTGGCCGTACAGAGAGGAACATAGCAGTAATCACCTCCATTTTTTCCCTACTTAAATACAGTTGCACGAGTAGTTGATAAAAATGTGTACGTCACACAACATGAAACGTGGCGATTTTCCAAGCGAATAAACAGGAGAACTACAATGTGTGGCGCAATAACACTTGGGAGTACTTCGACCTAGCGTGGTAATATTATTAAGAGTGTGTCCATGAGAGGACCAGGCGGGGGTGACACATGCTACGTCACCGATTTTGATGAAACTTGGACAGTTTGAAGGGTCCACCTAAAAACTCAAAAAGCCAAAATAGTACAAAATTTGAAACAACCCAGGGGGAGTTAGGCCCCCGTCCTTGTTTAAGGCCAAAAAACCTAAAAAAAAGGCCCAAAATTGCATAAAATGTTGACATCCCTCCTGCTGTCAGATTTAAACACAGCAAAGTAACAATCCATGCCATCAAAGGTCCATCCAAGGTTAGTTTAAAACTGGAGTTACAAGGCGTAAGGTGTGACTGGTGTCAGTCCAGGACTGCACGTATCCATTATGTCAAATGCCTTTTGGCGAATACCCAAAAAATAGCAATATTCAGACCTGAATATCTCCGATGAGCAACCTCCTTTTTTCAAAATTCTTTCTGCACATGGAAGGGCCATCTGTGGAGAAAAATGCTCGGCCTTTTTATTATTTTTGTCGCTGTAACCGCCTAAATAGTGTGATCCAGCCAGTGATTTCAAATACATATCTATTTCAATGATTGGTTGAAACATAATGTTTAGGTCATTTATGGTGGACAAATGGAGATATATTATCATCAATCATGTCTACTGATCAAATCCAAGCTAGATTTAATGTCCTAAGTGCAATATATTCTTTAAGGTAGCTCAAAATGACATCATTGGGTGACATACACCAGTATACCCGTAGGTCCAATATTTGCAAATGTGATATCTCCAACATATCTCAGGGCTAGAAACAGTCACTTGGATTCAAATAATAACTTGTAACATTTTGGCAGCCAAAGGTCAAAGGTCAAGGTCACTGTGACCTTATGTATATCCCTTTGTGGTGGATAAATCTCAAAAAATCCCAGACATAATTTCATATGTGATACAAATATTCACTTTGACTCACAGATAACAACTATTTGAATCTGGTGGTCAAAGGTCGAGGTCAAGGACCTTGCATTCTTGAGAAAATGATATATCATAAATGCCTGTAGGGATGTTTTTTCAAATTTGGTACAAATATTCACTTGCACTTTTGTCTTCGTCATTCATCGGTGACCTTCAGAAGGCTCAACAGTGGTATCTGGCATCTCAGACCCAGCTCCCTCCACACTCATGATAGGTTGTCTACCAACCAATACCGACACATTTTTTGGTAATTTGTCTTCTTTGCTGTGGCCGTTTATGATCCGATCAGCAACACAGCCAAGCAAACTGCAGTCCCTTGATGTGGGCACCCACAAATACCAACAAATTCTTCAGTTAATCATCTTTTTTGCTGTGGCCATTTATGATCCCATCAGCAACTATACAACAAACAAAACACCAACCCTTAATGAGGGCACCAAGAAGTACCACCAAAGTCTTTAGTCATTCCTCTTCTTTGCTCCCACAGTTTCTGATCCAATCAGCAACATAACCAGACCAACTGTAAGCCCTTGATGTGGGCACCCACAAATACCTACACATTCTTCAGTCAATCCTCTTCATTGCTTTGGTGGTTTATTATCTGATCATTAACATACCCAGTCAAACCGCAAGCCTTTGATGCAGACACCAACAAATACCAACAAATATTTAGATACCAACTACCAACCATTGTCACAAATTCTTCATCTTCAGTCATTCCTGTTTGTTGCTATGGCCATTTATGATCCGATCAGCAACATACCAACATACCAAGCAAAATCATAAATTCTCCAGTCATTCCTCTTCATTACTGTGGACACTTATGATCTGATCAACAACATACACAGCCGACATGCAAGCCCTTGATGTAGGCACCAACAACTACCACTCCAAAACACAGCAGCAGCGTCTCAGAGTCAATTCAGGTTACAACATGAGCCCAAATAGCATGTGAGTGCCATAGCCATTGGCTTGCCTTTTCAGCAGCCTCCAATATTTGTTACAGCTCCTTTCAGTGACCTTCCTCAAAAAAAGTCTAACAGAAGTTTTGTGGCTGATTATATTTGGGTGGTAAAAGGTGAATATTACTCTGACCTCACAAAAAAAACTATTTCACTATTCACTAAAAAATATTTTTACAACTTGAACATGATATCCTGGAAACACAGAGTATTGTTATTATTGTTATTATCACATGATAATAACATTGTTATTTTTCATGTGATAAATGGTTTTAACATTGGAAAATGATAATCTAGCTTGGCATTACTCAATTAGCACTGTCCCATTAGCCCAACACAGCAGACAGCGGTCATATGCAGGAATTAAAGTGGGAGGAACGCAGTTCCGCCACCTCGGATAATTTAATAATAAATATATTCTTTCATACCAACGATACAGCACGATTATATTGTTAAAATAATTGGGGAGTTAATTTTCATGTGTACAGAGGTGACCAAGAAGCTATCAATTCTTGTCCAAAAAGTATTGCTACACCACAATACTCAATATGTTGTCCAACAGTGAGTCATTCTTCCCCGTTGCACTGACACTGGATTTTAGGGTTCCCCCACCTGCCAAATCCCACTTTATCCACTGGTCATGTGGCATGCAATGGAAACAGATTCACAAGTAATGTACATTATCATTTTTTCAATGTTTCAGACAGATTTCCTTGTGGGACCCTAACATGAAGCTAGGTGGTTATACCATATCAGAGTCTCTGCTTTAAAACAACTTGTACTAATAAGCAGGGTCTACAGACATGTTTTTACGATGGATGGACATCGAGGTACAGTAGGCTACGAAACAAGTAAAGCCCACCCAATACCCAAAGTAACCATCATGTCCTTGTACACGGGGGCAGCCGTGGCCTACTGGTTAGTGCTTCGGCCTTGTAACCGAAGGGTTGCTGGTTCGAACCCCGACCAGTAGGAGCGGCCGAAGTGCCCTTGAGCAAGACACCTAACCCCTCACTGCTCCCCGAGCGCCGCTGTAGCAGGCAGCTCACTGCGTCGGGATTAGTGTGTGCTTCACCTCACTGTTATGTGTGTTCACTGTGTGCTGTGTGTGTGTTTCACTAATTCACGGATTGGGATAAATGCAGAGACCAAATTTCCCTCACGGGATCAAAAGAGTATATACAGTACGTATATACTTGTTCGTAAAAATCTCCATTTTGGATGTCCACAGATCCAAGTAAACCAGCATTCTCTTTAGAAGGTTTTAAAAAAATATCTGTGTGGGCTAAAACACTGTTTATGTGTGGATGAAAGACCCAAACATAAAATATCTGGTTATGTGTGTACAGGGCCTAAGTTGTGCTAAATTTGAAATAACTCCCTTAAGGTGTTTCCAGGATATTGTGTTCAAGGTGTAAAAATACAGTAGGCCCATGTTGTTTTTTTGAGAGGTCACAGTAACATTGACCACTCACATCTAATCAGTTCATCTTTGAGTGTAAGTGACTGTGTGTGCCGAATTTGCAAGAAAAAAAAAAACTTCCTATAGGCATTCCTCACAAGAATGTGAGGTCACAATGACCCTGACCTATGACCTTTGACCATCAAATTCAAATGAATTTGTTATCTGTGAGTGAAAGGCCCTTTCCGAAACTAGCTACACTCTCTCCCTAGCCACTTGCACTCCTAACCAAGTGTTAAAGGAACACGCCAACATTTTGGGAAATTATCTTATTGTCTCTGCCAGAGTTAGATAAGATAATACATACCCTTCTCATCTGTGTGTGTGCAGTACCTCAGTCTGAAGCACCCACTGTTAGCATAGCTTATCATAGTTCATTGAGGTGAGCAGTTCCAACTAGCCTATAGCACCCAAAAGTGATAAAAGAACTCCAACATTTTCCCATTTACATGGAGAAAACTCGATTTAGCTGTAAGGGTGATTCCCACCTGAGTGCACACCGTAACTTAGGGGAGAGGGTAGGGATTGGTTTCAGAAAGGGCCAGTGTGAATGTTTGTATCACATTTGCAATTATGTCAGGGATTTTTAGAGGTTTATTCACCACAATGGGATGTACATAAGGTCACAGTGACCTTGACCTTTGACCTTTGACTATCAAAATCTTACAAGTTATTATTTGAGTCCAAGTGACTGTTTCTAGCCCTGAGATATGTTGGAGATATCACATTTGCAAAAATTAGACCTACGGGTATACTGGTGTATGTCACCCGATGATGTCATTTTGAGCTACCTTAAGGAATATATTACACTCAGGACATTAAATGTAGCTTGGATTTGATCAGCAGACATGATTGATGATAATATATCTCCATTTGTCCACCATAAATGACCTAAGCATTATTTTCAACCAATCATTGAAGTAGATATGTATTTGAAATCACTGGCTGGATCACACTATTTAGGCGGTTGTCACGAAAAAAATAATAAAAAGGCCGAGCATTTTTCTTTTGATTTATGAAGTCCACAGATGGCCCTTTCATGTGCAGAAAGAATTTTGAAAAAAGGAGGTTGCTCATCGGAGATATTCAGGTCTGAATATTGCTATTTTTTGGGTATTCGCCAAAAAGCATGTGACATAGTGGACATGTGCAGTCCTGGACTGACACCCTTCACACCTTACGCCTTGTAACTCCAGTTTTAAACTAACCTTGGATGGACCTTTGATGGCATGGATTGTTACTTTGCTGTGTTTAAATCTGACAGCAGGAGGGATGTCAACATTTTATGCAATTTTGGGCCTTTTTTTGAGTTTTTTTGCCCTAAAACAAGGAGGCGGCCCTAACTCCCCCTGGGTTGTTTCAAATTTTGTACTATTTTGGCTTTTTGAGTTTTTAGGTGGACCCTTAAAACTGTCCAAGTTTCATCAAAATCGGTGACGTAGCATGTGCCACCCCCGCCTGGTCCTCTCATGGACACACTCTTAACACCTAATTGTAGATCCTATCCACCACAGAGTTTAGAATCCATGCTGGATCGACCCTCAGCCTCTCCCTCCCCTCCGAGCGAGAGAGAGGCACACACACTAGAGATGCGCTGATGGGCTATTATTTCAACCATAACTGCATAGCAAAACTTATCATCCATCAGCCGTCCATCAGCACCAAAGTTTGTTGACCAATTTTCAAAACGGCACCCGCCCACCATCCGTTGGTTGTTTTAATGTAGGCCTAGGCTATATGGGTGATGCAGCGCTGCTGACGTGAGGCTAGAAAGCCCTTGCCTGTTCTAGAAAGACTGACCTAATGCAGCAAATATATTAAAAGGCTGAAGTCGTACATTGGCTAGGCCTATCCCCAGAATATCAGCAGCAAACTCAGTCTCTGTCGCGCAAAACAGTCTCCAAATAAAACGCACATCGGCCTGTTGCCTATTCTGCCAGCTTGTGACAATATATCGTCCAAAATGCTTGATTGCATTGCATTCTCCACATTTTTAGCTACATTTCCATGTAGCCTACCACATCAGCATTTTTGTTCAGTGAATCTTTTGTAAATTGCTTTACAATTACCGTCGGGCCCTTGTCAGCAGACTTCGGCTTGCCTCTTGCCACTATTCACTGCTTGTCTTCCGATGTCATTTCTGAGTCATCTACAGATGTTTACACACATTCACCTCCCTAAATAGGCTAGAACCAACTTGACGTTGACCTGTGTTATATCCTAGATGAGACTGCCTGGGTTATTTTGTTTAGATATTATCCTATAAAACACATAATTGTAGCCTACCATTCAGGGAATAGGCATTTAAAAGAGAGACAGAGAGTGATATGACTCAGAAATGACATCGGGCGATGGCAGTGCGAGATGTTCAGAACGTAGGCTAAGAGCTAAAACTTCTACCAACTCAATAACATCCACAGCGGGAAAAGAAGGTAAGAAAAATAGTCGGAAAACTTAGATGTGTAAGGCAAGCAAGCAAGTTTGGCGGTTGTGACTAAAAATGTGAACATGCACGTTGCACTGTTGTGCGGTGGACTTTCAGAATGAATGGAGTCGGAGCTATAAAATGAATTGCGATGTCTGTCTGAAAAAGACGCGCTCGTGCAGTCAAAATGAATGGGAGTCTTCAGAACAGGCTTGTCAGTCAACCTGACATATGTGTAAAGTAGCCTATAATGTGAATGACTTGTTATTTTATCAAGGATTTCTTTCTTTTTGCAAAAAATAAAGTACAATAGGCATTAATTAGGCCAGGAGCATGCTGAAATTATGTGGCAAATTGCGTTTTTTATTACAATGATAAAATTGTAAAAGGACGTGACCGAAGCTGAGGCAAGCCAGGCAATAGGCATATAGGCCCGACGGTAATTGTAAAGCAATTTACAAAAGATTCACTGAACAAAAATGCTGATGTGGTACATGAAAATTTAGCTAAAAATGTGGAGAATGCAATGCAATCAAGCATTTTGGACGATATATTGTCACAAGCTGCATGGCAGAATAGGCAACAGGCCGATGTGCGTTTTATTTGGAGACTGTTTTGCGCGACAGACTGGGTTTGCTGCTGATATTCTGGGGATAGGCCTAGCCAATGTAGGCTACGACTTCAGCCTTTTAATATATTTGCTGCATTAGATCAGTCTTTCTAGAACAGGCAAGGGCTTTCTAGCCTCATGTCAGCAGCTGCATCACCCATATAGCCTACATTAAAACAACCAACGGATGGTGGGCGGGTGCCGTTTTGAAAATTGGTCAACTAACTTTGGTGCTGATGGATGGCTGATGGATGATAAGTTTTGCTATGCAGCTATGGTTGAAATAATAGCCCATCAGCGCATCTCTAGTGTGTGTGCCTCTCTCTCGCTCAGAGGGGAGGGAGAGGCTGAGGGTCGATCCAGCATGGATTCTAAACTCTGTGGTGGATAGGATCTACAATTAGGTGTTAATAATATTACCACCCTAGGTCGAAGTACTCCCAAGTGCTATTGCGCCACATATTGTAGTTCTCCTGTTTATTCGCTTGGAAAATCGCCACGTTTCATGTTGTGTGACGTACACATTTTTTATCAACTACTCGTGCAACTGTATTTAAGTAGGGAAAAAATGGAGGTGTTTGATTACTGCTATGTTCCTCTCTGTACGGCCACGGCAGAGCCCGCTAGCATAGCAACATGCTAACACATTCGCGCTGCGCGACAGAGCGTTTGAGTGCACCTACCGGCGCGGGAGAGGTATGACTCAACTCGTGAAAGTTAAGGTAAGAACATATATTACTACTGATTTTGGGTGGCGTGTTCCTTTAAACTACTGAACTTTTTACATTCAACTTTTAAACGGTCTACTTTTAAACTATCATTAAACTATCTATCTATTAAACTAGCTGTCTATCAACAACTTTTAAACTATCTACATTCAACTTTTAAACTTTTACACTATATACATTTACTAGCTGTCTATCAACAACTTTTAACTTGTCATCAACTATGTCAACACTTTTCATCAACTATGACTCCTACCCACTGTAGCTAGTTAGCATGGTTAACAAAGTTAGCATGTTAACACTGCTAACATTGTTAGCATTTTTAGCATAACTGCTAAAAATGATTAGCTAGGTTAGCTAAGTAACATGGTTAGCATAGTTAGCATGATAGCATGTTAACATGATAGTTAGCATAGTTAGCATAACTGTTAAAAATGATTAGCTAAGTTAGCTAAGTAACATGGTTAGCATAGTTAGCATGCTAGCATGTTAGTATGTTAATTAAATTTTTAGCAAAACTGCTAAAAATGATTAGCTAAGTTAGCTAAGTAACATGGTTAGCATAGTTAGCATGTTAGTTAATATTTTTAGCAAAACTGCTAAAAATGATTAGCTAGGTTAGCTAAGTAACATGGTTAGCATAGTTAGCATGCCACCATGTTAGCATGCTAGTTAACATAGTTAGCATAACTGCTAAAAATGATTAGCCAAGTTAGCTAAGTAACATGGTTAACATAGTTAGCATGCTACCATGTTAGCATACTAGTTAACATAGTTAGCATAACTACTAAAAATGATTAGCTAAGTTAGCTAAGTAACATGGTTAACATAGTTAGCATGCTAGTATTGTTAGCATGCTAATTAGCATAGTTAGCATAACTACTAAAATGATAAGCCTGGTTAGCTAAGTCACATGGTTAACATAGTTAGCATATTAGCATTGCTAGCATAGTTAGCATGTTTAGCAAAACTGTTAGAAAATGTTAGTTAAGTTAGCTAAGTAGCATGGTTACCATGTTAGCATTGCTAGCACTGCTATAAAACATTAGCTAAGTAGCATGGTTAGCAGAATTAAAAATCTTAGCATAACTGCTAGTAAACATTAGAGCCATTCCAACTTTCAGTTATTGTCAAATATCTACCTATACACAGCCATTAAACTATTTGAATATCAACATTCATTAAACTGCTAGAAAACGTTAGCTAAGTAACATGGTTAGCAGGTTAGCATTGCTAGCACTGCTATAAAACATTAGCTAAGTAGCATGGTTAGCATAGTTAAAAATCTTAGCATAACTGCTAGCAAACATTAGAGCCATTCCAACTTTCAGTTATCGTCAAATATCTACCTATACACAGCCATTAAACTATTTGAATATCAACATTCATTCAATTTCCAGTCTGTCAACAACTTTTAAACTATTTACCTTCAACTTTTAAACGGTCTACTTTTAAACTATCATTAAACTATCTATTAAACTAGCTGTCTATCAACAACTTTTAAACTATCTACTGTCTATCAACAACTTTTAAACTATCTACATTCAGCTTTTAAACAGTCTACTTTTAAACTATCAACTTTTATTAAGCTATGCAACCACCATGTCTATCCTAGCATCACCGTAGTAACCATCTCTGTATTATCTGTTTTAACTATACATGATATTTTACATCACAACTTTAGCATTTTCATGCACTGGTAATTCCTTGGAATTGCATTTCTAGTTATTATTATTTATTTTTTTAAATGTTCATATATTACTTTGATATTTACAACTCAGGTGAACCATTCTGGAACCTCATGGTTTGGTGACAAAGCTAACTAAAGCTAAAATCTATCCCTCTTTCCCCCAATAAGAATGTGACATTTGCACTGGCATCAGTAGCCTCTGTATATTAATGAAGGCACTGCCTGGTGCTATGTGTGCTCCTCATCATACAGAGAGATATTTATAAAAATGCACTGGAGGTGGCAGCCTCTGAATATTAATGTCAAAATGTTCTTGATTAAACGTCCAGAGGTAGAGCTTATTTTAGTTCACATCCTCTATCCTCTGAGCTCACCCTCCAAATGGATTCCTGTAGGAGCTCTGTTGCCCTAAAACTAGTAATAGAGTTCTATTTATTAATGCTGAGCGTTGTAGAATTATGTAAGCAGTTGGGTTGCTCTGTGCTAAGTGTTTGCTGAACTGAAAGTTGGCACTTTGCCTCTCAAGTTGTCAGAGTGTACCTAGACAAATCTGTGAGTGCATTTGAATTTGCTCTGTAAATCCATCTAGTCCCCCATATCTCTCCCATGCAAGCAGATATCTGTATCATCAAAGAAAATCCAGGAACCAATCCCATCCACTTATCTGGCATTGGGCAGGCCCTATATGATGACAGACAGGAGTATGGTTAAGAGTGCTGATGAATACTACCAATGGCTTTGTGGTACAGTGGGAGCTGGCTAGCTACAGTGCTACACTCTGGGGGCATGATGTTAAAGTTGCCCCCAGAGTGTAGCACTGTAGCTGCCTGGCTACTCTAGCTGTTGGCTGCAGCAACTCGAGCTAGGTAGCAGTACTCAGTGACCTTGACAAACAGAGATCTATGTGAGAAATCGCCGGAATTCTCCTTTAAGTAAAGGTGTAAGGTGTAAACCTTGAGATAGCGCTAAGCATGAACTATGTGTGTCCTTTAAGCTAAGCTGTAAGGTGTAAACCTTGAGATGACGCTTAACTGTAAGGTGTAAACCTTGAGATGACGCTACTGTAAGGTGTAAACCTTGAGATGTAAGCATGAACTATGTATGCTGGACAGGTGGATGGAGTCAGTTACCTCCTGCAGGAGATCTATGGCATAGAAAACAAATACAACAGCCAGGAGTCTAAGGTAACCCCCCCAGACTTGGCACACACAACACACACACACACACACACACACACACACACACATACACACACACAAAAGTACGCTCATACACACACACACACACACACACACACACACACACACACACACACACACACACACACACACACACACACACACACACACACACAAAAGTACACGGATATGCACACTTGGTAGATACTATGTCAAACTCACTGACCATGATGTTCATGTTCACAGAAGCATTGAGACCCCTTAGAGAAGCACATTTCTCTCCTGTGTGTGTGTGTGTGTGTGTGTTCTCATGTGTGTGTGTGTGTGTGTGTGTGTGTGTGTGTGTATGTGTGTTCTCACCTGTGTGTGTGTGTGTGTGTGTGTGTGTGTGTGTGCAGGTAGCAGATGACGAGATAAGTGACAACAGCGCGGAGTGTGTGGTGTGTCTGTCGGACGTGCGTGACACACTCATCCTGCCCTGCAGACACCTGTGCCTGTGTAACGCCTGTGCAGACACACTCCGCTACCAGGCCAACTGCTGCCCCATCTGCAGACTGCGTAAGGAGCACACACACTCTCTCTCTCTCTCTCCCTCTCCCTCTTTCTCTCTCTCTTTCTCTCTGTAAAGGTAACCAGCTGGCATGTAGCTGTGCATTATGTATGTTAGGTAAACCTCCCTCACAGTGGGAGCACCCTAGCACCCTAGGGTTTTAGCTTAATTGCTAGCACGCTCCACTCCCGATCTGAGGTGATGCATATTGTGGGTTCTAGTCTGTGGCTAGTGCAGGGCTAGTAAACTTATCCAACCACCTTGTATTCTACACTTTTTTCTCCTCCCTCTGTACTATCAGATCTGTACTATCGGAACTCCCCCTATTACCGTTGGTCCCGTATTTCTGCTGTCTTGCATGTATGTGTCACTAAATATCCATTTCTATACAAACCAAGACGGCGGACTCCTAAAGAAACGCAACCACCCACACCATAGGTGTATCTAAATTAGCTATGTACCAAAAATTACATTTTACCGTGACTCAAAGAGCTGTAAACAGTGTTGTAAGGCTGCGTACACAACCGCTTGGAGCTCCAGTGGAATTTTAATTTCATGACGAGAATTCTCGGTCTAACAGTTAATATGCCGTTGAAACGGCATAAATAGGCGACCCATCCGAGCGTGGTAAACAAAATCGCATATTTCAGGCAGTAAATAATAATAATAATAATAATAATAATAATAAGCTTTATTTGTATAGCACCTTTCATACACAGAATGCAGCTCAAAGTGCTTTACATTTGAAGCATGTAACAAAATAATAGTCAGTCAGTCATTATCAATCACATTTCTTCATTGCTGGGGCCGTTTATGATCCACTCAGCAACATATCAAAAATATAGAAAATGACATGTCATAAGACTGGCAGCCTTAACCCTCTTACCCCCCACAAGCACGCCATATGGCAACTGTGGCAAGGAAAAACTCCCATATTCCAGGAAGAAACCTTGAGCAGAACCTGACTTAATAGGGGGAGCCCATCTGCTTCTGGCTGGCTGCGCCCTCCAATAGCAGCAGATGTAGAATAATCTGAAAAAGTAGTCTACAGGATAAGACGAGTTAACTAAAAGCTTTCCTGTACAGGTATGTTTTCAGATCTTTTTTAAAAATATTTACTGAACTCGCCTGCTTGATGTACAGAGGCAGGGTGTTCCATAGTTTGGGGGCATAATGGATAAAAGCAGCTTCTCCACTTTGTTTGTGGAGCACTTTGGGTACGATTAAAAGATTAGAATTGGATGATCTAAGTTTCCTTTGTGGTTGATAAGATATTAAAAGCTCAGAGATATATGAAGGTGCTGTGCCATTCAGAGCTTTGTAAGTAATTAACATAACCTTAAAATCAATTCTATAGGAAATAGGGAGCCAGTGCAGTTCAGCCAACACAGGGGTGATGTGTTCTCTCTTCTTAGTCTTAGTTAAAAGTCTAGCCGCAGAGTTCTGTATGAGTGCCAATTTCTTTAGATGTTTTTTGGGAAGACCAGTGAAAAGTGCATTGCAGTAGTCTAACCTGCTAGTGATAAAGGCGTGAATTAGTTTTTCTGCATCTTGTTGAGTTAAAAAGGGCCGCACTTTGGCAATGTTTCTCAAGTGGAAATAGGCTGTTTGAGTAACTTTACTGATATGGGGCTTAAAACTTAACTCTGCATCTAAGATGACACCGAGGCTTGTTACTTTTGGTTTGACCTGGTGTGCCAAGTTCCCCAGATTACTAAGAACAATATCTCGCTTTAGTTTTGGTCCCACCAAAAGTACCTCTTAATGCTCCCGTTAAGAACCAAACCAGATTTTGTTCAAATCTACACACCTATAGCTACTGAAAAATGTAAGGTTAATTTAGGAAATGTTATTTTGAAGTAAAAAACATTGTTGTTTTAGAATTTTTGAACAAAAGTGGTGATAACTGGGGGTGTTACGATACATGAGTCAGAAAGGTCCTGGAGTGCTTTAGTATATGGTTAAGCTACATCAGCATATGTGTAATGGGTTGAGATCAATACACTCATGTGATTCATTGTGAGAGTGTTTAGTACAGGAACAGACCTGCATTGATGATGAGTGGTCTCTCCCCCCACCCCACCCCTCACCCTTTCCCTGTGGTCCGTCCCGTCCGCAGCGTTCCGAGCGCTGCTGCAGATCCGTGCCATGAGGAAGAAGCTGAGCCCGCTCTCTCCAGCCGGATACAACTCCGTCATCACCTCCCAGACATCCGACTCGGAGGAGCACTCTGTAAGCACACACACACACAAGCACACATGCGCACACGAACGCACACACGCACGCACACACAAACACACATGCGCACATGCACACACACACAAACGTGCACACATTGCACACACACACACACACATGCACACACACTCACACACATGCTGTATATAAACTCCCACTCCCACAGACACACACTCTCAATACACTCACACTTTCAGTAAACACACACGCTGATTTCAGACCTAGGTGTAAGTCTGCATGTTCTGCAGATGTCAAGCGGTATCTGAACAACATAACTGGACATTTGGAACTCCAAACTTAGCCGGCTGTTACACTACTCCCCTCCTAGTATTTCCGACGGACATTATGTAAATGAGCTCGTGTCTGAA
Organism: Alosa pseudoharengus; assembly: GCF_046254945.1. Lineage (NCBI taxonomy): Eukaryota > Metazoa > Chordata > Actinopteri > Clupeiformes > Clupeidae > Alosa > Alosa pseudoharengus. The sequence continues at coordinate 45,022,719 of NW_027468774.1, forward strand.
TGAAGCGAAGAACATGCAGAGATTCTGTTCATGTGCGTGTTCAACCACATTCAACCTGTTCAACCACATGGAGATTATGTTCATGTGCGTCGGTGTCGTTCACCCATATGACTGCAGCATGTCAGCATGTTAGCATCATATCTGAATCACTCAAAGGGTTGGACCTCCGTTTGACAAAGATATGCATGTACTGTGGAGGACGTGTCTGAAAGCAGCTACACTCTTTCTCTGTAAGATGACATTGTGTACTCTTATACTTTCAGTAAACACACACCCACACACACCCACACACTCTCTCTCTCTCTGTAAGATGACATTGTGTACTCTCACACTAAGTAGATTGGCTCTCTGTCCAGACAGCAGCAGACGCCAGGTGACAGAGCTGGTAGAGCAGCCAAATAGAACTCTCAGAGGACTAGATACTAAACAAACAAACAACAAGCGATTAAGATGTGATTATGATAGCTCTCTTCATTACTATGCTAAAGTGGTATCCAGAAAAGCCATTAAGATGTGATTATGATAGCTCTCTTCATTACTATGCTAAAGTGGTATCCAGAAAAGCCATTAAGATGTGATTATGATAGCTCTCTTCATTACTATGCTAAAGTGGTATCCAGAAGAGCAATTAAGATGTGATTATGATAGCTCATTTCATTACTATGCTAAAGTGATCATGGTATCCAGAAGAGCGATTAAGATGTGATGATGATGTCTCTTTTATCCTCTGTTCCGTTTTCCTCTTCCTTCCCCTGTCTCTTAGGCCAAGTATAGCTTTTGTTTGCAATGTGAAAAAGAGAGTTGTCTTGGGTTGTATTCTGATGCATTATAGGCAATAATGTTAAATGTAACAAATTTGAAAACTGGGTCAGTAAAACCTCTCTCCTTCCTCCCACCCCCTTTCATCCATTCTTCCATCTTCTCTTCCGTCTTTATCTCTCTGTGTATTTCTCCTTCTCTCTTTCCCCCCTCCCTGAGCCAGACGTCGGAGCACATCCCGCCCGGCTATGAGACGGTGTCTCTGCTGGAGGCCCTGAACGGGCCGCTGAACCCCGGGCGCTCCACGGCGCCCCAGCAGGGCATGACCGACGGCCACGTCTCGGGGTCGCTGCCCTCTGTGGGCAGCGAGAGCCGCCAGTCCCTGCCCGCTCACGCCTGCCCCCCGCAGGAGCACTGCAGTAACGCAGGCCAGGTCCTCAAGCTGAAGAAGAGCAGCTCAAAGTGAGACTTGTACACACACTGATACACACATGCGCACACACACACACACACACACACTCCCATACACACAATAGACAAACAAACACACACACACACACACACATTCACAACGTAATATTTGGCATTTTCATATTTTTCACTTTCAGCCATTTTGTGTCCACTGCAGGTCCTTATCCCAGAATTCCTCAGTGCTTCCTGAAGAGGATGAGAAGTCCTGCAGTGAATCGGATGTGCAGGGCGGTCAGCGCAAAGTGCCTGCAGACCAGCAGGAGGTACACACACATGCATACTCACACACACATGAAAACATCATCCAACACACAAATACGGTAAAAACTTGATTAATAGCCCAGGCTTTTGCATCGGCAAACTCAATCTGCTTATATGTGGGACAGGCGTCTGGGCTAGGCCTTTGCATCATTGCTCAGCAAAGATGGGAAATACTATCAAATTGATTATGGTATAAATAATCGAGGAATGGACACAGACGTAATGGGCACTAAAGGTAGTCAACACTTTCTTTTGCCTCTCTTTACCATGCTGGTAAATCTGAATGAAATTTGACTGTAGTCTATTTTGGTGCTCAAGGTTTCTGTAAAATGAACTAAACAATTGAACTGTGAGAATCTAACTATGTATATAGCATGTCTATATTCACAAAAGCAGCAAAGGAAAAACTAAAATCTAAGCAGCATAGGACTAGCTCAAGTGGGCAATCTGGTTTTATACAACCAAAAAAACATCCTTAAAAAACAATCGAGGCTTCTAATTGAGGCCTCCCTTTATTTGTCTAAACCTGTTGCCACACCAGGCCAATAAAAAGTGCATGTGATTGGGACTAGGCTTTCAAAACAATTTTAACGGTGTGACATCTGATACTGGTAATACTGAATACTTATTATGTCTGCACTCCTATCCTCTAGTACTAGTATTGACAGATGCAATGGTAATTCCTAGCTATAGTCTCCTCTGCACTGTACCTTAAATGTTATTCTATTGCTGCAGCTGTAGTTCTGTAGCTTAACCCTTAGAACCCGATTGACGCAAAGTGCGTCAAAAAACACACCCTTTCTTCTCTGTTACATTGCTCCGGAACTGTTCATCGCAGCGAGATGAAACCTTTATTGCATGACAGAGCAGAATTGGGGCTTTCCAACGAGACTACACACTTGTCTGTA